>NW_027185698.1:23764212-23836658 GCF_028583685.1 Petaurus breviceps papuanus | reverse complement strand
TTAGCCTAGGGGCAGGGAAGATCTTTAAAATTTACATTCGCATTACAACCAGTCTAGCACAGAAATCTTTCTCCTTATTCTAAACTAAAAGCATTATTATTTGTATGATTCATTTTACTTGCCTTGCTATTTAGCTTCTCATGTATTAGGCCACATCATCCTGATTATATTATATGGACAGTACCAGTGGTCAGGGACTATATTTTACTTCTCATTTTGTATCATTATCATTGAGCACCTACTATTTGCAATGTATGAACATAGGTTGCTATTGTCAAGGAGTTTTCAGTCTCACTGTGAAAAAAGGCTCATGCAAAGAGAGAGCTTTGCAATTTAAGTGCCAGTACCATGCACACTGGTGATTAATTAATTCTTAATAACTGGTTGCCTCCATCATTTTCATATGGTGAGTAACTTAGTTGATTCACCCCAGATTCTTTTTGGACATTTTTTCTACTGGAGTATCTCCTCTCTACCTTTCAGCTCCTTTTTTTCCCCAAGTAGAGTATAATAAGCTCCTTGAGGGCAGGGGTAGTCTTTATTTTTGCTTGTATTTGTATCCCCAGCACTTAGCAAGATGCTTGGCTTATAAGTATTTAATAAAAGCTCTTTCTCTATCTCTATGTCTCTGTCTCTCTTTCTCTCTCTCTATCTATCTGTCTATCATCTATCTATCCATCTATCCACCTATCATCCATCCATCCATCTCTCTCTCTCTCCCTATCTCTCCCTCTCTCTATCCCTCTATTTATCTATCTGATGTTAAATATTGAAGAGTGTGTTGGAGCATAGGACTTGAAGTCAAGAGAGACCTGGCCTCAAAACCCCCCTTTGAAACGTACTGGCCATGTGACCATGGGCAAGTCATTTAAACCCTTTGAACATCAATTTATTTAAGTATAAAATTGGGAAAATAGCTATAGAACCTAGCTCCTGGGGTTGTTGTAAGTGTCAAATGCAGTGTGTAAAGTGCTTTGTAAATCTAAGTAATTTTCTCTTTTCTGATGAAAGCAAAAGTAAAGTTCTACAATAATTGCATCTTGCTCTCATGTGGCTCCGTCTCTTATGAACCAAGTAGAAGTACAAATCTCTCACTGTATGGGCAAGCCATTTTCTGGTTTCTGGCATACAACTCAGAGATGTACTTCTTATGCTCATCTTATTCTACCCAGGCAATCATGGCAGCGGAAGCTCCTTGAGGACAGGAGCTGTTTCATTTTTGTCTGTTTCCCCCAGGACCTAGCATAGTGTCTTGCACTTAGTAAATGTTCATTGAATTAATTAGTGTAAACTCTTCATTATTTTGCTGCATTAAAATTTGTTTGACTTTCATTCTGTCAACAAAATTGGATTTCTCTTGTATTTGGTATAGTGTATATCAGAATAGTGAGGTAAGGAAGAGAGTTTGGGCAAAGGTAGGACTGAACATGTGGTCAGGGTTTGTGCCTTTAAGAACTCTCTATTACACTTAGTTTATGTGGATTGATTCCACTTTAGGAGCACTTCAGCTGTTTTGTCCCCAATTTCAGAATTAGATATGGATAAACCATATGGTAAGTGGTTTGACATTTCAGTTTGATTTAAATGGATTGAAATTGACAGCCTCATGCCAAAGTACGTTAATCCTTAATCGGAAGTGATATCCCCATTGGACTCTAGAATTTGTTTAGCTTTAATTGGAGGTGGCTGGCTGCAAATCTCTAAAGGAAATGATGAACATAAAGCAGACTCCTACAGATGGAAAAAAAATTAGATTTTTGAAGCAGAAGCAGCATCTAACAGAATCACTTAACCCTTCATGGGAGTTTCTTTAGGTTTTAATTCTCATTGCTATACTAATAATGACATTAGGTTATATCTCCATATCACGTTAAGGATTATAAGATTTTTTTATTATAACAACTCTGTAAGTTTAGATATTACAAATACCATTTACAGATAAGGAAACTGAGGAACAGAGAAAATGAGAAACTTATTCAGGGTTGTAAGGAAGTCAATAAACATTTATTTATTGCCTACTATGTGCCAGACACTTTACAACTATTACCTCATTTAATCTTCACAATAAACTTGTGAGATTAAGTGCTATTATTATCTCCATTTTACAACTGAGGAAACTGAGGCAAATGGAAGTTAAGTGACTTCTTCAAGGTCACTAGCTAGTATGTGCCTAATGATGGATTTGAACTTATGTGTTCCTAACTCAAGGCCTAGCTCTCTATCCATCCAACCACCTAGCTGCACAATACATGTTAAAGTCAGGGCTCAAACTCAGGTCTTCTGACTCCAAATATGATATTCTCTCCACTAAACAAAGAGCCAAACAAATTTCCATCTTGTTTTCATTTCCCTTAATTGAACCACCCATGGAAATCATTACTAATATTAGAGACAGATTAGTTGTGAGATCAGCTTTGAATGAATATATCATAATAATAAAATAATAATTGGGCTCCTCAAGCTCAGTGGCAGATCCCAAGCTAGCAGATGCAACTGTTTTTCAAGCCAACTTCTGCTTCATTTAAAGGATTGCCCAGAATTCTGTATCTAGGCGTCTCACATCTCTGACACTGAGCATAAAAGTAATAAAATCATAGGTTCATAAAATATCTAGTGCCCTCCTTTTATGGATGAAGAAACTGAGGTCCCATAAGATGAAGCAATTTGCTCAAGGTCATATAGCTACTGGTGGTAGAGTTAGAATTAATATTAATAATAATAATACTTCATATTTCTCTAGGGCTTTAAGGTTTGCAGAGCATTTTCCTGGCCTTCTTAGCCCCTTAGTCCCCCTAGTCCACTGTCTCTGTCCTCTATCTCACACTCTCTGTCTAAGTAGTCTGATATTTTCTGGTTTCAGATCATTTCCTTATGACAACCCAATGAAGTACCTAGTTCAGTCCTTACATGAAAGATGAGGACACCGACTGGAAGAAGTTGAGCTCCTTGCCCAAGGTCACATAGCTATTAAATATCAGTGAGAGGGATCCAGGCGGGCCCTCTTTGCACAATGCAGTGGTCATTCCTTTACACCATATGGCCAGTCTCACAATTGACAGATCTTTTCAGGCTTTCTTTCAGTTGTTATTGAAATAGGAAATACTAAGAAATGGCACCTGTCCCTTGCCAGATGTACAAAATTCTTTTCATGAAAATTGATCTATATTAATAAAAACTCTATTTCCATTTATTTAAATAGGAAAAATTAAGAATGTTCCTGTACACCCTTGTCCTTTTCACACAAATATGCCTAAATAACAAACACCAAAATAGTGTTTGAGTTACTATAGCACTTACCGAGTGGAGGAAAAGAGGGCAGTGAGAGGGAAGGAGGTGGGGTGAGGGAGGTGGCTGCTGCAGTTATGAGTGGGAATGATATAAAAGGCCAAGGGCAATGGAAAACCACAGGATTTGTGCATATCCATAGGATGATCAATGTTTCCATGCCATTCTGAAGTTGCTGAGGTGGCAGCTATGATCTCCATATCTGGTGAAGCAGCTTCCCTTTGAATCCCTCAGGATAGGGAGAAATGTCCTTTCAAACCAATCATGAGCACCCTTGAATTCTATTTTTGGGTTTGTGTTTTCTTTTGTACATTTTGAGAACTGTATTTTATTTAAGAAAGCAATCATTTCCTTCCTTCTTGATTAAATATGTCATTTTAAAGTTTCTTTTTTTATTCTGAATTTGAAGAATAGTAACAAACATGATCTTTTCTAGATATGATGAATAAAAGGATTGTATCAGAAATCATGTAACTCTATAGGTTGCTGTGGTTGTTATTTTTAACGTATATAACAGGGATTTCCAGGGGCCAGAGCCAAGATGGTGAAGTAGAGAAAGTACTCAACTTACCTCCAAACAAATTTAAAATGATGCCTCAAATAGAATTCTGCAGTGACAGAGCCAACAAAAGGTCAGAGTGAGACATTTTTCCAGCACAAGACTACTTAGGCGGATGGAGAAGAAGATTTATGCCATGGAGGTGGAGTCTGGCCAGGAGCCCACATGGATAAAATACCAGCGGTGGGACCAGGTGGTGGAGACAGAAACAGCAACAGCTTTGGGAGCTCTTAAGCCAAAGATGGTAAGAGGATCTAGCAACTGGTTAAGAAAGAGATTGCAGGAGACCCCTGTGCTAGCACTGGACATAGGACCAGATGTTATTTGTGAAATCCATTGCCTATACCCACTTCTGGGTCATAGTTCAAGGGCAGAGAAAAATACTTTTAGTCAAGAGGATATCGGAGCTCTGAGGAACAGTATCACTTTTGGTCCCAAGTGATCAGGGTACCTGAGAAGCAGTAATTGATTGTAATCCTAAGGGACCAGTTGCCCTTCCTAGGTAAGAACCATAAAGTAGACCAGGAGAGCAGTGACTACATCTCTCCTCAGATCACACCACCTTGGAAATACCAAAAACTTCCAAACCCCCACAACTAGCTCTGAAAAAACAGCATGAAAAAACATGAAGCTTGGGACAGTACCGCCCCACCCCCAGGTAGACAGAACCTAACTTTCACATCAAACTCAAACTCAATAAGCTGGAAAAAGATAATCAAACAACAGCAACAAAGAAACTTGACTGCAAGGAGTTATTATGGTTGCAGGGAAGACCAAGAAATAAACTCAGAAGACAACAATGTGAAATTAACTCTAACCCAAGCCTCAAAGAATAATACTAATTGGACCAAGCCCAACAAGAATTCCTAGAATAATTAACAAAAGACCTGAGTGGTAGGGGAAAAATTGGGAAAATAAGTGAGAGTGTGGCAAAAGAAATGTGAAAAGAGAATTAGCAGCTTGGTAAAAGAGGCATAAAAAATACCAAAGAAAATAGGGCCTTAAAAATAAAATTGGCTTAATGGTAAAAGAAGCATAAAAATTCACTTTATTTTTAATTTATTTAATTTATTTTTTTGCCTTTTTTTGGAGGGTGATTGGGGTTAAGTAACTTGCCCAAGGTTACACAGCTAGTTGTTTTTGTGTGTGTGTGTGTGTGTGTTAAGTGTCTGAGGCCGGAACTGAACTCGGGTCCTCCTGACTCCAGGGCCGATGCTTTATTCACTGTGCCACCAAGCTGCCCCAAAAATTCACTTCAGAAAAGAACTCCTTAAAAATAAAAATTGGCCAAATGGAAAAAGAATTATAAAAGCTCATTGAAGAAAATAATTCCTTAAAAATTAGAATTGGGAAAGTGGGAACTAATGACTCCACCAGTCATTATATACCAATTATATTATTTATTATATATATTATTATTCTATAGTATATATTATATATATAATATATATTGTATATATTATATACCAATACCAGTCACAATATACCAATACACCAATAAATAAAGTCAAAAGAATGAAAAAGTAGGAGAAAATGTGAACTATCTAATTATCTTATCAGAAAAACAACTGACCTGAAAAATAGATTGAGGAGAGATCATTTAGGAATTATTTGACTACCTGGAAGCCATAATAAAAAAGAGCCTAGACATATTTTAAGGAATTATAAATGAAAACTACCCTGATATATCCAAAAGGTACAACAGAAATTGAAGGAATTTCTCAACGACTTTCTGAGAAAGATTCCAAAATGAAGACTCCCAGGAAATATTACAGCCAAATTCCAGAGCTCCCAGGTCAAGGAGAAAATATTTAAAGCAGCCAGAAAGAAACTATTTAAATACTATGGCGCCTTTCTGCTAGTTATATGCCAATAAATTTTTAAAAATCTCTGTAAATTTTTTGCATGTAACTGGAAAATATTTAACAACAAATTTGACACATTCATTGCAAAGTCCTGCTTGTCATGCCTCCCTAGCTTCTTTCCTATTCCTCTTCTCTGTCTCTTAAACATGGTTCACTGGTGCCCTTTACTTTCTTTTTCTTCTTTTTTAGAAGTACGTCTCTGCTCTCTTCTGTCCTCAGAGTGGAGTGTACCTTTTCAGAGAACTCTGGGATTCTGGCATCTCTGTGGCATCCCCAGTCAGAGCAGAGCTCTGCAGGTCTCGCCATCCCTGGAACTTCCTAGTCAGAGTGATAGCAGGTTTTTCACCTTGTTCACCTGAGTCTTCCTGATTACTTCCCTGTACTGCTTCTTCTCACCCAATTTTGATGAATATCTTTTTTGTAAAAAGTAGTCATGAGCTGTACGGAAGCCCTTACTCTTTTGTCACCTTTTAGGTTTCTTGATCATCATTCAGTTTGCTATTTTAGATCTTTACCCCCTAATATGTGCATAAACTGGGCTCCTTTGTGACCTTTTTGTTTTCATTTTACCCTGCATCACCTGCCCTTGAATCCTAACTCCTTCCAGTTAAGTTATTCCTTCTCTATTGCCTTCATTTCCAGATTGTTGAATAGAGCAGTTTAATAAGCTTAGTGTTGCCTTTTTCAGATAGTTACTAGGTCTGTGACCCTGGAAAATCACTTCAATTTCCTTATTTATAAAATTGGGATAGTAATAGTATTTACCTAACTTATACAAGGTTATTTTAAGGACCAAATCAAATGAGATACTTGTGACTAAGCCTTAAAGTACTTATATGACTATTAGCTATTTTTAATATCAGTGTCCTGCAGATTGAGCAGTTTTGGCATTTGATAAGTATATCTTTTACTTCCTCTGTGTACTTTGCACTTTATTCTTTCACGTGTGTCTGTCGTTCCTAGGACAAGAAAGGGGGAATTTTTCTGTAATAGTAAAGCACTCCATATAGTGAAAATAGGTATATGCTACTATCATCTGTTACAATAAAAATCCATAAAATTTATGAGGTTTCAGTAGGGTTGCAGCTGCATTTTGAATCTTACAAGATGGCACACTCAAAGATTTTTCCACAGACACAGAGCACGCAGATACAAACAGAAAGCACAGATAGCGATAACTTTTCTTGGTCTCCAAGATTATACAAAGACCAGGCACTTACAGTTTAGTAGTCCCAAAGGATGGGAGTTGGGACTGAATGCCAGTAAGCCTAAGGAAATCCCCTCTATAGACACATACATCTCTTCAGTGGCGTCCCACTGAAGTATGAAGAATTGAATTCATGAAGAACTCCCTGCGAAATTCCCAAGCAGAGCGTCCTCTGTCTAGAGGGAATTTGCCAGCCACAAGGGCCCAAGCAATCCAGTCAAGCCTTCCTAGGTGCTTGAAGGACCTCCCAGAGCTAAGAGAAGGGAAAAAGATAGGCTTACCTTTGGATGAGAGGGGGTCCACATCAGAGACTCCGTTCCATCCGTTCCATGTTGAGGGGGAGGTCAGAGTAGAGACTCAGGCCCACTTAGGGACACCAAAAAGCTGTTGCGGTTTAAACCCAGGGATGCCAAAAGCTGTTGAGGTGGGGTCTCTGCCCACCCCAAAACTGTTGTAGTTTCATGATGTGTTGTGGTGGAACCATCTCAGAGAATTCATAATCAGACCAACTCTAATCCAAGTATAGGCATTTATTGAGATTGACATGAAGCAGGCCAAATTCCAAGAACTTTAGAGAAAGCAAGATGGATTTTTATAGGGTAAATATGCAATTACACAACAGAAATTTACATAGAACAGAAGAATATCATTAATATTAAAAAGGCAGAGGGGTTTGTTAAGGGATTAGGTAATGGAGAAGGGGTCCCATCTATGGTTTGGTGGTTAAACATTCTGGTCATTCTGTCCTCCAACTGGCTAGCTTTTGTGGTCCTGTCTTGGGCTAGATGGATAATGTGATTGTGATTGAATACAATAACACACCTATTTTCGTGGGAATGGGTCTGGGGGCAGTGACCAGGTAGAGGCAGTAGCTAAGGTTCCCATCATATGGACACACCTGCTGTTTCTGTGGGAACTAAGAGTTCAGAGACACACCTGCTGTTCTAGTGAGCAATGAGGCATATACAAAGAAGTTAGGGCATTGGGGGGTGAGGGGGTAGGTAGGTGCAGTGGGCCTGCTGTTCAGTAGAGCCAGGCCTATAATAAAATGAGAGTATTGGGTCTGGGGTCAGCTTTATTAGGATTCAATCAAAATGATTGTCCAGATAGTAAAGTTTGGGATAACTCCCCTTTAGCAAGTTTAGGTTGTTAGGTGCTTAACAATGCCTTGAACAAAGCTGGTAAGGAAAGAAATGTTTATTTGTTGAATTTTTGGTTGAAATGCTTTGTTACTATCAAAGTATATACTGTAGAAGTTTCTCTACGTAACCTTGTTTTATTGTGTTTTGCTTTATTGTACTTTGCCGATATTGCTTTTTTTGTTTTTAACTAATTGAAGGTTTGTGGTCACCCTGCATTGAGCAAGTCTGTTGGCATCATTCTTCCAACAGCACGTGCTCACCTTGTGTCTCTGTCACATTTTGGTAATGCTCACAATATTTCAGACTTTTTCACTTTTATTATATCTGTTGTGGTGCTCTGTGATCAGTGATCTTTGATTTACTGTAATACTGTTTTGGGGTACCCAAATGAGACAGCGATCTTAATAAATAAATGTTGTGTTCTGACTGCTCTACCTACCAGCTCTTCCCCCATCTCCCTCCCTGTCCTCAGATCTCCCTATTCCCTGAGACACAACAATATTGAAATTAGGTCAATTAATAATCCTACAAGGACCTCTATGTGTTCAAATTGAAGGAAGAGGAAATCAATGTGACAAACTGCATTGTCTTATACAACTTTCACAGCCACCCCAAACCTTCAACAGCCATACCTCTGATCAGTCAGCAGCCATCAACACTGAGGCAAGTCTCTCCATCAGCAAAAAGATAAAGACTTATTGAAGGCTCACATGATGGTTAGTATTTTTTAGCAATAAAGTATTTTCAATGACTGTATACACATTATTTTAAATATCATATTATTGTACACTTAATAGACTACAGTATGATATAAACATAACTTTTATATGCACTGGAAAACCAAAAAAATTCATGTGCCTTTCTTTCTTGAGATATTTATTTTATTATGGTGTTCTGGAACTGAACTCACAATATTTCTGAGGTGTGCCTTTGGCTAAATCTCACCCCACCCCCAGCCAGGATTGAAGAGTTAGTGAAAAAAAGCACTGTAAAACTTGACTCAGCTTGAATTTAGTGGGATGATTAAGGGTAGATTTTCTTTTTATTCAAGGGAGTCATTCATAGCTATTGGAAAACTTTTCTTGGTCCAAAAAACAGACCATCTTTTTATATGGGAAGACAAAAGCTACTTACTTTGACAAAGCACAGGAATCAGAGAGCCCAGCTGCCCAACTAGCAATTTTTCAGGCTTTCAGAAAAGGAGAAAATGTCCTTGGGGTTGAATTTATGTCATAGCAGAAAGTCAGAATAGCAAACACTAGACTTCAACAGACTCTGAGATCACCTTTGCACATCCGAGAAAGAGAGTTATATCCTATTCTTAAAGCTATCCAGAGAAGGAAAGCTTGTAGATTACCATACCTGAGCCATGCTTTCTTGTATTTTCTATAGCTAAGCAGCCATAAATTCTGATGAATGGCTAGCCCTATGCTATCTTTTCTTCTATTTCACAAATAAAGGAATAAGTTCTACAAATCATTATCACCCAGCCTTTCACCACTAAATCTTCTGGTGTGCCCACATTGCCTAGACTTTCTATATCTAGTAAGCTTAAGAAAGGATATTTATTCATCTCAGTAAAGGGCCTGCCTAAGCATTAAACTGAGGCCTTTCTTGATTCCCTCAGCTGTTGGTGTCCCCTCTCCCCATTACCTTGTATTATTTTCTATATATTTATATTTATACATGTTTTATCCTTTGATGTAATGTAAGCTGCTTGAGGGAAGACACTATTTAATTTGTTTTTGTGCCTCTAGGAGCCTTAAATAGTACTTAACACATTGCAAACAGTAGTTACTTGCTTTAAAATGCTAACTGTGGATCATTTTCCTTGTAATATAAACAGAATTTATTCTTAAAGTCAGTGTGAGATCAGAAACAGAAAATGAACTACTTGACTCTCGAAGTAATAACTAGTTCGGATGCTTCTACCATTGTCCTTCCAGTCTGGTAACCTGGAGTCACATAATTCCCACCTGCAGGCTCAGCCCCACTTCAGATCTTGAGACTGGACTTAACCTGGACAAGAAAAGTCCAAGGATCTCATGGACCCAACTGGCTCAGGGGTAAGTCAATCTTGCGCATTCCCCCATGTTTGCATTTTGACTGATGCCCTGCTTGCTCAGGGACTAGGAAACAACTTTATTTGTTCAAGTCCTCCCTAGGACTAGAATGTTGTTGTTGATGTTGTTCAGTCATTTTTTCAGTTTTGTCTAATTCTCTGTAAACTGATTTGGGTTTTTCTTGGCAAAGATCCTAGAGTGGTTTGCCATTTTCTTCTCCAACTTCTTTTTTACAGATGAGGAAACTGAGACAAAGAGGGTTAAGTGACTTGCCTAGGGCCACACAAGTTAGTAAGTGTCTGAGGCCAGATTTAAACACACAAAGATAAGTCTTCTTGACTCTAGGCCTGGCATTCTCTCCAATGCTCCATCTAGCTTCCCAGGACTAGAATACCATGCCTGAAACTTAGCCTTTTCCTTTGGGTCTCCCCATTGTCAATTAACATTCCTGCCTCTATCTCCACCTAATGCTGCTGTCAGTTCTACCCATTGGATCATCCTCATCTTACTGCTAAATATTAATCTTTTATGACAACTTACCTATGAAAATAATGGAAACTTCTAAGAAGAATGAATATATATTTTTAATGCATAAATTATATTCTCAATATTTTACTTCAGAAGATTTAAAAGGATAAAACACATATAAAGCATAATAATGAAAGAATATAGGCAAGTCAATTTAAAAATTTTTTAATTTCTATTTTTAAATTTATTTTTAAATATATTTATTTTTAGTTTTCAACATTCAATTCCACAATATTTTGAGTTACAATTTGTTCTCTCCCCATCTTTCCCCTACCACCACCCCAATATAGTGAGCCTACTGAATACCCCTTTCCCCAATCTGTTCTCTCTTATATCCCCTGCAATTCCCCCCACCCCCGCAAATTTCTAGTAGGGCAAGATAGATTTCTATACCCCAGTGCTTGTATATCTTATTTTCCAGTTTCATGTAAAAATAATATTTTTAACATTTGTTTTTAAAACTTCGATTTCCAAATTCTTTCCCTTTTTCCCTCCTCACCCTCCCCCACTGGGAAGACAAGCAATTCAATATAGGTTGTACATGTGTAGTTATGCAAAACGTTTCCATAGTAGTTATATTGTGAAAGACTAACTATATTTCCCTCCATCCAATCCTGCCCCCCACTTGTCCTATTTTCTACTTTGACCCTGTACCTTTTCAAAAATGTTTGCTTCTAACTACCCTCTCCTCCAATCTGCCCTCCTTTCTGTCATCCCCCCTCTTATCCCTTTCCCCCCTACTTTCCTGTAGGGTAAGATACCCAATTGAGTGTGTATGTTATTCACTCCTTAAGCCAAATCCAATGTGAGTAAGGTTGACCCATTCCCTTTCACCTTCCTGTTCTTCCCTTCCCTTGTTACAGTTTTCTCTTGTCTTTTTTTTTTACAGGATTATTTGTCTTTAATTAAATGGTAATGCTTCCCCCCACCCCAGTTATTCTGCATACTTTTTACATCATCTTTGTTATACTTTGCTGTCACTTCTTGCAGTTATCAATGTTCCTACCGAAAAGGAGCCCCTTTATAAAACCAGGCTGATTAAAAGTGTGTCCCCAGATAAGCAAATGAGTTTTGAATGAGAGTATGAGGAATATTCCAATAAGTAGAAGGCATTATGGACGTTATGACACCTATTTTGACTGTTCAAACGTCTCTTTTCTTTTTTTTTTTTTTCCTGCTTACTGCCAGGTTCTTGGTGGTGTTCCAGATAGTTGAGGTTGCCGCATAGGCAGCCACCGAATAAGTGAATTATTATTGTATCCACATCAGCAAAGCAATGTTAATATGGACTATTGGCCAGGATGTGGAAATATCCTCATTATATAGAAGTGGACATCATAATGGTATTCATTAAACTGAGATTCTGTGTGCCCATAAAGTCTGTCAGAAGATGTTGGGTAATACCAACAGGAGCTTCTACTGGCTTCTCAGCTGGTTTCTCTTCCTTGGGAGCACTAGCAGGTACAGGTTCACAAGCTGCTGCAGCTGGCGTTGGTGTGACAGATGTAGGTGTAGGGGTGGGAGCCAAGGCAGGGGAAGGAGTTGGGTCTTGAGCCACAGATGCTGCTGGAGATGAACCAACTGTAGTAGTGGTAGCAGGATTTGATTGTTGAGTTGTAGCTGGTGATGGATGGTGTTGAAGTAGCTGTTGCTTTGTGTTTTGTCACCATAACCACCACAAAGTTCTTCTCATCAATTTTATATTCTTTGAGAACAGTATCATCGTTAAGGATTTTGTCTGCATAAATTAATTTTTGGCCTGATACTGGAAAGGCATCCTTTCCCTTTTCAGATTCAATCTTCTCTTTCAGTGCCTTAACCATCTCCTCAGGGTTGATGTCGATCTTGAAGGTCTGCTGCTGGAGGGTCTTCAGAGTGATCTGCATGGTGTTGCTGCCGCAGCCCCTGGACGCCATGGTTGCTGTGGTCTAAGTCGGCCTCTCTGGCCTGCTGGGAAGGAGGTCGAGGTGGCTGGTGGGGTTGGTCACATTCACCCTGCGGGGCGGCCTCTCCCCCGGGCCCGGGCCGCTACCACTCCCGCTGTCGCTTTCTCCCGGCATGATCCGCTGCAATTGCCTTCTCCCCAAGGCATGGGGCCAGCGGGGAGTCCGTCCTCAGAAGCTGCGGGCTGGTCTGGGAGGCAGTGAGTGAATCGGCTAGTTCATCAGGGCCTTGTCGCCAACCATCATGACTCGCTTCGACATCCCTTCTCCCCCTTCTCTTGTCTCTTTTATATGAGATAATTTACCCTATTCTATCTCTCCTTTTTTCCTTCTCCCAATATTTTCCTCTCTCACTTTGTAATTTTATTTTTTAGATATCATCCCTTCATATTCAACTCATCCTTTGCCCTCTGTCTATGTATACATGTACACACATATACACACTCTCACATATATATTTATATACACATATACCCTCCTATGCATACATATATATTCCCTTCAACTATCCTCATACTGAGAAAAAGTCTCATGAGTTACAATTATTGTTTTTCCGTGTAGGAATGTAAATAGTTCAACTTTAATAAGTTTGTTATGATTTCTTTTTCCTGTTTACCTTCTCATGCTTCTCTTTCTTTTTGTATTTGAAAGTTAAATTTTCTGTTCAGCTCCAGTTTTTTCATCAAGTATGCTTGAAAGTCCTCTATTTCCTTGAATAACCATATTTTCCCCTAAAGCATTATACTCAGTTTTGCCGGGTAGGCGCTTATTGGTTTTAATCCTAGCTCCTTTGATCTCTGGAATATCATATTCCAAGTCCTTCAGTCCCTTAATGTAGAAGCTGCTAGATCTTGTGTTATCCTGATTTTGTTTCCACAATACGCAAATTGTTTCTTCCTGATTGCTTGTAATATTTTCTCCTTGACTTGGGATCTCTGAGATTTGTCTATAATATTACTATGAATTTACTTTTTGGGATCTTTTTCAAGAGGTGATTGGTGAATTTTTTCAATTTCTATTTTGCCCTCTGGTTCTAATATATCATGGCAATTTTCCTTTAGAATTTCTTGAAGGATGATTTCTAGGCTCTTTTTTTGATCAGGTCTTTCAGGTAGTCCAATAATTTTAAAATGATCTCTCCTGGATCATTTTTGCAGGTCAGTGGTTTTTCCAATGAGATATTTCACATTGCCTTCTATTTTTTTTCATGTGTTTGGATCTGTTTTATCGTATCTTGATTTCTCATAAAGTCATTAGCTTCCATTTTCTCTAATCTAATTTTGAAGGAATTATTCTCTTCAGTGAGCTTTTGACATTCCTTTTCCATCTGGCCAATTTGATCTTTTAAGGCATTCTTATCCTCATTGGCTTTTTGGACCTCTTTTGCCATTTGAGTTAGGCTATTTTTTAAGGTGTTATTTTCTTCAGTATTTTTATTTTGGTCTCCTTTAGGAGGCTGTTGACTCACTTTTCATGATTTTCTTGAATAATTCTCATTTCTCTTCCCAATTTTTCCTCCACTTCTTTTACTTGATTAAAAAAAATTTGGTCTTCATTAATTTGTTTGTTTACTTTTAATTCCTTGAGTTTCAAATTTTCTTCCCCTCCTCCCCCATGGTGGCATACAATCAAGTATAGAGTCTGCAAAAAGTTTCACATTAGACATTAGTCAGGTTATAAAGAAGGATTGTAATGGATGGAATGAACAATGGGAAAGAGGAAACAAAACCAAACAAGAAAAAGACAGAGAACAGGTAGTTTGCTTCAATCTGTATTCAAACTCTGTTCTTTCTAGTTCTTTCTCTACATCCCCATCATGAGTCTTTTGGAGTTGACTTATAACCCTGCATTGCTGAGAACAGTACAGTCTATCAAAGTTGGTCATCACACATAAGTTGTGTCTGTAATTGTGTACAAATTTCTTCTGGTTCTGCTCTTCTCACTCAGCATCAGTTTGTATAAGCCTCTCCAGGTAAATATGAAGTCCATCTGCTCCTCTTTCTTATAGCACAATAACTCTTACTTGATTTTCAAAATCCTTCTTGAGTTCTTCCATTTCCTGTGACCAATTCATATTTTTCTTGGAAGCTTTTAATGCAGGAGTTTTGACTTTGTTGTCTTCTTCTGGTTCCATGTTTTGATCCTTTTTGTCCCCAAAAAAGGATTCTATGGTCTGATTGTGCTTTCTCTGTTCACTCATCTTGCCAGCCAATTACTTGACTTTTGAGCTCTTTGCCGTGGTAGAGCTCTGCTTCCAGAGTGTAGAGAGCTTTGTCCCAAATAGCTGGGGTTTTCACAGTTGCCAGAGCTATGAGGAGGGCACCCTCTCTACAGCCCCACAAGCTTTGGCATGCTGGCATTCCTGACCCTAGGACCACTGCCCAACTGAGACTAAGATCCAAGCAGGTTAAAGCAAGAGCAATTACCCTCTGAATAGTTTCTTGGTCCCCCTATAATCTGCAGGCCAGAAGCTCCAGAGCCAGCTACAGTGCAGCAGCTGCAGCCGTTGCACTACCCCCACCTCTCGCCCTGGGAGTAGGGGCCAAACTGTGCTCTTCTGTCACCTGGTTCCAACAGAGTTCCCCACTGACCTTTTACTTTCTCTTTGGCATTTGTGGGTTGAGAAGTCTGGAAACTGCCACAACTGCTGGTGATTCACTGTCCTGAAGTCTGCTCCTGCTGGTCTGTGCCACTGGTCAGGGCCACCTGGGGTCTGGGTCCACGTGGCTCACATGGGACTGCTCTTGGCTCCCAGTCTGGTGTGATAGACCCTTCCTATCAGCCTGTCAGGCTGCCTTCAGCAGGAGATTTGTTTCTCTCTGTCACTTTGTGGGTTCTGTAGCTCTAAAATTTGTTTAGAGTCATTTTTTTCCTGGCATTGGAGGTGGTTGAAGCAGAAACTGTAGCAAGTTCCTGCTTTTACTCCACCATCTTGGCTCCACCCCCCTAGTCTCCACTCTTAATTTTTTTAATCCATAAAATAGACATTTCATTTTTTTTCATTAAAGACTGTATAGCAATTAGATAGAAAACTGTCCTAAGTCAAGACCCAGGTTCAAAATGCATCATTGGTGATGTGATTTCTCAATTGAACTAGAAATACCATAAAACTCTAAAGTATAGAGTGAGTACAGATTTGTATTGGTAGAGGGAATTTCTCATAATACTGAAATCAAATATCTGATTTTAAAATGAGGATTATAATTAGAAAGTATCTACTTTCATAGTACTATTGGTGGGGGAAATAATTTTGTACATTATCAAGTGTTGGAAGAATTTGAATCGTGATTATTTTGCTTAGCTCAATCCCTAAAGGAGTCATGCCTTTTTTGGTTTGGGTTCTCCCTCTGCTGGTACATATGGCAACCTAACTCCATCTCAGATCCCTTCACATACTGGCATGAACAAAAAGGTTTGTACCTCTACAGCAAAATTGTTGCTTCTAAGCCTCTTATCCAGGCTGTTCCTTGAATGAAAGACACACTATGTCAGTAGGTCTTTCCAACTTTGTTAGACCTGCTTGGGCTTGGACTCCACTAGTTTAACTTTTAAGGACCTTTGATCACATCCATCTCATGATGGAGCATTGAAGGACTTTAATTATGTTATTATAATAACAGAAGAAAATCCAATTAAAGAGAGAAAATGAAGAGATGTTACCGGGCACCTGAGCTGAATGAATTACTACAGTTGAGCTCTGAATTTAGCTTTGGACTTCCTGGCAGCAAAGGCCAAACAACAACAAAAATCAGCATTGAATTACAGAGCTCTCATTGTCTGAAAAAAAAAAAAGACACGAGTTTATCTGGTGAGACAAAGAAAAGGCAAGTAGAAGTGGGTGTGTTGAAAATAATACATATGCCATGAATTTTTGCCTGCAAAATTAACTTTCTTATTTTGGAAAAGGAGGCTATTATCTTATTGAATATTGTTTTCTGTTCTGAGAAGTATTATGTTCCTATAACCCCTAAAGAGATCATACATACTAAAGAATAAGATATTTCTTCAATTTTTTTTAAATTTTTTGGTCTTTATTAATTTGATTCTTTACTTTTAGTTTACAAGATTCAGTTCCACAATTCCTTGGGTTTCAAATTTTTCCTCCTTCCCCTTTCCTCCCCCACCCCCCCCCCAGCCATGGCAGCATGCAATCAAGTATAGGATCTGCAAATACTTTCATATTAGACATTAGTCACATTATAAAGAAGGATTGCATCCGATGGAATGAACAATGGGAAAAAAGAAACAAAACCAAACAAGAAAAAGACAAGAGAGTGGGTAGTTTGCTTAAATCTGAATTCAAACTCAGTTCTTTCTAGTTCTTTCTCTGGATGTAGACATCTCTCTCATTTCTTCAAATTTTTAATCCTTTTTTTCCCCTTTGTCTTCTGCTTGTGTTTGGGCAAAAATAGGATGGAACATTGTTGTTGAATGGCTTGTTCTTTGGAGGGACTCTTGTACTTTATAAGATTAAAATACTAAAATTTAGATAAATTAGCAATCATGGAAATAATCACTTGAGGAAAGAAAAGTTCCCATTATTACTAATTGTGTGTCCTGAACAATTGAATTCTGTTCTTCTTCTTCCACTTGCAAAGCATTATTAATTAACTCCTCAGTATCTGGCACTGTTCGGTACTCTGGAATATGCAAAGGAAGTAGAGTACATAATTCTTACTCCTGAAGAAATTAAGATGGGTGTTGGACACCATTCAAATAATGTTTAAAATATATTCAGTTGGGGGCGGCTAGGTGGCGCAGTGAGTAAAGCACTGGCCCCGGAGTCAGGAGAACCCGAGTTTGGTTCGGCCTCAGACACTTAACACCCACACAAAAAAAACTAGCCATGTAACTTTGGGCAAGTTACTTAACTCCAATTGCCCTCCAAAAAAAAGGCAAAAAAAAAAAAAAATATATATATATATATATATATATATTCAGTTGACTTGATGGCCCATGTCTCTCATCAGAGAAGGTTGGTCATGGTGCAGTGCCCACCAGAAATTATATACTAGAGCCCCCTTAAACCTGCTAGAGGGGACCCCTACTGGGTTCCTTGGAAACCACCTAATAGGCTCCAATAGTAAAGAAATGTTTCATCTGTGTTGCTAGAAACATGCCACAGATTCCCACAAATTCAGGTCTGTTTTGCTTCAGGAGAAATAATACTAAGACTTTGCTTCAATGGGAATAATACTGAGAAAGCTTCGCCTCAATGGAAACAATGCTAACCCCTTAGAAACATATTCTGTTCCTAGCAATCACATTGTCTATAAAATTATGTGTAACAGAAAGCTCGCTGCTGTCTTTCGGTCTGAGAGGCAGTCCCGGCCAGTTAATAAACACTCTTATCAAATTATAATTGGCCTAGCTGTCCTGTTATATCTCAGTGTCCATTACAATGGCAAATTGTTATGTGGAAAGATTTTAAGAGCAAATTCTTACATCCAAAGATTTTGAATCAGTGATGAAGTACAAAGATGGATTTTGGATAGATTCTTTTGGCTAATAGTACTACAAACAAAAAACCAGGAGGCTAAAAATTTGGTGAGGAGGGAAACAGTGATTTGGACAATGATAGAAATGGCAGGAGACCATTGATTGGTAATCATGGGGTTGACTCTATCTGAAGCAGATAGGTAATATAGTAGATAGAATACTGGACTTTGGAGTTAAGAAAATCAAAGTTCACATCTTGCTTCAGGAACTAACTGGGTGACTCTGGTAAACCACTTAAACCCTTGGTGCCTCAGTTTCCTCATCTATATAATGGAGTTGGACTTACTGGTCTCTAAGGTTCCTTCCTGATTTAAAAATATGATCTTACGATCTGACATCATGATGTAATTATAAAGCTAAATATAAGTGCATACTGGATTGAAGGAAATCAAGCATGTTTGATGATAGATATGTCTCTATTTCATATCCTACATTTTTGCTGAATTTATTGTTACAGTTAATCATAGTTGACTCTTTAGAGTTTATAAGTAAACAAAATAAAGATGCAAAAAATGACAGTTTTGTGCTTGCTATGTCTATGCTTATCCTCTTATTACAGCTTGTTAAATTTATTTTTCTGATATTGGATTATTTAAATAATCTGTTTCTTCTCTTGTTAACCTGAGTATTATATATTTTGATAGTTTTCATACATTTCCTCTATATTGTCAATTTTATTAGACTATAATTGGGGAAAGGGGCTTAATTTCCTTTCTTTCTGCTTCAATTGTTGTGACTTCTTTTTCACTTTTGATATGAAAAATTCAGTTTTTCTTTCTTTTTAAATTAAGATTGGCTAATCAATTTTAAGTAGTTAAATAGCTAATCTATTTTATTCATTTTTTAGCATCCAACTCCTACTTTCATTATTAATTCAAATTTTTTTGCTTTCAATTTTGTTAATCTCACTTTTGATGTTCAGAATTTGACTTTGTTTCAAAGTATCAGGTTAGATCAATTCTGACTATTTTACCATGAATGCTTAGAAATCCTCTATTCCATCAAAATTTTATTTTCTCCATCTATAGTATTATATTTAGTTTTGCCAACTACATTATTCGTAATTGGAAACCTTTATCTTTTGCCTTTTGGTGTATTGTATTCTGTTCTTCTTTTCTTTGGAGTGGCACTTGTTAAGGCTTTCATGATCTTGACTGTACCTTCTTGGTACTTTCTTTTTTCATTGCTTACATTATTTTTTCTTTAACTTGGAATCTGGATTATGTCTATGATATTAATGGGAATTTCTATTTGGGGATTCCTTTCATGAGATGATCAGTAGAATTTTTTATATTTTCATTTTGCAATCTGATTCTAAGAGATCTGGGTAGTTTTCTTTCATAATTTCTTGAAATATGATGTTTATGTTCTTTCTCTTCCTCTCTTCCTCACTTTCTTCTTTCTTTCTTTCTCCTTCCTTCCTTCTTTTCTTCCTTCCTTCCTTCCTTTCTCTCTTTCTCTCTTTCTTTCTTTCTCTCTTTCTTTCTCTCTCTTTCTCTCTCTCTCTCTTTCTTTCTTTCTTTCTCTCTCTCTTTCTCTCTTTCTTTCTTTTTTCTTTCTTTCTTTCTTTCTTTCTTTCTTTCTTTCTTTCTTTCTTTCTTTCTTTCTTTCTTTCTTTCTTTCTTTCTTTCTTTCTTTCTTTCTTTCTTTCTTTTTTTCTTTCTTTCTTTCTTTCCTTTCAAGACTTTCAGGTAGTCCAGTGAGTCTTGAATTATTTTTCTTGTTCTGTTTTCTAGGTCACTTTATTTTTGTAGCAGATACCTTATATTTTCTTTGATGTTTTCAATCTTTTAATTTTATTTTAATATTTCTATTTCACTGAGTAATTTTCCATTTGGTAAATTCTAATTTTCAGGGCATTCCATTCTTGGATTTCTAATGATCTTTCCCAAGATACCACTTCTTGCCCTTGTTTCCTCCCTTGCTAATCCATTTTGAATTTGCTACTTTGTTTCTTCTAAGGACTCCTATAGTCCTTGTGGACAGTCCTCACCCTGCCCCACCTTTTTTTTTCTACTAAGACTCTTTGTATTTGTTGAGGATTTAGTATTTTCTTCAAAGTTCACACCTTAGGTGTGTCTCAATCCAGGGTATTTCCTCATTTTGTATAGCTTAGTTTTTTTAGTATGCTTATATCATAATATAAGGATTGGGGCTTGTGTTTGATGTCAAACTCTGCTTTTATACTCTCAGAAGGTATGGATAGGCCTTACTTGGTCCTGAGAGTGATGTGTAAAACTAGACCACACTTTCGGTAGCAAGTATATGACCTCATGTGTTTGAGTCCCAAGCTTCCTTGGTATTGGGTTGGGCTGTGGCTTACCAGATGCTGCTTGGGCCTTTTCTCCTCTGGCTATAACTCTGGCTCTGTCTTGCCTCTGAGGTCTTTTCTTCTATTTCTGTGAAGCTCCAGGGCTAAACCATTCTAGGATTTGCCTGGAATATTTCCAACTCTTTCTTTCACTGATTGGGGCCTTCCCATCCCATTCCAGGCTCTCTTTGAGACCTTTCTCTAGTTGCCACAAGACTCCGAAGTCATCCTCATTATTTATCTTTTAATTTCCCTTTCCCCCTCTACTTTCATGGAGTATTATGAATATCTATATATATATATAGATATATATATGCACAGTTAAATTCTCAAGTCAACCTATAATTTCTTTTATGTGGGTACTTTCTCTAACAATATATAATATAGCCATTCATACTTGTCATTTCTGGGCAACTCTTGTCTGTGTATTCCCAAAATTTCACCATATGAGGGTTCACACAAACTGCTAAGGTCATTCCTTGATATCTCCAGGTAATGTTAGTATAATAGAGGAGCACATGGGCTATAATAGGGGAGCATAAGGCCTCACCAAAATGACTAATTCACCTATTTTTTGCTTTGATTTTATCTTTTATACCACTTCTTTATAATTTCTCATTTGTAACATGTTACAGCCTATTTAGATCCACTAGAAACCATTTCTTGGACTATTGGATGAATTTCAATTTTAGTTCTTGGGAGACTTCAGCTGAGTCTTACAGTGGACAGAGCTTTGTTCCTGAATCAGGAGGACCTGAGTTCAAATCTGGCATCATATATTGTTAGCTATATGACTCTAGGCAAATCAACCTCTGTCTTCCCCAGTTTCCTGATCTATAAAATGAGGATAATAATAGAAATTCTTCTCAGGAGCATATTGTGAAGATAAAATGAGACAATATCTATAAAGCACTTTTTAATCCTTAAAATGCTATATAGATGGTTGTTGTTGCTGTTATTATTATTATTATTCCATGATTTTCAGTCATACAATAACAAATACCTTGGTCTTGGATTCAGGGAGATTGGGGCCATTAAAAACATCATATAGTTTTCCAAAGGCAGTATAATTTGCCACTCTTTCCCAATTCAATTCTGGGCCTAATTTATTGGATATATAGTATGATTTTGGTTCAAGTTTGTCATGACTCTTGTAATAACAATTTTTTTTTGAAGAATGAAGTTTACAGTTGGCCAGAAGATCAATGGAGAGATGTATGGTGGGCATCAGTAGATTGTAGAATATTATAAAAGGCAAAAAGCAACATAGATTATCATTAAAGAACTCTTCATCCAAGGTGAGTGAGTGAGACATGTAGTAACAGTAAAGAATAAGAGATGAACCTCTTCTGTTTTACATGGGTACCTTCATAATGTTAAGAGATCTAGAAGAAATCCCCATGAATGTTGGGTAGGACTCTTGTGGAGAATTTTCTAGATGATACAAATGCAAGTTACACAGGATGAGAAAACATGTATTGTGATCTGAACTGTAGGTTGAAGTACATTAACGAGATCATGAATCCATTGAAATGTCAAGATATTGTTGGATGAAAGAGAAAATGAACCTAGCACTATTCTAGGCACTCTGGAGGCTGCAGAGGAATTAAAAGAGATCATCTCTACCCTCAGTGGATTTTTTGAAAGGCAACCAGGAATATAGCAAGATAGAATTATTTAAAAAAAAAGTTTTCTATCTGAGTGTTTTCAGATTTTATGAATAAACCATTGCATATTCGTCCTGCCAAGAATAAATAAAATTAGGGGAAGGAGACATGATAGCACTTGTTATATGTAAGCATGTAATCCCAGAAATACCATTTTAAAAGAATTCCCAAGCTCTGCTTGCAATCATAAAATCCTAGAATGAAAGTATTGTGTGAGTCCAGTTGGCTGGCTTTCCTTGTTCTTATGTTAGTTTTCAGATTTCCTAATATGTTTAAAATAAATTCCATATCTGGAATTGGTTGGGGGTCCTTCCTTAAACATTGACTTGGGGATTATATAAAAAAGTCATACTTATAGTCAGGTCATTTACTTATCTCCCCCATCCCCCTTTCCAAATGCATTGCTATTCAGAGCAACCCTTCTTTCTGGCTTCAGTGCCTGGCTTTTGTCTTTTGACAATATTTTCACAACAAAAACATCTGGACAGGCCAAATACTATCCCTCAATAAGGAGCATCAGAATGATTATCTCAATAGCACCAGTAATTGGCTTGTGTTTGTGTTGGCTTTGCCTTCCAAATGGATCAAAGTAATATGTTTTAGAGAGATAAGTAGATAAGCTAACTCTTCTTTCTAAAGTCCAGCTGGAATAGCCCAATGCAATAAGTCTCACAGTCCTTGCTAGCAGATAAAACGCATCATAAATGAAGGCGGACCCAAACAGGAAAAGAGTGCCATGGCTCCTATACCCTTCTGCCACCATTTGGTTAGGAATGTGAACGGGTCCCAGTTCCAAAGGACTCATCCAAGCTAATAGAAAAAGTTTCCAACTGGAGCAGAGAGACATTTCCAAAAGTTCCTTTGCAGCACTTAAGGCAGTGTTTGACCATTTGGAGACAAAGCAAAACTCATGCCTCTGTCAAATACAATGGTTTGCAAACACATTCTAGATAAAATTCTAATCTAAAGGAAATATAATGAGCATGTCGCATGATTTCCCAACCCAGACACTAATGCATTCAAAGAGAAAGAAGTGGTTTAGCAATGAGAAAATACGAGTCCAAGCAAGTATAACCAGGTGGAATCTATATTGCGTCCCCTTAGCATTTAATGGAAATATTTCTTAACTTGTCCCACCTAATATTCTAATGAATGCCAGCCTAACCTTCAGCCCTTTAAAACATCAGCCTGAAAACCTATATTAATATTTCAATTATCATCAGCAACAATGACTGACTTTACATAGTGCTTTATGGTTTTTGCTAATAGTTTACATTTATATAGTTTTGATAATAACAACAATAACTCACATTTATATAGTCATTTAAAGTTTACAAAGTGCTTTCTTTCCACCAGCACAGTGCACGCAACACAGAGCACTCAACTTGGAATTATAGGACTTGAGTTCAAATTCTGATTCTACCACTTTCCAGCTTTGTATCCTTGGGCAAGTCATTTAACTTCTCTTCATGTATAAAAGGAGGGAGTTCGGCTATTTGACCTTTAAAGTGATTTCTAGTTCTAGATCTGTGACCCTATGTACCCTAGGGAGTGAAGGCTGCCTTTGGAGTTAGAAGATGGCTTTGGACTTGATTGGATTAAAATCATGGTTCAGTTACTTACGACAAGTGTACCCTTGAGCAAATTATTTCCCCCTTTGGTTTTAGCTTTCTCTTTTGCTGGACAAAGGAGTTGAACTATAAGATATGGCTCTACATTCTTTGAAGAAATTACTGCTACTTTACAGACGAGGAAACTGAGACCAGGGTAAGTGATTTGCCCATAATCACATAGCTAGTAAATAGTAGACTTCTGAGTCTAAATACAGTGCTTTTCCCGCTGTCTTAGTTGCATGAGAAAGTACTTATTTTGCTGCATCTAAATTTGTCATTTCCATTTTTAACAACACACTTCAAAGTTAAAAAATGGACATGGCATGAAAGTCAAACTGTGTCTCCATCAGGGCTGGAAGAAGACACATATGTGCCTTAGGCAAGGATTGACAATTGTGCCCCCATGGAGTAATCATCAAAACTACTTGGTACTGATTTAAAAATAGAAAACAAATTGGTGGAACTTATTAGATAAGCAAAAATCAGAAGCAATTCAAAGTAGTAGACCAGTGTCTGATATGCACAAGGACATACCTAAGAAATTTACTGAGGGCAGGAATCCCTATATAATGAGAACTGTTGAAAAATCAAACTAGAAAGCAATTTTAAGAGACTTAGATCAATAACTTATACCATATATCACAATAAACTTTAAATACATGTACAATACAAATATAAAAGGTTACAACATTTTAAAAAATAGAGGACAAAAGGAGTTACCATTCACAACTGTAGCTAGAATGAGAATTCTTGACTAGTCAAAAATATCTGTCATTACAAAAGACGAAAGTAGATAATTTTAATGACATAAAATAAGCAAACCTTTGCACAAACAAAATCAATGAAGTTAGTATAATATAATAAAAACTAAGAAAAAATCTTATATCAAATATCAGTGATGAGTCTAATATTCAAAACAAAATTGATCCAAACATATAAGAACAATTTCTCAATAGATAAGTAGTCAAAGGATATGAACATCTTTCAAAAATTTTGCAAATAATTGCTGATCAGATAAATGTACATGAAAATAAATGTTTAATCTCATACCCTGAAAATTGGCATCAATATTGAAGCAGTTATGAGAAGACAAGCTCACTAATACATTTTTGATAGAGTGATGATTTGGTCCAACCATTCTTAATAATAACTTGGAATTATGGAAGAAGTATGATTAGCCTTTTAATAACCTCTTAACCAGAAATTCCATACTGACTATATGTCCCAAAGAGCACCATATTTCCAAGATAACCAAAATGTTCATGCCACCTTTTGGCTTAGCACTCACTAAAAACAAAGTGGGTGCCCATAGATTGGGCAATGGCTGACAAAATGTAATATATGAATGTAATAGAATTATGTCATAAGAGGCAGTATGTTGTAGTTGGATTTGTTGCTAGAGTCTCTCAAATCCCTGTCTCTCATTGGAAGGTGGAGACTTCTCCCCAAATTTCTATTTAAAGAAGGAGCTTTCATTTATCAATAGGCTGTACTCTGTGTTCCTCCATTATGCCCTCATGCTGGATACCTTTTTTTCTTATTGTCCTAACTGCTAGAATCTTCTCACCCTCCCCAACTACCTTGTACCTAACTCTTTTTATTTATTTGTATTTATTGTCTTCATTTTATTCTCTATATTCATGTATTTATTTTAATCCCATAGAGATATAATTCCTATGATTTGGAATTATAGGAGTTAGGAAGTAAGAATTATTGCTTTTTAATTTTAATATGTGTATTCTCAGCTCCTAGCACAGTAACAGTTATATAATAGGCTCATAATAAATGCTTATTGACTGATTATGAATTGAAGAAGCAAGACCATGGAGTTATAGAAATCTATTGGCAATATGTTGCAAAAATCTAAGAATATGATGAAGGGCGTGAAACAGTGAAATGAAGACAAGGAGACAGGGAAAGTGATTGGAGACATTTTGAAGGAAAAACCAATAACACATGGTGACTGACTGGATTTGGTAATTGAAAGGAGAAAGACGAGTCAGAGGTTTCAAACTTTGGTAGCTCTGAAGGTGGTGATATTGATTTAAATGAGGAAAGTGGGGAGAGGAGATGGTTTTCAGGGATGAGAAGGAACTTCATTTTAGATAAAATGGGTTTACAGAGACAATGGAAAGTCCCAGTGAAAAGGTCCAAGAAATAGCAGGATTGCTATTTGGGTAAAAGGACAGGATTAGAGATAATGATTTTGAATTTTCAGCGAAGACGTGAAATTTGAAGTCGAGAAAATGAATCTGCTTCTTATGGGGAAGAAAGTACATGGAAAGGACAGAAAAAGGCTAAGAGCTGGAGGAATACCCAATGAGTAGGATGTAAAAAAGTAACAAGCAGAAGAAATAGAGGAGAGGATTTAGGAGGACCATGATAATTTAGTTTGATTGAACTCAAGGGAGGAGATGGTTTCGAGATAGAGAAGGTAGTCATGGTAGGTCAAAGAGAATTAACATGGAGAAAAGACTACAGAATTTGGCAGTAAATATAAGATCTTGGAGTTGCAATGGAACTTAAAGACAAAAATAATAATAATGCATATATACAGTGCCTTAAGGTTTTCAAAGAACCTTGAATCATCTTGTGAGTTAGGTAATATAGGCATTATTACCCCCATTTTGCAGATGAGGGAAACCAAAGCCCCATGACACACAAAAATAGGTTAAGAAATCCCTGATCTAATTCTATCATTTTTTTTACAGGTGAGGGCACCGTTGCCTAGAAAGATTCAACTGCTTGCCCAAAGTCATATTGTAAGTGGCTTATTAGGAACAATCATCCTGATCTCCTAACTTCTAGACCAGTCACTTTTCCACTCTACTGGGTTGGATTCCTGGGAACTTTGTTCAGTCTTGTACTCAGTATTGAATGCAAATATTCCTTCTTTAGCATCTTTGGCAGGTAATATTTGAGGACCTACATTCAAATTCTACCTTTGATGTTTATTACCTGTGGGATCTTCCCTGAGTCTGAATCCTCATTCATAAAATGAGATGGGTGTACTGACTAATCTTTTTCTCTTCCTGCTCTAGACCTCTGATACTATGATCCTTCACTTGTATACTTCGAGTAGTGGAGATTCCACTCTATTACCAGGCAGCCAAATACATTGCTGATCCAACTCAGATTAAAAACTGCTTTTCCCTATACGGAACCCAAACATGTTTTTCTGTTATGTCTCCCTATTGGTCCGATATCTCCTCTTTCAAGTCACTGGTAACGTCTGCTTCCTGTTCCTCATGGCAGCTGTTCAAATATTTGAGGAAACATTTTGAATCCCCAACAGGGAGATGACATATGCCATTGATCAGGGCAATTAGCAGACCTAGGAGAGACATGGTGCCAGCCAGAATCCAATACATACATACAATGAAAACTTTTTGGTTTCTGTCCTGGGTAGACCAGATTTTCTTGGGAATCCCCAAATCCAAAGAACTTCAAAGATAGTGTCAGAGAGTCAAAATAATTTATTCTTTTGTCTTTTATATTATCTAATCCTTGTAGCTTATATTATATTATTGTTATATTATCCAATCCTTTAAATATCATCTGGAAACTGGAAAAGCATTCCTTATGTGCTCTTATCCTAGTCATAGAGTCATAATTCTAGAACCTTAGAGTTGGAAGGGACTCTGGAGATCATTTAACACAAATATCATCACATACATTCCTGATAAATCATTCAGACTCTGCTTGAGCATTTCCAGTGAAAAACTCACTATGACACAAGGAAACCCATTCCAATGTTGAATAGTTATTATTCCTTACATTCAGCCAGAATCTGTATCCCTATAATTCATAGGGTTCTATCTCTGTTCATAGAAACTAAATAGAATAAATTGAATCCCTCCTTCCATATGACAACTCTTTAAACATTTGGACACAACTATCATTCTTCAGGCAACATAGTTCTAGTTCTTCCAAGTATTCCTAAAATTGTATGGTTTCAAGTCCTGGTTCATATTCTTCTTTAGGTTTCTCCAATTTGTCAGTGTTCCTCTTAAACTATGGTGCCCAGAATTGAACAAACATTCCATGTGAGTTCTGTTCAGAACTGAACTGGTGGGATGATCACCTCCCTTCTAATATTAATGCAGTCTAATACTGCCTTAGCTTTTGGGGCAGTTATATAACCTGGTAAATTCATATTAAGTCAATGAATGAACAAACTTTAATTAAGCATGTCTTACATGTCAGGCATTGTAGTTGGCACTAAGGATAAAAAAAACAAACAGACCAATATATATATACTATCTCTGTCTCAATCATTGTAAAACCATGCACAAGCAGCTTTCCAGAGGACTGCTGCTGTGAACAGCTTTCAAGGTTCTGATTACATAGTATAGTAAACAATCTATTCAGTAACAAATCAGAGCAAAACATTCACAGAAAATCAATGTACAGCATTCACAATGTTACAACTTATCACAGAAAATCAATATACAGCATTCACAAGGACATAATAACTCAACAACTTATCACTGAAATGCCACATAGTTTTCACCAAAGTAGTCACATAGTTTTGAACGAAGTACAATCATTTAGTCCATCAATCACTTAGTAACTCAATCATTCAATCATAAAGTACCAAAGGTCAAAGTACTACACCCATGGGGCACACTAAGTTACGAATCAGTCACTATTCAGTCATCAGTCACTATTCAATTGTCATTCACTACTCAGTCATTAGTCACTACTCAGCACCCTCTTAAGGGGTAGTGGAGAATACACAGGCCATCTACCCCTTGATTCTTAGGTATTGAAGAGATAAATTGATATAAATTATAATTATAATAATAGCTTATATTTTATAGTGCTTTCTACTTAGAAAAAAAACACCTTTGCAACATTATCAAATTTAACCTCACAACAACCGTGTGGGCTAAGTGTATTATTATCCCCATTTCACAGATGAGAAGACAGAGTCAGAGAAATTATATTTAGCCAAGATCATCATACCATTAGAAGTGAAAAAATCAAGCCTTGTATACTAGTTTCCTATTCTCTATCTGCTTGAAAATAGCTATTATTTTGCTTCTATGCCTCTTTTTTTCTAAGCTATGTATCTGTAGTTCACTTGACCCATCCTTGTAGGATATGGTTTGGATCCCCTTCCTGTTTTGATCATATTTCTTTGATGCACTACATTTTCCCCCCAAACATTTCCCCCCAAAATAAGACTCCAGAACTGAACACAATAATATAGATGGGGTCTGACCTGGGCAAGGTAAAAGAGAAAAATAAGCTTCTTCATTCTGGATGATAGGCTTCTATTAATAAAATCTACTTTGAAAATGCCAAAAAAAAAAAGGGAAAAGATCTAGTACCCTAGAACAGGTGACTGAAAGTACTTAGTACTGATGAAAAGTGCTAGACTACAATGCTGGGTGTACAAATAGCACCAACATAGTGATAAAATATAGGAATATGGTTTGCATCGTGTCTGTTGCATCCAGCTGTATTTCTGCAGGAAATCAAGGTGGAAGCCATGTAGATGGAGTTAACTAGTCATTTGAAGGCAGTTACATAGTAGTTCCTGTGTGCTAAGCATAGTATTGTGCTATTTGAATACTTTGTACTAAAGAATTTCAAAAGGATGTGTTGACTTCGGTCCATCAGATAAACATGACCACTGGACATTTGGCAAGGCACCTCCCTCTCTGAGTTTCGGTTTCTTAATTTGTAAAATGAACAGTGGAATCCTCTGAGGCCCCTTCTGGCCAGAACATTCAATGAGTTTTGCATTTGGCACAAATAATTTAACCATTGAAGAGAGTCATACAGTCACAGATTTGGGAAGAGACCTCAGAGTTCATACTATTAAATCATTCTTAATTGTCAGTCAATGACCAGCATTGCTCTTTGCATACCTAAGTGGTTTTCAGTCTTTTAAGTATGGTCCTTACCTTTTAAAAACCTGATAAACGTGAAAAAATGATGTGTGACAGACAAGGTGAATTACATCTTAATTGACTGTGGTCAATGTGGAAAAGCCCTCTCAATTGATGTCTTGGGTAGGTCACACCACTGACACACCTCGGTGTAAGAAATGATCAATTCTGTCTGCTTACTGGACCATGGGACCTGAAGTTATAAAGGTCTGTAGCCTGAGTGGTACCTAGCCATTCCAAACCCTCATTTTGTAGATGGGCAGGATCAGGAAACTGAGAACCAGAGAGACAAAATTACTTGCCCAAAGTTACAAAGGTAGGAAGTGGCAGAATTGGAATTAGAAACCAGATCCCCTGACTCCATTACCCATGTGTCACTGGGCTAGACTAGAGGAGGATATAGTGGAATCAAAACTTTCCTTCTTTAATGTGGATGTTAGTTGGGGGGAAGTGAGGGCATATCATATTGATACACAACATATATAAACACATATATGTAATTAAATGAATAAAAAAAGAATATAATTACTTTTTAAAATCCTCTTTAGTTATCTCCTGAGCTCCCAAGGGTTCAATGATTGTCTCTATCTAGATAATTCTCAGGTCTATATATGTAGTCTTAGTCTCACTCCCAAGTTCTAGTCACATATCACCAATAGCTCTTTGGACATCACAAACAATATGTCTCCTAGGCCTCTCTAACTCAACAATTGCAGCAAAGAACAAATTCCCTCCCTTCCCAAACCTCCCTCTGTTATGAATTTTCCTATTACTGTTGAAGGCACCATTTTCCTCCCACTCATCCAGGCTCCCAAGTCATCTTGTCCTTTTCCCTTTCACTCACCCCACATATACAGAAAGCTGCCAAATCTTGTCATTTCTATCTTCAAAACCCATCTCATCTATGTGTCATTCTTTCTGTTATAGGCCCTTTACATTGCTTGCCAGGATTCTTTTAAGACCTTCTAACTTGTCTTGCTACTTCAGATTTCTGCTTACTCTTCTAATACATCTTTTTCATAGCTTCTGAGGTGGTTTCTCTGAAGCATATATCTGAACATACTTGGCATTTAAAGCTCTTTATAACCTGACCCTTTCCTAACTTTCAGGTCTCATACTTTATTCCAACCCAAATCTCCACTCTACTTTCCAGTAATGTTGGCCTATAGTTCTTCAGATCTGATGCAATACTCCATCTACTTTCTACATGCATTTACAGCGACCACTCCCATGTCTGGAATGTTCTTCCCCCCTCATCTCTACCTTGTGATTTCTCTGATTTCCTTCAAGATTGAGCTCAAATTCCAGCTCCTGTTGGTGATCGAAATTTCCCAACCCCTACTCCAGCTTTTAATACTGTTCCCTCTTTGACTGGCATCCACCTATTATGTATGTATCTTATATGTACCTAATTGGTTTTGTGTTGTCTCCCACATTAAAATGAAAGCACTTGTTTTTTTATTTTCTTTGTGTCTTCTCAACACAACACAGAGACTAAGCATTTAATACACACTTGATATTGGACTTACAAAATAGTAGGAGAAATAATATGAGACCCATCTAAAACAGCAAGTCATAGGCACTTAGTTCTGGTCCTTGTTATAGGAATGTACATTTTTAAGATCTTCCTTGCCCCTAGGCTTAAGTGCACCTGGAGCCTGTGGTGGGAGGCTTGTTTTTCAGGAGATACTTTGTGATTGGGCAGTGGGTCAAGAAGGTTGTTATGTTCTCTGAGCCAGGAGAAAGCTATATAAGCCCTGATGTGAGACTTTGTTTTGGGGGCTCACTTTGAGAAGTGTTGTGTGATTTGCCTAGATGAGACTCTGGGCAGCCATTGAGAGCCCCCTGGCTTTGAAAACCCAGATGCTGATGCTTCCCTTTCTGGAAACTGTGATTTGGTATGGATGTAAAGTTTGGACAGTTTGGAAGCCTGTCTGCTGAAATGTTCTTGTAACTTCTGTCTGTATACTCTGAAGTTTGGGGTGCTGACCTTTTTCCCCTGAACTAGGTAACCGATATATGTTTGATTGACTAAAGTAAGCTTGTTAACCCATTTTGAGGTGCTTTCCTTTAGAAAAGTAGATCTAAGAACCTGTGTTGGCAGCCACCCTGGGGATGCTGGGGTGCTTGCTGCTGCAGTCCTACATTGATGTTGGGCCACAAACTTACGTCTCTTACCTCAGTTTCTCCATTTGTAAACTGAGAGCCCTGGAGTAGATGACCCAAAGGGTGAGAGGGATGTGGAGGGAGTTAGAAGCAGGCAGGTTGGTGTAGGAGATAGAGATTTGACCTCATAGTCAGAAAGACCTGTGTTCAATTCCTACTTCTGACATATACTATGTAACCATGGCCAAGTCCCTTAACCTCTTAATAGTCTAGGAAGCTCTCTAAGGCTATCTATTATAAAGAAGATGCTAATTTGCATTGGTAGAAAGTTCCTCACTGGGAGATTCCTATACCCATGAAATCACAAGCCCAATTTATATATAATATAGATATATAACATATATGTATTTAGATAATATATAAAATTTGATAGATAATATATAAAATTTGATAGGAAGACAAGTAAACCCTCTAGCTCAGTTATTGCCCAGGAAGATTTATTGAAGATATCAGCATTTTTCATGCTCCTTTAGAATTTATCTAACCAAATGGAATGGCCCAGTCTGTCACTGAACAGTGATAACTCTCTCTCTGTCTCTGTCTCTGTCTCTCTGTTATAATAGTTTCACCCAGGAGCTACTCTGAACCTACTCTGAATGAGAAAGTGGGTGCATGGGGGAGGTGGGGAGGAGAGAAGGAGGGAGAATATTTGTCTACAAATAGAACTTTCTTTGCAGAAAAGAAAATATCTCCTTTTCTATAGAAAACTTATGACAGGTAGCAAAGCCATTTGCTATAGGAAAGAAAAACAAAAATTCCGAAGTAGATGAGCGACCTCTGCTTATCCTTCAACTGATCTACTGATTCATGTATGTTTCTTGAGAGAACAAAATATAAATGAGTAACAATTAGCTGGCACTTGCTAAGTAAATGAATGAATTAAATGGAAGGTAAAAAAAAAGCCCAACAACTTCTATGAACAGTTAATTATAAGTCAAACTCCTAGTTAATAAATATTAGAACTAAAAAGGAACTTAGAGATTATATAATATAATCTATTTATTTGAATAGAGAGTGCATATCTATTTTCAGTATTCTGGACCATAAGAACACTGATGGGTTTTCATGCTTGAATTCAGCTTGGGATCCTGGAAAAAGGTACCTTCCCAAACTTGTTCTCTTCCTCCTGTTCCAGGCCCACTTCACTATCAAGCTATGGTATCTGTGCATGGAAAATGTACACAAAGCTAAGTGTGCTCTGGGACATGTGACTGAAACAGGGCCTTGAACATTGTTGTTCTTATCCAGTCATTTTTTTCAGTCTTGTCTGACTCTTTGTGACTCCATGTAGGGTTTTCTTGGCAAATATACTGGAGGGGTTTGCCATTTTCTCTCCAGCTCACTTTACAGATGAGTAAACTGAGGGAAACAGGGTTAAATGACTTGCCCAGGGTCACACAGCTAGTAAGTATCTGAGACCAGATGTGAACTCAGGGAGATGAATCTTTCTGATTTCAGGCCTGGCACTCTATGCACTGTGGCGCCACCTAGCTGCCTTGCACATAAGGCAAAATGAATGCTTACTAAATGTCATCTACAAATATGACTATTCAGAGGACCCTATCATCTATAGGGACTCCTTCTAGTTGGATCTTATATTCTCTATACATTTTAGACAGTTCTGTGGCTGTAAAGATGTACTCATATATATATATATATATATATATATATATATATATATATATTTGTGAAAATATGCCTATTGCTTTCTTATTTTCACCACAATAATGTACAATGAAGCTGAAAGGATAGGTCAGAACCAGGTAGTGTAGAGTTTTGAAACTAAACCAAGAAGTTCATGTTTTATCTTGTTTTTTCTTTTTTGTTTTCAAAAGTTTTATTTCTTTTATTCTCAACTTAAGAAATAAAGCAAGTATTTCCATAACATAGTAGAAAAGCAAAAAGATGATTTTACATGAAATTACAAATATATTATGTACAGCTTGCTATTCTTTCAAATATGTAATGAAGTTATAATGTAACTTTTTCTCTCCCCCCCACCTTAAAGATGACTACTGTTAGACACAGATATGTGTATACATACATACATACATACATACATATATGTGTAAAACAATTCTATACATATGTGTATTTATCAGTTCTTTCTTTGGAGGCAGATAGCATCTTTCTTCATATGTCCTTTGTAGTTAATTTGGGTATTTATATGATGATACATTTCATCTTAAAGGCAAATGAAAGCCACTGAAGTTTAAGTAGGGAAGTGACATAGTTAGAAGTATGCTTTAGGAAGATCCCACTGGCAGAAGTGTGCAGGATGCAGACAGAAAAGACTTGAAATCGGGAGATCAACTTGGCTTGTTTCAGTGATCTAGGTGGGAGTAAAGAGGGCCCAATTTATGATAGTGATTGTGTTATAAGAGAGAGGGGGTCAAATATAACAGATATTACACAAGTAGAAATAGCTATATATGACTAATGATTGAATTGTTGTTTATTGTTGTTGTTTGTACTTTGTTCTTGAAGAGGACCATGGCATCAAGAAGATGATGCCATGACTTGCAAGTGAATTGGAGTGAGAGAGGTCTGTGCAAAATCACCAGCATCATTCTCTCCTCTGGAGCCATCTGGGTCCAGTGGCAAGATATAGATCAGGATGACTGGAGATGGCCCCTTATTGGATATGTAGTATAAGGGAGAATGAAGAGGCAAAGATAATACCAAGATTGGGAAATTGGCAACCGGAAAAATGATAGTGTACCCTGGAGGAAGAAAGAAGTTTGGAAGCTGGGGTAGCTAGGAGAGCACTGGCCCTCGAGTCAGGAGGACCTGAGTTCAAAATCTGGCCCCATATGCTTGATACACTAACTGTGTGACCTTGGGCTAGTCACTTAACTCCAATTGCCTTGCCTCCTCCCCTCCAAAAAGCTAAAAAACAAAAAAAGAAGTTTGGGAGCTGAGTGGTTTGGGGGAGATGTAGGACTGAACTTTATAGGAGAGACCAAGGCCAAATCTATAGATCTGTAAGTCTTTGACATAGAGATGATAATTAAACCCATGGGAATTGATAGAGTCAAGGGAGAGAGAATATATAGAGAGACGTGCAACCACAGTAGAGCTTTGTAACATCCATAACTAGGGAGTGTGACATAGATGATGTTCCAACAATGAAAACTGAGAAAAACAGGTTACACCCATTGAAGGAGCCCAGAGGACTTGGTGGGAATAATCTAGGACTGAGATTTAACAAGAGATCAGTGGCAATAGGATAAGGGGAGGAGGGATTATTAGAGAGTCTATCATTCCATAGTCCATAGTATAGTGTTCTATGTATAAGGAATGGTCAGTAAACATTTTGAGATGCTTACAGACCTTATTAGATCATTTAGTTTTCCCACTCTAGAAGACCAGAGAAGAACCTTTTGCTTAAATTTAAAAAAAAGTTTGAAAAAAGTACCTCAAATCAATAACAATAGTAATAATAATTAGTAATAGTATTATTGCTAGAGCCTATAAAATAGTTAAGATTTAAGAATGAAATCAAAGGTATCACATGCATGACATCTCTCTGAACTCAACCAACAATATATTAACAAAGAGTCTCAAACAAAAATCCCAATCACATTTTGTGGAAATGATAGGGTTTATGATGGCATGTAAGCATCATGTCAATGCCCCCATAAATTACTGAAGTGTTATTTTTATGGAGTCCATATGTAGTGATCAATGCAAATCATGCAATGAAATGATAGAAATAGTGTAACAGTATATTATAGTAGACTGTAAAATTTTAATACTATAGAATTCCTAGCAAGACATAACCTGGTAGTTAGAAATATACATTAGAATCTCACTATCATTTTTGGATTTGACAGATGGCAAATTCTCATGCAGGAATTAAAATATTCTGGAGAACTCAATCAAAAATTTTAAGTGAAACTGGATCATTATCATAGACAAAACTATTGCCTATAATCATCAAGACAACATCGGTCTGTAGAAGCCTGGAAACAATTTTTAGTAGATGTCATCATCCCAACTACTCATTTTCCAAGCAACATGGAATGGAAAAGGTTTTGAAATATAGAGCCTTAGCAGAGGAGATCAAAATCATGTCAGAACAGCATGAGGGACATGTTTCCCCTTTGTTCTGTCTGCTACTAGAATTGTATCAAAGCTACTATCCGTGAACCTTTGGAGGATGAACTTGTATTCCAGTATCCAACTACAAAGAGTGATTATTTGACAAGATATGCAATAATTTGAACATTAGTAACTAAGGGGATCAGGAAAGGCTTCCATTAAGAAATGGCAAATTGGATGAGTCTTTAAGGATACTCAGAGCAGAGGGAGGAAAGAGTGTATTCCAGGCTTGGAAAGGGGGGATGGAATTCTAAATTTGAACAGCAACAAGCAGACTAGTTCACATAGAATGTAGAAGAATGATGGGAAATATTTGTTAAAGTGTTTTTCAGTCATTTCAGTCATATCTAACTCTTCGTGACCCGATTTGGAGTTTTCTTGGCAGAGATACTGGAGTGGTTTGCCATTTCCTTCTCCAGCTCATTTTATAGATGAGAAAACTGAGGCAAACAGGGTTGAGTCACTTGCCTAGGGTCACAGAGCTGGTAGGTTTCTCAGGCTAGATTTGACCTCAGGAAGATGAACCTTCCTGATTCCAGGCCTGGCACTTTGTCCACTTTGCATAATTTCAAAACCTTTTGAACCGCAAGCTAAGGAGTTTCCCTTATTTGTCTGTTCAAAAGAATTTATTAATAGAACAAAGGGCATTGTCTTTGCCAGAAGAAAAGAATTTTTAAAAATTTTATTTATTTATTTTATTTTTATTTCATTTATTTATTTATTCATATTAATTTTTTCAATTTAAGGCCTTTGGGTCTTCCCATCCATTGTGCATACTCAAAACAAAGCAAAAACACCAAAGCTATTTTTTCCTAGTTTTCCCTGGCTTTGTAATATTTGGAATCATTTTTCCTTCTTAAGACATCAGCAGTCCATTCATATCATACACAATGTAGTAGATGGGATTTATTGTAGAAAGAGGAAGTCATGATCCTTTCTTAACTTGCTTAGACTGGTTCCATTCCTTAAGCTTTCTGAGGACTTCCTAATAGTAATGAATGAAAAATTATTTATTAAGCACTTACTATGTGTCAGACACTGTGATAGACCCACAATAAGATACAAATACAAAAGTAAAGGAGTCTCTACTCTGAGGAGTAGAGGAGACAGTACACAAAGGGGACTGGTCACTCCTTTCCTGTAGAATTTCACTACTCTGTATTCCTTCTTAGCTTGCTTCATCTCAGCCTGTGCTTTGGTGCTGTGCGAAGTGCTGGAGAGACAAAAAATAAGAGGCAAAACCTGTTCCTGCTTTCAAAAAAGAGTGTAATGGGGTAGACAAGTTTTCTCACCTGCCAAAGGAAATGATCGGACTAGATCAACTGCCCTTTCCACTATATAGCTCTGATTCTGCATGGCGTCTCCTGTTTCAAGAAACAGAGGCTGTTTCTTGATTCCTTTTGTATTCCCAGCACTTAGCATTTGCCTGGTGCAAAGTAGGTATTTAGTAAATATTTGATGACTTAGAATGTAGAATGATAATTTTATGTTTTCTCAAATGTAACTTAGCTTTTCACTCTCCTTCCTCTTACTGACTGGTTCAGTTTCTTTTTGCTGTTATTAGTTATCCTACCTTATAGGGTGGTAGCAAAGACCTATTCTTAGATATCTTTTGTGTGGGGGAAGGCAGAAGTGATGAGAGAAAAAGACTTTCTCTTGTGACTTTTAATAATTAATTCATGTATTGGATATACTCAAGACATTGGGCTAGGTGTTGAGGAGTATGCAAGGGTCAATAAAACATCTCTCCCGGGTTCAAAGACAATTGTATACAGACATACATACACACACATATACACATCCTTGAAAGAGCTAAGCATTCATCAGTGTGAGAATTCCCTTCAAATTCCCTTCAAAAACCCCTCTGTGAGTGGAACAAATTCCTGTTTTGCTGTAAAATTAATTGCTCTGTTTAGCTGATGATAAGCAAGCCTCTCTAAAGCTACGCTGGTTCTCAGACAAATAGACCTATATTCTGTCCTCTCTGACACTCAGTGACTTTGAGTCAGCCACTTAATCTCTATGGGCCTCAGATTCCTCACTTGTAAAGTGAACTAGACAGCCTCTGAGGTTCCTTCCAGATAAGACTTTATGATCTATGGCCACATACTAGAAGACATCTAACCACCCTTCTAGCCTCGCATTAAAATGTATGTTCTTGTGATCCCTGGGCATCAGAAAATCTTTTCCCTTTGGGGAGACTTCCCTAGGCTTGTATTCTGGTATCCTAGCCTTTAAGAACAATGTAATCAACTCCATGCCATGATAATGCATCAGAAGACAACTTTAGTGGAGGTCACAATCTGATAGGGAGGGAATAATTCATGGATGTCAATTTCTATAATACAAAGTTGAATGTGAACATTCCTTAGTGGTACCAAGTACCCTGAGAAGTTTTGCTCATTGAAAATGGAAGAAGTTAAATCAGAAAACAACTAAGTCCTTAGCTCTCTAAGAAAATTTCAAAGCCTTATTTTCTGCCTTGTTTTCCAGATATAACATGATTCCATCCAGACCCCGAAGGTCTGGTTTTCTTCATTTTGACATGCTAGAATTCACGTTTTCTCAGGTTAGGGCTCCCCTCTTGTCAATAGGAAAAGAAATAGTGACATAAGACTTTGGTTTTCCAGGTAGAAAGTAGATAGGGGAGGTTGTTCTATGCCTGTCTTGGGTGAATGATCTATAAGGAATGAAAAATGAACAGAGTAGTCAGAAACGAATGGAATAATCAGAAAGTGCTGCTGGCAGAATTTTTCATGGCATATAAAGCAACTGTCTTAATGAATCAACCTGGTCTCCCTCTCCTTCTGAGAAGGGGTGAGGGTGTGGGAGAGGAATTCTCTAAAGCATGCCAAAGGGAAAGAAATTAGGACTTTAAAAGAAGGAATTTGAAAGCTTCCCCCTCAGCATCTGCCTCTCCAATCTGCACTGGAATGTGAAGGTCTAAGTTTGGAACTTGGACTTGAAACTGGACCTCCAGCTGGCTGCCATTTTAGCATATCTCTAACTATGAAACAGACGTCTTCTCACCACAACGATGAACAAACATGACGAAAACAGGGAAATATATACATTATATACAACATTTTAAAGCTTCAATGCATGTAGCTGTCTGCATGAGAGTCTTTACAAGCCAAATGAATCCTTAGTCTTATTGTACCCGTCTTCCTGACTTGACAGTAGCATTTAAGCTAAGAAGTGAATTTTAAGTTCCTTAAGTAGCAGGGAAATCACACACACACACACACACACACACACACACACACACATTCCCCACTTTTATGCCAGGAGGCTTTAAAATGTTGTTTTAAGTCCAAGTCAGTTTCTTCATGTGTAAAGTGCAGATAACACTTTCTTTACTCCCTTTTCCACAGGATGGTTATGAGTTTTAAGTGCTACCATTAAAGGAGGAACTAGCATTAAAATATACTTGGGGTCAGTGAAGAAGTAACTTCAATGATGTCCAAGTTCTAAGTGATTAACAAGAAAGATTATTATCTCTGACCTCTTTTTAGGCCAGCATCTCTCTTGGTTCAAACTGAATGAATCAGAGACCAGATTTACATAAGAATTTTCCAAACTGGAGCACACTCTAAGAAAGGTACAATTCATTGCTAAAATTATTGAAAATTTTCAAGTACAATTCCAGTATAAATACATTCACTATTTTCAATAAAACAAAAATTCAAACCAAAGTGAATTAGCAGAGGGATTGTTTATCATGGTATTTGCAAACAAGATCAAATTCAAACCTGTGAGCATTAAATATTGATATGGACATGACAGTCACTCTTAGTGGATATAATAGGCTCAAGACAAAGATGAGTTGTGTACTTTTGTTACTGGTATTTGCTGCATTTGAATGTCAACGGTATAACACAACATTAAATTATCTCTGTGTAGAAGTTAAAAGCTGCCTTTTATATATTATTTCTCAGTGCTATACATTTTAGCAAGTGTAGTTTAATGAGCTAGTTTTCCCCCAAAATATAACTTTTTAAAGAATGTAACAACTTGAAAATGATTATAGTCATTGGAAATTTTCAACCATTATATTAAAATTTACATTCTAGTCAAACACTGAAAAAATCATTCAGTACAGAAGCTAGGTCGATCAAGGAGCTTTTATGAACAGTTCCTGAAATGGAAGGAATATAGCCAAGTCTATGGATCTGAGGTTCTGAGTTGCCTGCAATATCTTCCATGCATGTGTGCTCTACTACTCAGGGACTTTAAATGGTATGGATTGGTAGGAGAGTGTAATTAAGGTTTATGGGTAAAATGTGATGTAAATATTATGTTTGTGCTTTACATTTTTAATAAGAATTATGGTTAAGATTTGATATCAGAGCTGATCTCCTAGTGGGAAACACACCTATGAGAGTTCAACATTGATGTGACCAGTCGCTCACAAGGGAATGCAAGTAGAATATTTGAGCCCATCCCAGCCTAGTGAAAAAGAGAGCCAGGGGAGAGTTGATGGTTGGTGCTATACCCAGTGACAAGTGTATTATGCTCATTTCATTCTCACAATGGTCTTAGTCTTTTGAGGTAGGTTAAGTGACTTGCTTAAGGTGACATAAATTTCAAAAGTGGGATTAAAGATCTTTATTGGTTACTTGATTATGTATGCATGATATATTTTTGAAACTGATGTTGGGGAATATTTTATACTTTGAAAGCTTACTGATATAAATGTCACGTCTAGAGAATTTTTCAGTATAATTAACAGATGTTTTAAATTAAAATGATATGAAGAATTGCTTTGGACTCTGTACTGACAAAGCTCAGTTGACATCAGCCAGAAATGCTATAATCACTAGTTAAAAATGTTACCCTTTGGACAAATCAGGAATATTAGGATACTTCATAGATAATCAGTTGATTTGAGAAATATTAATATCTTTTCCAAATTTTTATAAGAGTAATCCCCTTTTTAAAAAGCCAATTATCAACCAATAAACAAGTACTTAATACATACTTCTGCTGTGCTAGGTTTAGTGGTAGGTGTAAGAAACAGAGGGCACAAATGAAATAGTCCTTGCTTTCAGGAAGCTTGCATTCTAACTGTATTCTTTTATTTAATACATTAAATTCTGATGTAATATACTTTATTTTTCTGAGTGTTTTTGCAAATTTTTGTGAGAATAGTGGGGCAAATTATAAAGCACATCTATGTTATTACATATATAAAATTAATTTAATTTAAATTAAATTAGGAGTTGGTCACATGAAGTGAGTTCTACAAATATACTGTTATAGAAATGAGAAAGAAGAGATAGCTTAATTTTAGTACTCCAGAATCCCTACCTTTCATAAGGGCCCTAGAGATAATAAAGAAATAGCAAATAAGTGTCATGAATGAGAAGAGAATTCAGAATAGCCTAGATGTGGATGGAAATTAAGGGTAAGAAAAATAAATGAAAACTTCTTAGAAAAGGATGCCACAAAAAATGTTAATAAAACCAAAGTGTATGATGGGGGAAGACAAAGGGAAGAACGATTTCAAATCACATATTTGTCAGGGAATGGAAGTGGGAGGATCAAAATAGGGAAGGAAAGAAATGCATACAGAAAAAGAAAGAAAAATCAACAACTTAAGTGAATTCAAAGAATATGGAATAGGATAGCTAAACAGGAAGCTTCTGGGTGGGTATACCATATGGGGTATACTAGCACCAAATTAGTGAAGGAAAGAAAGAAAGGAATAAACTCAGACTTGATAATCATTATTTTAAATATGAATTAGACAAAATGATAAAATCAAAGAGAATGGCAGAAAAGATAAGAATAAAACCTAATGTGCTGTTTCACAGAAGAAATATATAAATTAAAAGACCTTATTCAGAATGAAAATTTGAGTCTAGAACAAAATTTACTATGCATTAAGTGATACCAAGGAAGCAGAAATTGTAACTGTACCAAAGAAAAATAACCGATGTCAAGAGAAATAGAAAACATGTTTAAAAACACCATAAAATGAAATATTATCATTATTAAATATGTACCAAATGGCATAGCATCTTAATTTATAATGAAAAAAGTTAACTGAACTGCAAAAAGTCTTATATAGTAATATTAATTGATGGAAACTTTAATGTTCCTTTCTCAGAGCTGGAAAAACCTAAAGATAAAATAAACAAAATATATATACATAGAACAGAACAGAATGTTGAAATCATATTTGAAAGACTTAAGGAATATTCTAAAAAGAACATTAATATGTGTATATATATATATAGTGGCACCTTTTAAAAAATTATATTTTTCCCCAACTACATGTAAAAACATTTTTAGGGCGGCTAGGTGGCACAGTGAGTAAAGTGCCGACCCCAGAGTCAGGAGGACCTGAGTTTGGTTCCGGCCTCAGACACTTAACACCCACACAAAAACACTAGCTGTGTAACCTTGGGCAAGTTACTTAACCCCAATTGCCCTACTAAAAGGCAAAAAAACAAACAAACAAAAACATTTTTAAGCTTTTTAAAAAAAAATTTTGAGTTCCAAATTCTCTTTCTCCCTCCTTTTTCTCCCCTCTCCCTGAGGCAGTAAGCAATCTGATACAGGCTATGCAATCACATGGCACCTTTATAATATACCATGCACTAGGACACAGAGAAATTATAAATACCTATAAAAAAGGCAGAGACATTAAGATATGTCCTTTAAAGATCATAACTCAATAAAAATAGTAATTAACAGAGAAGATGAGCAAAGAATATAGGCTCAAATGGAGACTTAATAGTAATTAATGAGGGAATAAAAAAATATGGAAATAATTAACAACTATGTGAAAGAGAAGTATAATAATGAGAGAAAATATTAACATTTCTGGGATATAGCCAAAAGAATGCTCAGAGGAAAAATATCACTGAAAATATACATTGATAAATAGAAACATAGATTAATGAATTGAATGTTTTCCTTAAACTTTAGAGAATAAAAAATTAAAAAACCTCCAGTAAAATGTATATAATTACATATAGCAAAACTGAGGAAGTGGGTAATTTCCTACAAAAATATAAAATATCAAATTAAGAAAACAAAATAAAGAGGGTTTAAACAACCCAAAATTAGAAAGTGAAACTGAAAAGTCATAAAGGAATCATATGAGAAAGAAATCACTCTACCAAATTCCTCTTCTGAGGCAAGTATTATAGGTTCCTTGAGAACTGTGACTGTTTCAGTTTTTTGTGTTCCTAGAACAATGCCTGCCACACAATTGTTACTTAATATATTTTATTGCTTGCTTGCTTGATCTGAATTGGCATAGTGGATAGGGAGTCATACTTGAAAGTAAGAGAAGCTGGGTTCATGTCACTAGTTATATTATCCTGAATTGTTTACAAAGATCCTGGATTCTTTAAAAAGAAAACTGTGATGGGATTTAAGAGTCAAGCAAAGGGTATTATATATTTGATTCTGACGTAAGAGGGAGCCAGTTGAGTTTATTGAGTTCACCCCTTTGTACTTTAAGAAGATCATTTTGGCAACTGAGTGGAGGAAGAAATGGAGTGGGAATATTTTGATGTAGGGACATAGACCAGAAAATTATTGCAATAATCCAAGTGAAACATGAAAAGGACCTATACAGGGTGGTGACTATGTGACTGGGGAGAAAAGGACATTTACAAGACCTGCTGTGAAGCTTTTCTGTCATACTCAACAAATTGATAAGGGTGACAAACTACACAAATAGACAATGTTGGTGGAACTATAGGGAAATTGTCATGAATATTGTATTGGTAGGATTGTAAAATAGTCCACCTATTCTGGAAAATAATTTGGAATAATGCAAAAAAAGGGAGGACTAAAATGTTGCTATCTTTTGATCCACAGAACCCACTCTTTGTCATATATTACCTCTAGGAGGTAAAGGACAAAGAGAAAGGTCCCATATATACCATAATACTATTCTCTCTCTCTCTCTCTCTCTCTCTCTCTCTCTCTCCCTCTCTCCCTCTCTCTCTCTCTCTCTCTCTCTCTCTCTCTCTCTCTCTCTCTCTCTCTCTCTCTCTCTCTCTCTCTCTCTCTCTCTCTCTCTCTCTCTCTCTCCTGTCTGTCTGTCTCTCATAGCAGGAAAAAAAATGGAAGCACAGTGGGTGCCCATTGGGAAATGGCTAAACTAATAAACAATGGTATCAGATTGAATACCAGTTCTGTGAGAATAGGGACGTTTCAGTTTTGTATCCATGTTGCCTAGCACAGAGCCTGGCATATAGCAGATGCCTGATTCATTTTTGTTGGTTGCTTGATTGATCTGAATGAAATGGACTATTATCATACTGTGAGAAAACAATGTATATGAGGAATTCCATGAAGCGATATGGAGTGGAGTAAACAGGGTCAGGAAAGCAATAATTACAATGATCATAACTATATTAATGAAAAGAATAAAATAAAGAGAAGGCTATGCATTAATAATGATGATTATGATCAGCCCTGCAGAGCAAAAGTGGAAATGCATCTGTCTTTTCTTTGGAGAGGGAGTGATAGTGGTAGTGGTATGTGTGTGGAATGTTGCATTTGTTGTCAGATACAGGTAATGCATGGGTTCATTATGTCTAATTGCTTTTTTTTTGGGGGGGGGAGTTATTATATGGGAAATTCAATGGGTAACCATTCTGTTGTCCTCAGTCTTCCTTGAGAATCTCAGTTCATCCTGAGATTCAGTATTCCTGATGCTATACTTTAGGAATTAAGTATTCTTAGTTCTTGTATTCATCCTCTGCTATATGACCTTGATTCTATCTTCTGTATATAGATTTTAAAAAATCTATGTTGGGGGGAAGCTAGGTGGCACAGTGAATAGACCACCGGCTCTGGAGTCAGGGAGACCTGAGTTCAAATCCAGCCTCAGACACTTAACACAAAAACTAGCCCTGTGACCTTGGGCAAGTCACTTGACCCCAATTACCCTCCAAAAAAAGAGGCAAAAAAAAATCTAAGTTGGTTGATGAATTTCCTGTGCATGTGCACATCAGTCTCTTTAATCAATTCCTCTTTTTTCCATTTTTCAGATTTTTTTGTCTCTTCAGAGTTTGATCATACCTTTTCCCACCGAATTTTTATTGATGTCAACCTATTGATCAATCAAAAAGCTTTACTTATTAATCTCCTGATATACACCAAATAGGGCAGCTAAGTGGCATAATGGATAGATTGGTGTGCTTGGAGTCAAAAAGACTCCTCTTTCTGAGTTCAAATCCAGCTTCAGACACTTAACAGCTGTGTGACTCCAGGCAAGTCACTTAACCCTCCTTTACCTTGGTTCCTTATCTGTAAAATGAACTGGAGAATGCCAAGCAAAGGCAACTTCCCAAGGTTCAAAATACCAGCATAGCTGCTCTCCATTTTATTCCATGACAAATTAAGAACAGAGAAAATCAAAATATAGCATAATTCAAAATATGGTATTCACCAAGTGTAATTCAATCAAGTACTACCCCACCCCTGGACATTACATTCATTTAATCAATCACAAAGTCCCTCTTCTAAATACTACTCCACCCCTAGGCAGTACATTCATTTAGTCAATCACAAAGCCCCTCTTCTCATTCATTAGTAAAGTACATTCATTTGTTCAATCACAGAGCACAAAAAAGTCGAAAGTTCCCCACCCTTGGATCACAATTGAATCTACCACAGAGTTACAATAAGCTTAAGCACAGCATTTAATACCCAAATGGAGGTCTTTTCTTCATCTTGACCCAAGGCAGGTTCTCAGCAATCTTTGTTCCTGGGGAGACAAAGCTTAGCAAGGCCACAAGATACATTGCCAGTGTCTTCATTAGTTCATTCTCTGTCTGCAGAACAGTCCTAGGACCCCTGAAAACATTAGCAAAACCCTCTTCCAGGATTTCTGTAAACATACAACAAGAAAATCCTTCTTCTGGGCTTCTGAACCAACAGCAAGGTTCCAGGACCTCTGCAACAATAGCATTAGCCTTCACCAGTGGGCACAATTTACTCTCTGTCTGCAGAACAGTTGCAGGAGCTCTGAACCACCAGCCATGTTCCAGGACCTCTGCAATAACAGCATTGACCTTCACCAGTGGGCACAATTCGCTCTGTCTGCAGAACAGTCTCAGGAGCTCTGAACCAACAGCAAGGTTCCAGAACCTCTGCGACAACAGCACTGTCATTCACCAGTGGACAGAATTCACTCTCTGTATGCAGAACAGTCTCAGGAGCTCTGAATCAACAGCAAGGTTCCAGAACCTCTCAACAACAGCACTGTCATTCACCAGTGAACAAATCTGGCAAAACAACATCAAAACAGACAGACAAAGTACCAGCATAACAACCATGTCTCCTCAGTCCTTGGCAGCTCTGGGTGGCAGCTCTCAAAAGTCCTGGGCAATTCAAACTGGCCCTCAGCAATCCTCTCCGTCTCTCTCTGCCTCCAAGATGCTGCTTACAAAAAGTTCTTCTGCCTCTCTCTTTGGTTGTGTCTCTCTAAATTTATGTCACCAGCCCCTCCCAGTTCAGCACTCTCTTTTCACATCAACAAGTCTATCCCATAAATGGGATTCACAAGTTCTGGGTTTTAACACAATCAGTCTGAAAACCAAGCCAATACACGGGGATCTTTAAATTCCATTACTATTACAAGAAGGCAGTGGCAAACCACTCCAGTACTTTTGCCAAGAAAAGCCCCAAAGAGGGTTCATGGAGAGTTGGAGATGACTGAAAACTGACTGAACAATAGCATGCCCCAGACGCTATGCTAAATGGGGATACAAATATGATGAAATCCTCCCTTTTTGCTAGGAGCTTATACACTAACAGGGGAGACCTATAGCTTTCCATGAGATCTCTTCAAAATATGATTTCCCAAAATTTATGGCATTCCAGAGTGTCCAGTTTTATTGCCTTTCTCTATTACAGAATCTAAGAGGAAGTGGTCATCTTGGCATAAGGTACCTATATTTCCATCCCAGCCATCAGCTCCTTCCTACTGGTGAAAATCTAATCCAGAACTAATTTTTTCTTATTGACTTTGCCACTTTAAAATAAAAAATTGTATTAATGCCTCTTATTTTCATTAATCATTTACAATCATACCTCTATCAGGATCAGTGAGTGAGTGAATCTTCCTTTGTAACAGACTGAGACTGACAAAAAAATTAATGAAAACAAACTGAAATCTAATTGGCCTATTTTATCATTTGAATGATTATTGTGTGTATTGTTTTCCTGATTTTCCTTAGTTTTGCATCAGTCCATATAAGTCCTCCAATGTTTCTCTTTATTCCTCATATCTGCCATTTCTTATAGCAATATGATATTCTAGTACATTCACAGACCATGGTATGTTTAGACATCACCGAGTCAATGGGCATTCACTTTGGTTCCATCGCATTGGATGCTGCTTGTTCAGTATGTTGTAGTAAGAATTTGGCAGGGGGCAGAGGGAGTTGAAGGTGCAGAAAATTAAAAGTCATACAGGGTGTCATCTTCCTTTCTCTCAAGAAACCTTTTTACATGTCTCTATTTCTTATAGATCCACTAGGATTTCCTATAGCAAAGAGAACCCATCCATGTGTATGGAAATCAATTGTTTATAGTCTTTTTATCTGGGCTTATTTGTAGTAGATGGATACTGATCTGCCTTCCAACTAGGAGGCTCTATGATTCTGTGGCATATTATTATAATTACTCTGAAGTCCAAGTCAATAGCTGCATCTGTACTTGGTATTGTGTGTGTGTGCATATGTACGAGTATGTGTATACATATGCTGATACATCAGGAAAGCAAAGGTTCAGGATATAATTTCTGTCTTATTAAATTGTATTCTCTGCCTTGCTTCCAGGAAATCAAAATAACTCATTAAGTATCTTGAAATTCTATTACTATGGTAACTGTTATAAAAATTACCCTAATTGCAGATGTAGATCTATCACTTCTAAGTCCTAAACAAGAGGTATGCTTGACCCAAAGGAAACCTCACAGATGGTAAAAAAAATCCCAGTCTTTGTTACTAACGACAATAATTTTTATAAATCAAGCCTATTTCATTTAAAGCAGTGGAATATAATGGAGGTCTTTGACTTTGAGCAAGTTTCAGCTTGTTATCATTGCTCACAGAGCCAAGGCTAGGTTTGGATTTCCTTGAAAAGCCAACATCAAATATGAGAGCCAAATGATATTCTTTTCTCTCTCCTAAGCAAATTCACCTGAATTCACTTGAATTTCATGATTGGCAACAAAACTGTTTCAGCTGCATGGCAGAGGGAAAATATTATTTTGAATATTTCAAAGAATATAAATGGTACTTATGACATACTGTCAAAACATTTTTGATATTAATCTATGCATGATTTGTTTCATCATCCAATTAACTAAAAAAAAGTTTTGTTCTCCTACAAAGGAATAGGCAAACATACTTGGTATGCAAGGAATGAAAAACTGTCTTTTGCCATTAAAAACATGGCAAAGGTGGAGAATAGTAATTCTTTTGAACTTCTTATTGCCATATATAATATGTCCTGATAACTAACAGTTGCCAATTGAATCTCCTGCTATAATTTCTGTATATGAACATTACGCCTTCTGCTGGGCTGCAACAGTAAAGGGTAAAAAATGATGCCAGTTGGTGTCCTTGTTTTGCTAACAGGGGCCATTAAAGTGGAACTACAGGGGCTGTTGGTTTTTCCTCTATGAACACTGCTATTTTGGGGTCATAACTTGTGCTACAAGTTATTTTTGGCCCAGTACTGAAGCCAGATTCTCTGAAATCCAGAAATGTTCATCATGTTATCTTAACATCTTTTTCATAACAGAAGGCAAGGAAAATATGAAATCATAAATAACAGAATGGTGAGACCTAAGGAAACAGATTCTCAAGGTGGCAGAGAGCAATATCAAATACAGCCTGCTTTCATCAGGAAAATATACATCCAGAGGATTGAAAATACTTTGGGATCCATGGATTGAAATATCTTTCATCTGGTTTTATCTTTCAGTGCTTATTACTTAATAGCCAGAGAATGTGATATTTAGTGAAAACTTCCATGAATATCTAACTTTATCCAAATGAAATCAGAAAGCATTCCAAGAAAAGCAATGGAACATGCTTAATTTACTAAAAGCTGTGCAAGTGTTGAGTGGACAGATGGGCTTCACAAAGACATCTGGAGGTTGAAAATGAAGGAGTTATCCATTAGCCTTGAAGTTGTATACTTATCTTTTTTGCCTGACCCTGGTAGCATCTTATTTCTTGCAGAAAGTCTTTGGGATGCTAAGTTGGGCCTTCTTTTGTCTCAATTCTTACCTGGCCTATAGTCATTGAGTGGGTGTGGCCTCAAACAAACTGACACCTGGAAAAGATCTTAATTTAGAAGGGCCAAGGTCACCCACTGCATCCTGGGTCATTGCCAGTAGTATTGACGTCTGCCTTGCCACTGAACTCAGATGCCTCTGGAAGAGAGAGTGAGGCTGATGACTTTGCCCAGTCTACCTCACTCACATGACATCACACTAGTGATGTATTTGGTCATCTTCAAAAACAAAGGACAAACAACACCCACAACAGTGGAAAGCAATGCTGGGAGTTTCAGCTTGGGTAAGAAGAAGGAGAAAGCATGACGAGCTGGAAAGAACCTTGGAACAGGAGTATTGGGACCTGAACTGTGTCTTTATTATTTAGGCTTATAGACTTACAGATATTGTGACCTTTACCAGTGGTGTCAAGCTTAAGTGGAGAGGAGGTCCATTAAAACAGATGTAAGGATCCCCTGCGGGTACATATTGATTTATAAAACCACACATTTGCATGATTCTATGTTCTCTGATATTTTCATTTATTTTGTTAAATATTTCCTAATTACATTTTATTCTGGCTTGAGTCACACTCCTGTTTGACACCTCTGACCTAAAGAGTCCTCTTGTCTAACCTGCACATTTTACAGATGTGGATGCAGAGGCCCAAGAAGGTTCAAAAAAAGCATTTCAAAACAGAGGATTTTTAAAAGCAAGTTCTCTGACTCCAAATTCAGTATTCTTGCTACCACCACCTAATAAAATACATTAAGTGTTATAGAAATGTCAGTTGTTGCTATTACTTGAGGAGTTGGAATGTGAACATTTTGGTGGCATTTTTATTTGGGTCATGAGAATATAAAGATCTTTAAATATAATATTACTGAAGTGAAAAATCAAAGACCCACAAAAGTGTCATTAATCTTTTAATTAAAGAGATAGGTGTAAAGGATGAGTTAAAATGAGGGAACTTAATGGACACAATTTTCCCCCCAAAGCTATTTGAATTAGTATATGTTAAACTACATCAAAAACCACAGTAATTTGGATCCTATTAGTTTGGAATTCGTGATCTTTCAGACATAGTAGAAGTGAAATTAGGCAGAATTAAAGCCAGAATGACAGCACAGATATTTAAGTAAGATTAATGGTAGGAGAGACAAGGGGATTTGGGCTACTTGCCTCAGAGAATTTTCCAAGTGCTTTAATGAATATAGCAATGTAAGGAGGGCTGCTCAGGGCAGTCCCTAGATCAATTTGATGAGGTTATCCAGAGATGAGGCTTTGTTTGGCACCTTTCTGTGTTCAGGCTCAATGACAACTTCTTCAGAGGACAAAAGACTAATTCCTGATTAAGTCTCTGCGATTGAGAATATCCCAAGATAAGATGGATTCTTTGGAGTCACCCCTAGTGGACTGTTTTCAGTAACTGGCACAACCACCAAGATAAATTGGTTGTGTCAGACTCTTCAGAGAATTGACTGTTGTTGAAGGAATGAGCTGACCTATGAAAGTTGACTTTGTGAAAGACTCAGGAATTATTTTTCAACCTTTCCTTTTGACTTGTCTTTTGGAGAGATTGTAAGAGCACTTCAGGTATATGAGGTGTGTATAGGTGGGTGTAAACACATATGCATACATGTGTGTAGAATGCCCTTTACCCTGAGCCCTTACACACACACGTGCGCGCGCACACACACACACACACATACACACACAAAATACTGACACCAGAAAAGGGATATTTATTGGGTAACGCCTTCTTAGGGTTCCCAGAAGTAAGAATCTGGGAATTCTAGCTTTCTAGCTAGAGAAAGAAGACTTCTTGAACAATGTGCCTCTTGGATAGAGAAGAGAATTATCCATATTTCTGCTAAAGTTAAAGTTGCAGCAAATGGATGAAATATCAACAAATGGGAGTAAAAGTTCCATGATTTTGTTCTTCACCATTACTATAAAGAGCCAACCTCAGAGTCAAGGAGTCTTGATTTCCAGTCCTGCCTCTGACACATTGGCTTTGGGACCCTAGGCAAGTCCCTTTACCTGTAAGTACCCTCAGGCAAATCTCTCAGATTATAAATTGCAGAATTTTGGTGGAAGGAGTTTTCATCACTATGATTTCATCACCTCTTCCTATATCAGTGAAATCACAGATCTCATCCATCTTCAAATTTATTAGGCATGTAGAAATCTAATGGGAAGAGTTTTGCCTTTAGTGTTGCTACAAATTATGTTTAGACTATGGTGGGACTCCAAGCCCTCAGAGGGTCTGAGAAGGGTAGAGAAGGGTAAATAGCAATTGCTGAGTTTTATGAATTCAACATTTCTAATATAAGCTTGCTTCTCTCCTCTGACACTGCCACCACCTGGGTCAGGCTCTCATCACCTTACACCTGGGCTTGGCCTCCCAACCTCAAGTCTCTCCCTACTCTAATGCACCCTCCACTCAGCTATCAAAGTGATCTTTCTAAAGTTCAAGGCCCGACCACATCACTCTTATTCAGTAAGCTCCAGTAGCTTCCTATTATATCTAGGATTAAAAATAAAATCCTCTGGTTGGTTTTAAAGTCTTTCATAGCTTGCCTCCTTCCTATCTTTCTATTCTTCTTATGCCTTATTATTCCCTTCCCTGTTCCCTATAGTCCAGGAATATTGGGCTCCATGCTGTTCCATCTCCCAGCTCTGGCCATATTCTCTTCCTTTTCATCTCTGCTTCTAACTTCCCTGGTTTCCTCTCAGTCTCATCTAAAATCCCACCTTTTGCAAGAAGCTTTTCCTGGTCATCCATAGGCTCTGTGTCTTCCCTCTGAGATTCTCTTCAATTTATCTTGTATGTATCTTGTTTGTGTGTGGCTGTTTGTGTGTCATCTCCATAATGATATCTTGAGCTCCTTGAGGGTAGGAACTGTCTTTGCCTTTTTTTGTATCCCTAGCTCTTATCATAGTTCGTGGCATATAAATGCTTCTTGACTTGATTTGTATTAGAACCACCATTTTATATTTGTTGAAATATAATTAAACTTTTCACAATTCTTAGAAAAGTTGCTTGCCAAGAAATGTATAAGCATGAAATAGATTAAGGGTATGTGTGCGTTGTGTGTGTGTGTGTGTGTTTAGCATACTTAACTCTCAAGCCATTTGGAAATTTGTTTATTCGTACATACACACATATATATGTGTATACATACATACACACTTATATACCTACATGCGTACACACATACATACATAACCAGACTATATCAAGGAAGGTTTAATACCCGAGGGATGGGATGGTGTGGTGATGGCCCTGTTGGAATCTAATTACATCAGGACTGTTGTGTTCACTTCCAGGGGCCATATTTCAAGAAGAACATTGATTATCAAGAACAGATATTCTTATTCTTTTTTTGTATTTTTGGAGCCCTTTGGCAATCTGGTGAATTCAATGGATCCCTTCTTGGAATAATATTTTTAAATGTATAAATTAAGATTCAAAGGAAACCAATTATATTAAAATTTTGGAAAAGCAGGTTTCACTGTCCCTAAATTCAGAATTCCGTGATCTAAAGAATATCCAGGAGAAGGCAACTAGGATGTTGAATTATGCCGTACAGTATGACAATTACTTGAAAGAACTGAAGACAGCTTGGATCAAAAGAGATTTGAGAGAGGAAGGATAGTGGGATTACTGTCTTTTAAGTATTTGAAAAACACTGTGGACAGGAATTAGGCTTGCTTTTCCTTGGCTCCAGAGGGCAGAAGGAGGACCAGAGGGCTGAGGTTACAAAGAAACACATTTGGTTTTGATGTAAGGAAAAGCTTCCTTACAATTACATCTATCCAAAGTAGTGTGGGTCAAATCAGGAGGAAAATGGGCTCCTCACTGGAGGTCTTCAAAGAAATCCTGGCTGACCACTCATGTGTCTGTTGTAGAAGAAATCCTTGCTATGTTTTGGTGGGATTATGTGGACTTGAACACCCCTTTCAGTTCTGAGATTCTCTGACTGTCTTTGTGAATGACAGGTGGGGCCCGGGATTCAGCAATGTGTGCTAGCTCCCTTCCTGTCTAGAGATCACCTCTTGTTTGATGTATAATGAGCCTTAGAAAGAAGTGTGAAGATATTTTCCTGACACTTCAGCACCTTAACTACCCACTGTCCCAAAGGACAGTCAAATGATGGCATTATGATCTCCCATAACTGGTTGTATAGGAAAGTAGAGGACAAAGAGAAGTTTAGGGGGAGGGGCTGTCCAGGTGACAGGGCCAGAGAGGTCTTCATAAATGGGACTACCTTTTTTTTTTAGCTTCTTTTAATCATGTAGTTTTTCCCTTATGTACTGAATAAAATTGCATACACACATATATTTATTTAATTCACTGATTACTCAGTGGGATTAAGTAAAAAAAGGGCACATCCCCAAAACTCTACTTCAGATCAGCAGTCAGAGGGATCCATGAGTCCCAAGAGTCAAAGAAATAAGAATAATTTAGATTGAGGGGCTAGCACCCTAACAGATCTGGAATTTTAGACTCTTAAAGAGTAGGGTAAAACATTGAGGAGAGTAACCTAAGGTTCAGTTCTAGGTAGAGGTATAACTGGGAATATTTTTGCCTAGGAAAAGTTCATTTCAGAGAGAGAAGTTTCAGGATTTACAAACCAAACACCAGTTTAGCCTACTATCTAGCAGAGGGTGGTACTATCTAGTGTTTCAGTCGTGTCTGACTCTTGGTGGCCCAATTTGGGATTTTCTTGGCAAAGACATCAGAGTGATTTGCCAGTTCCTTCTCCAGCTCATTTTACAAATGAGGAAACAGGGACAAACAGGGTTAAATGACTTACCCAAGGTCACACAGCTAGTAAATGTCTGAGGCTGGGTTTCAACTCAGGTCTTCCTAACTCCAGGTCTGGCACTTTAGCTAGCTGTCCCCAGAAGAGGGTACTTTGATATAAATTCAAAATCATGATATTTAATTCCTCAAATCAAACTGTAGGGAATGGACTAATAGTGGTAACAAAGCTAAGTATTAAATCTCTGAATAATGGGAGGCCTATGTATCAACCCTTCAAGTAGGAAATCTTACCAAAGAGAGCTTCCCTATCTCTACCTCTCCAGTGAAATTTGCCCTGGGTGCAATAACGGGGGAAGGCAGGCCCAGGATTGGGGGAGAAGGGTGGCAAACTATGGGTTATTCAGGTAACAACCTAGGACTGAGCAAGGGTTCAGGAAAAGTCATACTGTGTAGTGTTGGCCATTGGGGTAATTGTGAGACATAGTGAGCCAAAGGGACATTGCTTCAAGTTAGAATCCTTGGATAAAAGCTCAAATGTTCTGGTGATGTCTTTAGCAGTGGCCTTTAGCACCTGCCTTCCAATCTGCACCGTTTCTTAGGGAGCGCTGTCATAAATCTTGGGTCTGTACTGACTTTGGCAAGGGCTTCCATATTCTCTGGCATACCTTTTTTAGCATGTGGGAATTAAACCAAGAATTGTTTATAGAGATCATTTATAATAATGAGGCATCATAGAAGGTTGCTCCAGAGGATTTTAGGAGTCAGCAAATTCCTATATTTCTGGAAAGAATAAAAGAGAAGGCCCTTCAGTTTGAACCTCACATAACTCATTCCAAATGTTTTTTTAATCTTTGCTACAATTATCTTTTGTGGTATTATAGTATGCCAATACATTAATATGTTTCTCTATCCCCACATCCTGCATTGCAAGAAGCTTAAATATGGTAGTCCTGACAGGGTCTGATTATAGCAAAAACTTTATGATGCAAAAAAAGTAGTGGACAGCATAAATACTGAGTGTGGCCAAGTGAAAGAAACACCATGTATATGCAAGCATAGAGATGAATGGACAAACACAATGAAAGGTGGTGTAACTAATACACTGTTTATGAACATACTATATATTGAAATTAATTTTAAGGGGAGGCCAGGTGGCACAGTGAGTAAGAGCTTCAGCCCTGGCGTCGGGAGACCTGGGATCAGTTCTGGCCTCAGATACTTGGCACCCACACAAAATAACTGGCCGTGTAACCTTGAGCAAGTTACTTAACCCCAATTGCTTTAAAAAAAAAAGAAATTAATTTTAAATATAAATGTACATTGATTTGTATATATAGTTGTGAATTTACAAATTTTTAATGATTATTTAAGATTAAGAGCATAATAAATTAATTCCAAAAAAGGGAAGGTATCCAAGAGGAGTAAAAGAACTTAAGGGATAACACAAAATCAATCTTCATGTCTGTATGTCATGTTTCTAATAAGTATTTGCAAATCAAGACTTGACTTCCTGAAGCCCTCCCTCCTTACCTTCACTCCCAGAAGGTTGCCCTGACTTTAAGACTGAGAGTCTCATTTTGGTGAATGAGAGGGCTAGGGATACAAATTATCGGAAAAACAGAGTTCTCATAATTTCATTGTACCCAATCATCTCCGCAGATCAGTCAGAAGATGGATCTTACCTGAAAATCTGTATGCTTGCTTACATGTAAATAGCACTGCCAATAAGTCACATCTTTGAAAATTTAAAAGAAGGCAGCACCCTAGAAGCCTTGATGAATATAACCTGACAGCTTAGAAAGGAGTGGTCATCCAATTACTTACATACCTTGGTGCTTGAACTAGGTGATGAAAAGCATATGGTTAGGAAATGCTCTAGTTCAGGAGGGCTTAGGCCTCTCCTGAAGTATTTGGCATTGATATCCTTTTAGGGACTAGGATGGTATTTTCTTTCCACTCAAGAATCCAGAGAAAGAATGGTCCAGGCTAGGGGGTCAAGATAAATCAAATCCATCTACAAATACTGAACTCCTACAATATGTTAGACTTTTGTTGAGGTTATAAAGGAATGTAAGATACAGAGGAAAGAAATAGCCTTCAATGCCTGAGCTCTGAGGGCATTAGCTATGGATCTGGAGGACCAGAATGTTGAGAAGGCTTGAAGAGTGATTAAAGGAAAAGTGGAGGTTTTATCAGACATTGCCCTCTCAGTTTATGTAGGAAACCTAACAGTGTTGTATTTGAACTAGATAGCCTGGAATAATCAAATTAAGCTTTATTTTAACGTCTGAATGCAATACAAATGAACAAGCACAATAAACTTCAGAAATGAATTTACAAAAAGAATTGTTTCCTTTTACTTGTTCAAGATCAAACAGTGAATTTGAGAATATAAGGCAACTTCTTCATTGTGTATACATTCAGTTGTGCCCAAAGAAAGAGCAGATGGTGGGAGGGTTGAAGTAATCTTCCAAAGAAACACACACAAATAGACACACACACACACACACACAGAGGCACACACAGTCACACACACCCATGCACAACAATCAGCTTTACTCTCTGATTAAGGAACAAGGTATAGCCAAGATGGTGTCAGAAGTGTCTCTAGCTATGAAAATCAAAGGAGACTGTTGTTCTAGATATTTTCCTGGACACCAGTAATCTGAGCAAGACTACATAAATTTTATAATTTTAATAATTAATAAAATTATGTAATTTTGCTTCTTCCTTGTATCATGAGCCTGGGCCCTGCATATAGTATATGTGTTATAGATTGGGATGTGATGGACAAATGTTGGACATCTGGCTCTCTGGAGAAGAAAATGATAACTATAATAAATTTTTAAGTGGAATCTGCATCATGAAAGATTTCTCCATCTCTTTTTAAAGTTTAGACAATCAACAAAATAATAACCCAAGCCCTTATTTTTATCATTTGCCCATTTCTGTTGTGTAAAAGATAATTTAACAATCAGCTCTCACAAGATAATTTGAAGTAGCTCCAACATTCCCCCCCCTTCGATGTTAGAATCTAACTATAATAGCTTAAATTTAAAATGTAATTATAATAACTTACATTTATACAGAACTTCATGTATTTGGTCTGATTCTGGTAAGCCTCCATAAAGTAGGTAGTAAAAAGGCAACTTGGGCTTCTAACCAAGCTGAAGGTATTTTTTGTGTTGTTGCATTTGTGGGGAAATGCTGATATGCTGCTGCATGCTGTGTGAGGGATGGAGCTGGGACTAGGACTCTTGAGCAGGTCAGGCAGAGGATGTTCCAGGAAGTGGAGGACAAAAGACTGGAAGCTAGAGGAGAGGTGGATTCCTCCACATGTTCTTGATTTCCAGTTTGCCTCCTTATAGATTCTGGAGACTTTCCCTTGCATAAACTCAGACCTTCTCATTTGGTTGAGCTGAGATCCCATACTGCTCTGAGCCAAAAAGCTCATTCTTAATTGTGTATTCTTTGGAATATTCTAATCTGGATAACTTCTCCAATTCCTGTATGTAATTTTGCTTGGCTAGATTTGTTTCAATGTGCTATTTGGGATAGTCTTTTGGCTAATCAATGTTTAGAGAAGAGTTAGGCTGTTGAGCGTAGGTTGAGGATTACCCTCCCCTCTTAAAAGACCAGCTTTTGTTCTGAATCCTCTCCCCCTCAAAAATCATACTCCTAGACTAACAACATTTGAGGGGTCAGATAGGTAAAAATCTAGCCCAGTATGCTTCTTTAATATAAACTAGAGTTAGACCAAACCAAAAGAAGCCAACCATAGCTCTTCTCTTGCTTCTTTCAGCACAAAAATTGTGCTTTCTCCTGGAGAGACGTGGACCAGATTCTAGAAATTCATGCTTCTATGAGGTACTTCTATACATTTAGGCAATCCATCTGGACATTCATGGACATACATTTTACATGGGTATATGCATTGTCTCTCTGTGAAATGTTAGGAAACTGAAGCCCAATAAGGTAAAGTCTAATTTGGGAAGTGGCAGAATCAGGATTTGAATCTGGTCTTCTGGTTTTAAGCATAGGGCTATTACCACTACTACATGTTAATAGATGACCTGGTCCTAATTGTTAAGAATTGGGTTTACATTCTGGTTCTCCCACTTATTTGCTTATCCCTCCTCCCAATCAAGAAATACACACACATAAAAATATATGCATATGCATGCAATGAACATATGCATATGTTTATATGTGGTGTATATATACATGTGTAGATATATACATGTATGTACACATATACACATGTGTTTTCTCCCTTGATAGAACATAAGTTCTTCTAGGAAAGGTACTGTTTCACTTCTGTCTTTGTTTTCCTACCATTTAAGATAAAACTTGGCGCACTAAAGGTGCTTAATCAGTCCTTATTGATTGCTCATTGATTGATTATGATGATTGATTAAGTCACTTTATGTCTATAAAATCCTAAATTCTTCATCCGTAAAATGAGGATAGGAATACTTACACTACTTGATTCACAGGATTATTCTGAGTTTAGCAAAGCTTTTCTATTAGATTGTATGGTCCTTGAAGATGGGGACCCTGTCTTTCTATATTTTCTATCTCTCAGCACAGAGTAGGGAATTGATAGATATTTATTCAAGTGACACAAAGGTGATGTCAGTAGGAAACACTGTCTTATTGGAAATACTCTGAAATTGTCTGAGGAACCTAAGGGTAGCATGCTCAGTTCAGCACTCTTGATGACTTTGTTAAGCACCCCATAGGGTTCGGAGAATCTAAGTCTCTAAAGAGAATATAGGCTATGCTCAGATTCATCCAAAGGAGCTCTCCAGGTTCTCATCTTTGGGTTTATGTTGACCAAACTGTTTAAGAGCTTGATGGTCTTCAACATTCTCATTCCTATTATATACCCACAAATTTTGTTGTTGTCTTAAGTGTCTTTTGCATTTGACATCTTTTGCCCATTCTAATTCTTAATTCTTGCCAAAGTAGAGCTTTAACAATGGATTTGTTGACAAGGAAACTCCAAGCTGAAGGTTTACCTAGATCAAGTTCAATTATGAAGGTAATGCCCCCATCCAACCCCTAATGACCTCTTTTTGACTTATTCTTCTTCCATAATTTCCTTTAGAAATCCTCAGAATTAGCTTAAATGTAGCTGATGCCCAGGTTGCTGCATATATGGGTAAAAGGGACCCCAGTTCCTGTGCAAGCACTCAAGGTAACAAAGCATATAACAGGATAGCCTTTTCTCCATCCCACAGAAAATACAAAAAGGGCTCATGGTAGGCCTTAAGCAATCAACATAGTTCTTTGTCTTTGGTAAATCACCCTTTTTCCCTAGGGGAACTAGCTCCATGGCCACCGCCACCGGCAAGTTACACTGATGTCTTTGGGTCGCACTTTCTTCATTTGTAAAAATGAGAGGGCTGTACTAAATAATGTTTATTTCCTTCAAGCAGTAGCTTATAATATTGAGTTAAGAATACTCATAGCACTGCCCTATGACTTAGAATCTTCCTCAAGGGAAATGAACTTGGATTCACTTTCTAGGCAACCCCCTGTAATTCCAGTGAATCCTACTTTTACCCCAGTGACACAGACACACCCCAGTGACACACCCATGGCTTTATGGTACTGCCCTAAGAGTTGAACTCCCCTGGGATAAAAGTAAATATAGGGTTGTTAGAGAGGCAAGCCCCCTTTCCAATGGACCTATGCTATCCAAATAGCTTGAAGGAAAGAGTGGAGAGTTAAACCCTTCATTTCTCTCACATCTCATGATTCAGTTAATAGTTCTTCCTCTGGTTATAGAACCACATACAGAATCTTCTTACAACAAGTCTTGAACTGCCTAGGAACAATTTCCCCTTCACTCATGAGAAAGCAAGATTCCTTTATCCCCTTTTTTCTAAGAGACTGGCATTGTCCAGCACTCTCCCTTCTCTTTAGAAAAGGCTAGGTCCCTGGACTCCCTAGGAATTCAACACTGTCTGAGGAAATTCTCTCTTATCCTCTAAGCAGGAGGTTGAAGTTGAAGAACTCTGGGTTTTAGAAACCAACCTTTTCTTCCATGTGGGTGAGACCATGTATCATTGCAAGTGCCTCTGATCTGAGACAACCAATAGAGGCTCCTAAAAGGGAGGATATGTGCATATACAGGCTATATGCTTCCTCTAGTCTCTGAGCCTAGGACCATGCTTATGTCTACTATTATATGATTTGTATTTAGCTCTCTCAGAATTTCTCTTTAAAAAAAAAGAAGAGAAAAGAAAAAAAAAGACAGACAACTAGATGATGCTGTGAATAGAGTACTGGCCCTGGAATCAGGAGGACCTGAGTTCAAATCTGACATCAGACACTTGACACACTTACTAGCGGTGTGACCTTGGCCAAGTCATGTAAAACCAATTGCCTTGCCTTCCCCCCTCCAAAGAAAAAAAAAGAGCACCCTGAAACTACTTCTACCCCCCCTTTTTTTTATAATTCCACCTGAAACAGGTAGCTATGGCCCACCGTAGCCCAAGTTAACCAATTAATCCATAATTCATCTGTAACAGCTCCAGTCAATCCATCCCTTATTTATGAAATGTAAGGAAACATCCTTACCCTCAATGAGAAGTAACCAGGCATGTCCCAGTAGATAGCCCCCTATCCTCTTAAGGGGAGGGTCAATAGTTTTGCCCATACCCTCCGTAGAAAGATTCAATGAGAGTCTTAAATAAAGGCTCACCACTCCTTAAGTTGAGCAAGGTTATCAGAGAACTTCTCTGATTTTTGTTCTATATAACACAGGCAACAAGAGATGAGGAATCAGCGTTAATCAAACCAGAAGAATATAAGCTGGAGTTCCTTTCCAGAATCCCTAACTGTACTTGTCCAGTAAAAACTTACTAGTCTAAAGTTTCTTAATTTAAGTGAGATTCTGCTGAATCTACTCTAGGTCCTATACATTAGGCAGCATGAGGTTACAGTAGTGTTATTGGACAAGTCAAGCCACTGAGTGAGTCCTCCTTCTCCAAACTCCCATTAGTGCTTTTTAGTCTTAATAAGACCCTCTGCAGTAGTCCTGATTTGACCCACCTTCTGGGTTGTTAAACTCAGATTCAGGTCTGTAAGGATTCTTAAAGATTATCTATTTCAAATCTCTCATTTTTCCAAATGAGGAAGCTGAGACCCAGAGAGGCTAAAGAAACTTGACCAATACCAGAGTTAGTGACAAAATCAGAATTCAGCTGTGTTCCTTAAGGCCCAGTCTAAAAGGTCAAAACTTTTTACCTAGTTCTGCCTTATTTTGCCATCCCTACCATTTTGTAGTTTCTATATTATTATGACCTTCTCCAAACAGAAATATGTAGACAACACACAGGTTACTATACAAAATATCCATTATTGATTCACCTAAAGAAAATAAAATTCTTTACAGGCCTCATTGCCCTCATCTGCCAAAGAAGGGAACCGGCTGAGATTATTTCTAAAGGTTCTGCCGGCTCAAACATTCTGTAAGTTTCTTTTAAAAAGGTAACATTAAAGTATGAATCCAGATCTTTATTAATGCAAGAATATAGTTAATAGGCTATTAGCTGCTCATAACCAAAGCCTGTAACTCCATCAAAAAAGCCTGATCTCATGGGATTTATCAGCTTAACTTGATGCATAGAAGGGAGAACACAGAGCAGAGTTAAGGATCCAATTGAAAACATCAGTCCCTTTAATAGAAGCACCTAATTATGGCTTGAAGACTCCTCTTGCAGCCCTCTTCCTATGCCCCCCATTCATTTGGACCACTTCTGCAGATGGAGCAAAGTCTCACACATGCATAATTACTAACTGTCCTGTGTAACAGCTTTAGAACACAAACAATGAGAGAGCTTTCACTAATTAATTTGTTAAAAATGTGTATAAAATCCTTCCAGGAGTCACTTTGTGTAAGCTCTTTTGCAATTTTAAAGATTTGTTCTCTCCTGTTGATCAGTAATGAATGTTCTTCGTTGGGCCCCCGCCGGCTGTTTTGTCTAATCAGCTTTCTGGGACAAGTGGACAGAAAACATTTGTTGAATAGCATGTGACAAAAGCTGTCAGTTATAGAAGGCGACTCTTTTCTCTCCTTGTTTTATGTGGTCTTGGAAGAAATTCGATATGCATGTCCAACTCTGGGCATTTCATTTCAGGACTAAGCACATGCTTTTTCAACAACACTAATTTTCCATTTAGAGAATATATAGACCATGGAGTTCTTTATGAGTAATTGGGGGAAAATGCTTTGGATTCCATTGAATAGAAATCTAACAAGCCAAACAAGCAGGATGCAATGGCAAATAGATTGCTAAGCTCTGTTCTATTCAAATCAGACTAGATTTAGATGTAATGTCAAGAGATGCACTACTAACCTTAAGCTTATTAAGATATGGTACTTGAACTAGACAGAATAATTTTAAACACATTGGAGTCATTATTATGTTCATAGAATGTTAAATTTGGAAGAGACCTTGCAAATGATTTAGTTCAACCTCATTTTCTATAGAGTGATGGTCATTCATTTATATATTCCCTGTTCCCACAGTGCTTGGCTCTCAGCAGAACCCTGGTCATAAAGACAAATTTCTTGGACTACATTTCCCAGAAGGCTAAGTGACAGCTCTGTAATGTAATGACATCACCCAACACTGATATGATTGGGTCATACACTTCCAGCATGGGCAGTTTAAGTGATGGTTAAGGGGACTGGCAATACTGGGACTATGACAGGACACATGAGTGTAGCCAGGATATGGAGACAGGTGCAGGGTACAAGAGCTAGATGGGCAATGGCTAGAGATGGTGGAGATTTGGTTCAGACCTCATCTAGATATCTTAAAGCTCTGGCTCTCTTTAGTGCTTGCTAGTCATTGGCCACTGTGCTAAAATAAAATGGGAAATGACCAAGTAAAAATAGCCAATAGCTAACTAACATTTATATAGACCTTACTATGTTCCAGGCACTGTACTAAGTGCTTTACAATTATTATCTGACATTTGATTCTTACAATAATCCTGGGAGGTAGATACTATTATGATCCTCATTTTACACATGGGGAAACTGAGGCAAACAGATGTTAAAAGACTTGCATAAAGTCATACAGCTAGTAAGTATCTGAGGCTAGATCTGAACTCAGGTCTTCTTGACTCCAAGCTCAGTATTCTATTCACTCTGACACCTATCTAGACACTTATCTCTAATATCGGTGCTGTGAATTTGAAGTGAGATGTGGGAAACATAGAGAAAAAAAGGGTCTGTTTGTGCTTTGATTCAGTTCTTTGCTGTAAATGTTGCATTCTGTGGTCTAGTGCGTAGAGCATGGTTTTGAAACCATGAAGGCAAGTTCATTTACCACTTTTGTCACATACTGGCTGTGTGACCCTAGATAAGTCACTTACCCTCCAAATACTCTAGGCCAGAGGTATCACAAACCATGGCCTAGTGCTGCAGGAATCGGGACATATTGAACAAAATAAATGAAATATAATAAAATGTAGATACCATTACAATACAATATCGATATGTAGCATGCAGGGATTCTTACGTACAGATTAGTGACCCAGTTTCCATTTGAGCTGGACACCACTGCCCAAGACAGTTCTCAAGGACCACACAATTACCAAGATTGTCCCCAACCTGCATTAGTAGAGGGGTTTTCCCCATCTGGGAGTTCCCTACATTAACGGTATAATAGTTTATAACAGTATCACAGGTCTAGTTCCTGCTGCCTATTTGTCTTAAACATCTTTTCCTCTCATTCTGTGTACCATTTGGCTTGGCACGGCAAGAAGTCATTGAGTGGAACTTGACACTAGGGTTCTGAATAGCAGCTGACTCAGAAGAGTACTCAAGCCCTGGAAGCAGCGTGGATTCCCGAAGCTGTGACATAGCCTTTGGGGAACCTGTACCTCATACAGCTGGGGATGCTGAAGCCCAGAGAAGCTGTTCCATGGGCAAAGACACGTGTCAGCTAGAGATGAGGCTGGACAAGATCCCAGATCATTGTGGGCTTAGTCTAGAGGCTATTTTGACTTCTGGTTTGTTATGGTTTTATTCATTGTGGGGCTCATAAAGATTTCTTTTAAAAATTTACTGTTATCTGTTGTTTCATAGTAATCACAAGTCACAATTTATTTTACTTTTCACATTTGCCATGTACTTGTTTAAGCCCATAGTCTCCTGCCTTCACCCCTGTCCTGTTTCGAGAGTTGGTAGAGGGGTCAGAGAGCCCAGAAAGGTTGATACCACCAGTATGTCAACCCCTGTCTTATCTATAACCTAGGCCTATACTCCTGTTCCACAATTAGGCCTCAAATCAAAAAGTATTTATTGTATACCCACTATGTGTTTAGGACTATATTTCTCTCACTCCTTCCTTCCACAGTAATCATCATCATCATCATCATTAATATTGAAAGATTATTTTATCATTACAAAGTACTTTCACATATAATATTTTATCTAATGTTAAAAAAGGCCTGTGAGGTCACTAGTATAAATTAAATAAGTCCTATTTTATAACAACTGAGAAAAAGGAAGCTGTGAAGGGTTAAGTGACTCCAGGGAGGACAGCCCAGTAGGAACTGGCTCTGCTGGCTTTGGACCTGAACTTGGTGGAACTAATTCTATGTAGGAACTGAGCTAAACTGTGAGAGCCTAATAACTCACCCTTCCTTTCCAGTGAATAATGCAATGTATAGTGGGGGTGTGGGGGTGGGAGACGAATTGTACCCTTGAGGTATTGGGTAGTGTTTGTATGTTTGTTCTTGCTATGTCTTTGACAAAAGTGTGCCTATGTAAAAGCCAATCCAATGTTAAGTGACTAAATTGGAACTGGGTTCTAGTCAGTAGGAAGCTAAAATGTCAGGGGGAGGGGGGAGGAGGAGGAGGGGACAGGACATAGTTTGAGCCAAACTTAGAGAAGAAAGATCTCTCCAAACTGCTCAGAATACCAGAGATACCAGAGAATCTGGGGGGGGGGGGTAGGAAATGTAAAAGATTGGCTCTGGATGGCAGGGTGTAATAGTAATGAAATTTGAAGTTCCCTTTGTATTGCTAAGCTGAGAGGTACTTAGCATTTAGTAATTAATCAACAGTCTGTTAAAGAAACAGAAGGTATGAACCCCTGTTGCTGATGTAACAGGAAGGGGTTGGCTGAAACAGGAAGGACCTAATGCAGAGAGTGTGTGTGTGTGTGTGTGTGTGTGTGTGTGTGTGTGTGTCAGTGTCTGTGTCTGTGTAAGGAGAAGTCCCTTCCGGGGCAGACAGATGTTGTTGGAGTAAGCTTTGTGGAGGCAGAAGCTGCTGCCACTGGGGAGGCTGAAGAGGAAAGGCCCCCCAGGCTGGAGAAAATGATTTTGATTTTGGGAACCTGGATGAAGTGATTTTGATTCTGGGAACCAGCTGGAGCTTCTGCTGAGGAGCTGCTGAGTCCAAGGGCCAGCCAGGGCTTCTGGTAGCTGCTGAAGATGTACAAGGGCCAGATGGAACTGCTGCAGACTGAGGAAGCAAGACTGTGATGCTGGTTCTTTGAATGAACCAGTTTGTGGCTTTGTTAAGTTGTCTTCCTGGGAACAGAGACTGTGAAGGATTTAAGGTGGACTGGACACTGTGAGCTTCAGTGTGCATCAGGACGTGCATGGAGACCTGGGCAAGGAATGGGGAGCTGTCTGCCTTTGAACCCAGGTGACAGTCTGGTGAATCCAGGTAGGATATGGGACCATGGAAGAGGATCCAGGGAATCTGAGAGACTACCCCCTGAGTCAAGCTGAAAGAAGACTTTACTTGGATACTGTGTACTGACTGAGAAATTGTAATTTACTAGTGACCTAGGGCTGGAGGGTCTGTGTATTTTTTGATGATTGAATAGTGAATGATGACTGAATAAGTGACTGATTTGTAACTTAGTGTGCTCCATGAGTGGAGAGCTTTGACTATTGTACTTTGTGTGCCTTAAGGATCCTTAAGGATGATTGAATGCTTGAGTTGATTGAATCATTGAGTTACTAAATGACAGTTCTTTGTTCAAAACTGTGTGACCACTGTGGTGGAAACTACATGGCCATTTTCTGTGCTAAGTTGTTGTGAATGCTGTATTTTGATTATCTGTGACAATTTGTAACATTGTAAATGCTGTACCTTGATTTACTGTGAATGTTTTGTTCTGATTTGTTATTGAATGGAGTGTTCACTATATTGTATAATTAGAACCTTGAAAGCTGTTCACAGCAAGTTAGCTCAAGGTTACACGGCCAGGTGTTTCTGGGTGGGTGCTAAGTGTCTGAGCCCAGGATTCGATCTCCAGGTCATCCTGACACTGGAGCCAGTGCTCTTACTCGCTGTGCTACCTGGCCGCCCTGGCATGAACCATCTTTGCATGTCAGTAAGTCATTATCAGTCCATAAGCATTATTGGTTGCTTTTACATTCTAGGTACTGTACTAAGTTCTAGGAATACAAATACAACCAAGAAGAACACTATTCCTAGACCTCAAAAAAACTCATATTCTAATGGGGGAAGACAACACACAAAACAAAACCAAAAGGGGTGGGGAGAAGGTACTTGTCAAGGGGACTTGGTATAGGAAGTCTGATGTGCAGCCTGCAGAGGAATGAGACATAGCTGGCTTGGGTGTCCTCCTTCAAAAAAGCTGTGGGAGGAGCTTCCAGGAGAGAAGTACTTCCAGTGTGTGAATTCCTGGGTTGTCAAGAGCTTCCAGAATGAAGAGGTTTCTGGGACATGATGGAAGAAGTCCTGACTCAATGTAGCCTGGAGAGGAATGAGGTGATTGCTCCCCTCATTGAACTCTTAAAGCAATGCCTGAATGGTGCCTTTTTGCTGCTGCTGTTGGTCCTTCATTCTCAGAGAGGACCATGACATCAGGAAGTTGATGCCATGACTTGCAAGTGAATTGGATTTAAGTGAATGGGGGGCTGTACAAAGTCACCAGACACATTTCCTTCTCACTACTTGATTATGGATTAGCCAAAATTACCTTTAAGGTCCCTTTCAACTCTGAGTTTCTGTGAAAAACCAAAGATCAAATGAGTCAATGTAATATATTACATAAATATCAATGATTATTTTTTAATAAAATCATGTGTCAATCTCACATGCTCCCAGCTAACATTTACTTTTTCAAGCTATGGGTACAGAAAGACAAACAATTGGATGAACAAATCAAATATAAAAGAACAAATAATTGATTGGTATTATGTATGGCCAGAGGTATGAAACCATCTCATATGGGGCTACTGTCTTTTAGTTAACATTATGCAAGAGTAGAATCCATTCAAAATGTGTTTGTTCAGATGAGGCAAGGCTAGGAGAATTTTGTACCTTGGCTTACTAGAAGATCTTCTGTAGTCTCTTTGTAATTCCGACATTCAGTGATTTCATGACTTAAGTAACAAGGGAAGTCTTGACAGAAGAGGTAGGTCTTCAAGAATTGTCTTAATGAATAAAGGAAGAGGATAGATCAAATTGTAGGGAGAGTTTCTAGGCAGGGAGAATATTTTTGTGAATTTGAGAATATTTTTGAAAAACTAGAGGAGTCCTGCTGTGATGTAATTGAATGGAGGAACTGACTATGGTAGAAAATTCAGTTCAACTCAATAAGTATCATCAAGTACCTGGGATGTACCAGACATTGCTAATTACTGGGGTAAAAAGTTCCCAAGGTACTCACGTTCTGCTTGGTAGTAGGATATGAAACCACATACACAAGAATTTAAAAAAATTCAAAAGGGGCGGAGCCAAGATGGCGGAGTAGAAGCACGACCTTCCTGCACCCTCCCCAATCCATGTAAAAAGGGGACTCTAAACAAACTTTGGAGCTGCAGAACCCACAAAATGACACAGAGAAGCTAACCTTCTGCTGAGGACAGCTCGGCAGGCCGGCAGGAATCCAGCGCAGCCCAGCCCCAAGATGAGGCTTTAGCCCCAGGGCGGGCCTGACCAGCCGGCCAGAGGGACTCCAGATCAGCAGCAGGGGTGGCCGTTTCCAGATTTATCAACACATAGACACAAAGGACAAAGTGAGAGGTCAGTACAGTCTGGACTTTGGGACCAGTAAGTGGGAGTGCGTGGCTTTTACCCCCAGGGCAAAAAGCCGCTGAGACACGGCACAGCCTGCCAGGCCAAGTGGAGGCTTCAGCTCTTCTCCTGCAGAGTGTAGGGGGACCAAGCACCATTCTGAGGGGTAATCGCTCTTGCTTTAACCTGCTTGGATCTGGATTGCAGTCTAGGGTGGAGGTCCTGGGGTGTGTGTCCAGCTTGCCAGAGTGTGTGGAGACCTCAGAGAGGGCACCCATCTAATACCTCTGGCAGCTGAGAAAACCCCAGTGTTTGGGACGAAAACTCCCCTGTCTGGTGGCAGAGTCCTACTGTGGCAAAAAGCCCAAAAGTCAAGTAATTGAGTAGCAAAATGAGCAGGCAAAGGAAACAAAGCAGAGAGAAGATTCCAACAATACACTCCTATTTTGGGGACAAAAAAGAGCAAAGCATGGAACAGGAAGAAAGCAGTGAAGTCAGAACTCCTGCACCAAAAGCTTCAAAGGAAAATACAGGCTGGTTACAGGCCATAGAGGACCTTAAGAAAGATTTTGAAAACCAAATAAGAGAAGTGGAGGAAAAATTGGGAAGAGAAATGAGAACAATGCAAGAAAATTATGAAATGAGAGTCAACAGCCTGACTGAGGAAAATAATACCTTAAAAAACAGACTGACTCAAATGGCAAAGGAGGCCCAAAAAGGCAATGAGGAGAAGAGTGCCTTGAAAAGCTGAATTTACCAGATGGAAAAAGAATCTCAAAAACTCAATGAGGAGAATCATTGCTTCAGAATTAGATTGTAGCAAATGGAAGCTAATGATTTTATGAGAAATCAAGATGCTGTTAAACAGATCCAAACAAATGAAAGAATAGAAGGCAAAGTGAAATATCTCATGGGAAAAACCACTGACCCGGAAAATAGATCCAGGAGAGATAATTTAAAAATTATTGGACTACCTGAATGCCATGACCAAAGTAAGAACCTAGAAATCATCCTCCAGGAAGTTCTCAATGAAAACTGCCCTGATGTTTTAGTACCAGAGGGCAAAATAGAGGTTGAAAGAATCCACTGATCACCTCCTGAAAAAGATCCCAAAAAGAAAACTCCTAGGAATATTATAGCCAGGTTCCAGAATTCCCAGATTAAGGAGAGAATATTACAAGCAGCCAGGAAGAAACAATTTGAATATTCTGGAAACACAATCAGGATAACCCAGGATCTGGCAGCTTCTACACTGAGGGATCGAAGGGCTTGGAATATGATATTCCGGAAGGCAAAGGAGCTGGGATTAAAACCAAGTGTCACCTACCCAGCAAAACTGAGTATCATGTTTCAGGGGAAAATATGGTCATTCAATGGAATAGAGGACTTTCAAGCATTCTTGCTGAAAAAACCAGAGTTGAATAGGAAATTTGACATTCGGATGCAAGAAGCAAGAGAAGCATAAGAAGGTAAACTGGGAAAAGGAATCATAAGGAACTTATCAAACTTATCAATGTTATATTCATAACATTCCTACATGGAAAAACAATAATTGTAACTTATGAAACTTTTTTCAGTAGTTGAAGGGATTAGAAATATATATATATATATATATATATATATTTGTCTATCTATATATTGAGGGTATATGGGCATATGAATACATATATGAATGTATGTATTTATGTTTACAGGTATACATAGATAAAGGGCACAGGTCCAATTTAACAGGAAGGAATGATGCTTAAAAGGTGAAATTAAGAGGTGAGAGGAATATAATGAGAGGAGATGGGGAGAGACAGATTGGGGTAAACTATCTCATACAGAACAGGCAAGGAAAAATGGTTACAATGGAGGGGAAGAATAGGAAGGCAAAAGGGAATGGGTCAACCTTATTCCCATTGAATTTGGCTTGAGGAGGGAGTCAAATACACACTAAATAGGGTATCTTACCCTCCAGGAGAATAGGCAGGGGAAAGGGAATGAGAGGGGGAATGATAGAAGGGAGGGTAGACTGGGGGGGAGGGAGGTTGGAAGCACTCACTTTTGAAAATAGACTGGATCAAAGTGGAGAGTAGAGCGGGTGGGAGGTGGGATGGGAGGGAGGGAAGTGTAGTCAGTCTTTTACAATGTATCTACTATGTTATTGTTTTGTATTAGCCACACATGTGCAACCTTTACTGAACTGCCGTATCTTCCCCGTAGGCGTGGGTGACGGGGAAGGAGGGGAGTGAATCTGGAATTGAAAGTTTTGAAATCAAATATTCAAATATGTATATATACATACATACATATATATACTATTATTAATACCATCTTACATGTAATTGGGAAATGGGATGTGCAGGCACTGAGGCATAGAGTTCCACTGGAAAAGTGGAAAGGGGCATGGGGGAAAATGTGGGAGAGAGCAGATTGGAGAAGGGGATATCCTGTGGGACTGCTATTTTGGGGTGGTGGGTGGGGGAGAAATGGGGAGAAAATTTGTAACTCAAAATCTGGCAGAAATGGATGATATAAATCAGAAGTTAATAAAGCATTAAAAAAAATTCAAAATAGAAAAAAAAGAGTAAATATGAAGTAGTATCTGGGAATTGAAAGATCATGAACAATGAGAGGAGCAGGAAAACCTTATTCAGCAGGTTAACAAATGAGCCAAGCCTTGAAGAGAGTTAGGGATTCCAGGAAGTGGGTGAGACTGAGGAGGACAAGCATTCCAGGTTTGGGGGCCTGTGGCAGCAAGCACCCCAAGCCTCCCCAGGGTGGCTGCCACCACAGGTTCTTGGATCTGCTTTGTTAAAGGAAAGCTACTCAAAATGGGTTAACAAGCTTACTTTAATCAGTCAAATATGTATCATTTACCTGGTTCAGGGGAAAAAGGTCAACACCCTGAACTTCAGAGTATACAGACAGAATTATCAAGACAGAAAAACAGATCAAATACACAGTTTTCCAAACTGTGCAACCATTACATCCATACCAAATAACATCTGGGTTTCAAAGCAGGGGGACTCTGGACAACGGCTTCCCAGAATTTCATATGATCAAATCACAGAACACATCTCAAAGTGAGCCCCAAAACAAAGCCTCACATCAGGGCTTATATAGCCTTCTCCTGGCTCAGAGAATGTAACAACCTTTTGGACCCACTGGCCAATCAAAAAGTATCTACCGAAAAACAAGCCTCCCACCCCAGGCTCCAGGTGCACTTTAGCCTAGGGGCAGGGAAGATCTTCAAAATTTACATTCCCATTACAGGTCCCACTTGTGCAAAGGTGTGGAGATGGGGGAGGGAATGTCTTATAGAATAGACAAGGAAACCAAGGAAATAAATGCATCCGTGTTGGGAATTCATAGTTACCAAAGAAATTCTTGAAGACATTTAGTAGAATCAGATAATTATAAAATGTATGAGCTAAAAGGGATTTTAAGATGGCATAGTCTAATCTCCTCATTTTACAGACAGGGAAATGGAGGCCCAAAGGAAGAAGTGGCTGGCTAATGTTGCACAGTTTCTAAGGGGGTAGTACTTGGGGCCTTAGCTTGAACCCAGACCTTTGGCTCCAAATCTGGTGATTCTTCAGCATCCACTGTCCAACCTAACAGGATTGTAACATAAGGTTAAAAGCAAGGTTAGATCTGTTACCAGCTATTTAGTATTTATTGAACTAACAAATCATTTCATCTCTCATACAGTGGCAGCATATGACTTTATTCTGTGAATTACTGAGCAATTCCCAGGTCAGAGAAATACCATGGCTTTGTTTGCTGGTGCATATTAATGAGTGCTTGCACAGATTTGCATACATAAGCATATGTATGTATGCATATCTTTGTGTGTATTTATAGATATACATAGAGGACTGTGTTTCTAGTTTCAGAGCTGGAGGAAACCTCAGTTAGAGTCATCAGGCCTAACTTCCTCATTTTAAAGATGGGAAAACTAAAGTCCATAGTAACATGATTTGCTAAAGAGAAAAAAGTCAGTAAGTAATAGAGTCAAGATTTGAATCCACATCTTCTGATACCAGAGCCAATATTCTTTCCTTTGTACATATGCATATAAATATGTAGTTTCTGCATAATTTAATAATTTTATTGAAAAGGTCAGCAGGTTATTAATAAAAGGATGGTCATTTAGCTATCTCTCTTAGACCAAAGACCCCTAATAATGGTAAAATCACAGATTATATGCCCCTTTGAAGGGGAGGTGTTCCTGAGGGGTAGCAAGCAACTCAGATTGGTTAACACCAAGACAGGTGTGGGCTATGTTAAAATGAAGGTCTTAGTGTACATCACTTAGGTCACTTAAATCTTGGTCAAAGAGACATCAATGTCCATATCACCTGTCTTGATAATAGGGATAACCAAACTTTCCCCAGGCTTGTATGAACAAACACAATGAGCAGGAATATACCTATCAGTCCATACATAGAATTTCTTTTACTGTCTGAATATCTCTAAGACAGATTTCCCACATTGGTTGATTTCTGGACAAAGAAGTAGAAAAGGGAGAAAAAAAAA
>NW_027185698.1:23735837-23764202 GCF_028583685.1 Petaurus breviceps papuanus | reverse complement strand
CACATAGTTGGATCATAGAGTATGTTGGGTGGGGGTGGGGAGGTAAGGGGGAAGGAAGTAAGGACATAGTGCAGAGTTCTTTGTTGCCCTTGATGAATTCCAAATTAACTATCTGCCTATTTCTCTATGCATCTAAAACCAATATGCCTGTGAAATTACCTTGTCATAGGGTAAATGGGCATTCTTGGTGCCAAAATATCGATATGAAAAGGGGTAGGTCAGTCAATCAGATATATGGAAGCCTTGGGTATTTATTTGATAATGAGATGCTGACAAAGCCTGAGACTGATTGACTAGGTTTATTCTCTCTTTTCTGAGTGCTCTGATCTTTGTAGATTAAAGTGTGTCTTCACACACTGGCCAAACCTCATGACCTCTGCACAGAGACCAGAAGACAACAAATATTTCTTTCAGTCATTTAAATCAGCCTCTAAATAATCTGGGCCCAATGTTAAGCACAACAACTTGGTTATTTTGATGGAAAAAAAAACCTGGTAAGTTCAACCTTTGCCTTTATGAGAGTATATTGGAACCTGTGCGAAAATGACACTTCACATGCTACATTAACCACCTCAATATGCATAGTATATTTACTGAAATGAGATTTCATGCAATCAGACTAAGTCCAGACATAGCATTTGAATGTTCAGCAAGCTTTATAGAGGACTTTATTATAAATGTTAGATTTATCCCTTTCTCCTTCACTCAAGCAAATTTGTATAACCTTAAACCCTCAAGCTAAAGGAAAATAATGGCTATTAAAACAATTCAAGACTGTCAGCTTTTGATTTCTTTTTTCAGAATTGCTCTCTATACATATGTGTTGAGTCATTTATTTCAAAAGAAAGTATCTATTTTACTTAACGACTAAAGGAAATATTTGAGTTTGTGCTCTGCAGTCAAATGGAGAATGATTTGGTAAATTTTAGTTCCTTCTAAGAAATTTCAAATATGACCAGTTTGAATAATATTATAAGCTAGATGGCCAAACGTTTCTCCAGGGAATGTAATTCAGGCGATCTGGCGTTTATTAGGATGTCATCATTGTCTGTGAATATTTCTTAAGAAAACCCTGAGTGCAATGCACTGGACTCACTGATTAATTTGTTTAGAGATGCATACTGATGCTGATTTGACTAATAGAACAAGGATAAGTTATCCTTTTAACTATATCTAGCAGGAATTGCAAGAATTATTTTTATTCCTTCAGTGATGTTCACTCTTGGAGAGGTAATTTCTCCTCCTACTGAATTTTGGAATGAACTTTGCTAGGCTTGGCAATTGGGATTTGTATTACACAATACACCAGACTTTGGTCCATTCTCAGAGTGTAGTTGGAACATACTAAGTAAGACTTTCCAGGGAGTGGTAGGTTATGATGTAAATAGGAAGGAAAATTATTAAGGTAAGAATACTTAGCCAGTCCCATTGTGACAATCACAAGATTACATACTAGGTAATTTAGGTAAGCTTGACTAGGGTTCACCTGAATCTGTGAGGCGACTCTTAAAGACACTAACGGGGGTAGAGGGTAGAAGGAAATTGTCTTATTGGTTCAGCAGCCATATTGTGGGCAAATATCTATGATGTGACAGGGCTTCATAAAACCTGGAAACTATAGGTTGAGAATATCTATGAAGACTTTTAATAATCTAGTCATCATTCCCAGGCAGAATATAATTTAAAATCTCTGGACATATAATAATAATAATGTAGTACTCTGCATATGTTAACTCATTTGGTCCCTATTTGGTGGGTAGGCATTATCATACCCATTGCACAGATGGGGAAGTTCATAGAGGACAGATTTCTTGCCCAAGAGCACACAGCTAGTGGATAACAGAGCTGGAGTTCAAGCTCAAGTCTTCTGATTCTAAGCCCAGTGCTCTTTCTGCAGTGAGATGTGGCCACAGATGGTTATCTGTTATTTAGGAAAGGAAATTCTACCTCTTGCTGAGGTACATGTATCATTTTTTAATCAAAGACTTCATAAGTTGTTAGTACTTCCACATCACCCTCCCTCATCTAATTACTCTGCATTTCCTCTTACATTCCCTCTACTTACTTATCTGTATACATGGTATTACCTCCTGTACCTTCCTAAAGACCATATAGTAGGTGTGTGTGTGTGGTATGTATGTAAATTGCAACTAGGTGGCACAGTGGATAGTGTTCCAGACCTGGAATTAGGAAGACTCATCTTCCTGAGTTCAAATCTGACTTCAGATACTTACTTGTTGTGTGACCCTGAGCAAGTCACTTAACCCTGTTTGCCTCAGTTTCCTCATCTGTAAAATGATCTGGAGAAGGAAATAGCAAACCTTTCCAGTGTTTTTGCTAAGAAAACCTCAAATGGGGTCATGAAGAGTCAGATGTGACTGAAAATGATTGAACAAAAGACATGTGATGTTCAAAAAGATTGAGAGATATAATTTCTGGGTAATTGGTCATTTTATTAATAAAATTTTGATAAAAGAGGTCAGTAGCACTCTTGAATGCTAAAGACTCTCATGGCTGTGGGCTCAAGGTCTTTGAAAAGTGGATGTTCCTGAGGGTGGCAATCAACTCTGATTGGATAACAAGTAATGAGAGAGAATGAATATTACAATTAGGGCCTGGACCTATTCTAATGGACTTTGATTATGTCATTTACTTCTAAATTACCCCTAGTTTTGGACAATCTAATCAAAGATTTTGTCTCCACCCAAACCTGAGTAGAGCACAATGGGCTTCATCACCTTAGATTAAATTCCTCTTCCAATTGGGTGGGGTCTGACCACCCTGAGGAGAGACTTAATTCAGCCTTCAGAGACTGAATTTTGAAATGAGGACTTTAGAAAAAGGAGGAAACTCAGGATCTCTTCAAATCACTGGTTATCAATAATTATTCCTCTCAATATAGTATACCTGTAACATTATAGTATTAATAAATGCTTGTTCATAGGATCTTAAATAGAGAGTGGGAAAGGACCTCAGAGACCATCTATTCAACCCCCTCATTTTACAGATGAGCAAATAATGGCATAAAGAACTTAAGTGACTTGCCCAAGGTCATGTAAGTATTATAAGCATCAGAAGCAAGACACTGCTGAATGCCCAGAGGACAACCAGATTGCCGGACTCTAGAGTCAATGTTCTTCCCACCATACAACATTATTTATTGAATTAGATTGAGTATTTTGTGTGTATTACTTAAAGATAGGCAGTAGTATTTCAGGCATACTGATCTTTAAAGATAGAAAGATAGAAAGATCAGGTATACTGATCTTTAAGTGATCATAAAAATATGAAGGGAAATTGTTCAATTAAATACAGTGAGCTAATACTGTTATGTCTATCATAGGATTTGGTGTTGGAATGGACATTAAAGTCCACCTGATTCAACCTCATCACATCACAAATAAGGAAACTGAGGTCCAGAGAGAATGTCACTCTCTCAGAGCCCCAGAATAGTGAATGACTGTGTCAGGATTTAAACCTATGTCTTTTGACTCTATAAATTCAACATTCCATGTATTGTACCCATGTTGAACCACATAAGTATATGTATAAGTTCTATGACCAAGAAGAGGTGTGATAAAATGTACAGCACCCTATATAGCTGTGGAACAGGAGACAGCATGGCCTGCAACATTCAATGTGATACATTAACAAGGACACTTTATGTGGAAATATAAGATCTAGGTCCAAATCCCATTTCTGTTGTTTAAAGTTCAAGGAACAGTTCAAGGCAGTATTACTGGACTGTAACATATACAGAAGCAAAGACGACTTTAGTGGTGCTAATTCGAAGGTGGTAACCTTCAAATACACTTATTTAAGAGTAGAACAATTTGGAGCAACTTTCTTATCTAGTATCTGCTTGCTTATTGTCTTTCTTTACCTGGCTGACTTCTGTCTTGCCAATATATCCCCAAACAATCTATCTCCTGGCTTTCTTTTTCCGCTGGACTTGAAGTTTTAAGACCTGGGATCTGAATCTTGATTTTTGACTCTTGATAACTGTCTGGTCTTGGACAATCGCTTACCTTAGACTTCTTCCTCATCTGAAAAATAAGAATTATTATTTGCATTTTCGATCTCTTAGAATTTTTGTGAGGAAATTACTTTTTAAATATTAAAGTACTACATAAAATATATTATCATTGTTATTATAATGGCCTCTTACTGTGCTCTTACTGCCTTGGCTTGAATTCTTTGAACAACTCTACTTTTCAGAAAAGTGCCAAGCTATATCTATTTCTTGCTCTAATATCTGCTAGCTGTCTGCAACTTGGCAGTGCCACCTGCTGGCTAAATTCAGGCTAGACATTTTGATATAGGGCACCAATAATACCTGCTAACTCTTCCATTATGGAGGACAATTCTAAGTAACATAATTAAGTCCATACAACTAGTTAGAACTTTTAACTCCTAAGTCTCTGGTATGTACCCTTTTTTTTTTTTTTTTGAGGGGGGAAAGTAGGGCAATTGGGGTTAAGTGACTTGCCCAGGATCACACTGCTAGTTTTTTTGTGGGTAAGTATCTGAGGTTAGATTTGAACTCAGGTGCTCCTGACTCCAGGGCCAGTGCTCTATTCACTGTGCCACCTAGCCGCCCCTCTGGTATGTACTCTTAGATATGTAAAACATTTTATGTCAGCATTTTAATCTTGGCTCTCAAATTTCAAGGGCATCAAGTTATAGTCATCAACTTCATTTTTTTTTTTTATCAAGATATCCAAGGTGACTTTCCTGATGTCGAATCTTTCCCCTACAGTACAACTTCAGTTAGGTGACCTGAAATGCTGATGTTGTTTTCATAGAATCGCTTGTTTAGGGCTAGAAAGAATCTTAGATGTTATCTAGTTCGATTCCCTTATTTTATGGAGAAGGAACAGAGGCTGAGAAAATGGCTTGCCCAACATCACACAGGTAAACACAAAAGGTGGATTTGAACTCAGGTTCTTATTCCAAATCTAGAACTCTTTCCATTCTACATGCAACAGCCACAATACACTGGGTCTCATTTACAAAAATAAAAATTCAGCATGTGGAAAAAAAAAAACATGCAGTCTTCTTCACTGTGGGCTAAAGCATCAGCTAACTAGCACTCAGCAAAAGAAGCTGAGAAACGGAAAACAAATGAACAAAAATAATGAAACATACAATTCTATTCATGATTTCATAATACTTCACCTTCTTCAAACACTAATATTTTCTGAAGCAAGACCTGGCAAAGAATGTATTGAGATTTTATTTTTAATGAAAGTGATAAATGGTCATTAAGTCTGGAGAATCCAACACCTCATGCATTAATTTTGAAAAATAAAAATGTCACCAGTATGGTAATTGCTTTCATGAGAAAAATAATTCAAATCATTTTTATTCTCAATAAATGCAGTGCCCAAAGGCACCTATCAACCCAGGCTTGCAATATCTCCATTCATAAATTTAATCTGCATTTGGAGTCAAAAGAGCATCTACAAAGATTCATCCTGAATCGATCTTTCTTGTCTTCCACAGAAAGTTTTCTTCAGAAGCATGTATTTTTTCATGATGGTGTATGATGGGAGCATAGGGCTAATTATCAAAATGCAACTTTAAAATCTGTCAAAATTCATGAGTGCCCTGCACTTTAAAAACATTGTTACTATGGAAGGCCATTAATTACCGGAATACCAGTTATAATTGCCTACCCTCAAAATTGATGAACAAAGTCATTTTGGAAAGCAATCAATTTGAAATCTAATTTGTTGGCGAAATGAACCATATAAACAAAATGCCACTTGCAGTTTGACTAAAATGAGATGTGCTTAACGAGCCCATCATCGGCTGCGATCCTCATCATGACGGGTCACAGTGACATCAGCTGTCATAAATCTGATCCAATGCACACAAAGCAGGAATAAATAGAGCAGTTGGGTAAGAAGCAAACAGGAAACATATGGCACCATGGCTTCTACTCCATAACTTTGAAACTAGCTCTGGGGTGAGTCTCAGGATCACAGATTTAGTGGTGGAAGGGACCTTAGTGGTCATCTAGGCCAAGCTCCATTGTATAGTTGAGAAAATGGAGACCTGACAAGGTTTAGTGAGTTACACAAGTTACACATAATAGAATGAGAATTCAAATCTAGGCTTTCTGATTCCAAAGCCAACATTCTTTCCATGCGACCACACTGAATGGCCACTGAAAATCAGCACAACCATAAATTGCTCCAACAACAGGACACTTTTATATGTTAAATACTTTCCATGTTGGGCACCATGTTAATCATAACATGAAACAGATTCTGACCTTTAGAAGCTCCAATTCCATTGGAGAAAAACAAAGTATGCCTGGAAAATTAAATATAAAATATATACAAAGACAATATGTTATAAATTTGGAGGTGAGAGTTTTAGTGCTAGGAGATTTCTATCAGGAGCTGTCACCTGAGCTTGGAAGACGTTAGGGATTCCATGTAGAGATGAAGAGATTGTCCATTCCAAATGTTGGTAATGGTCTGTGTAAAAACGTGTAGGATGGGCAGCTAAGTGGCGCAGTGAATAGAGCACCGGCCCTGGAGTCAGGAGGACCTGAGTTAAAATATGGCCTCAGATACTTAACACACACACACAAAAACTAGCCGTGTGACCTTGGGCAAGTCACTTAACCCCAATCGCCCTCCAAAAAGCAAAAAAAGCATGTAGGTAGGAGATTTAACATCATGTATACTGGTTTGGCTAGAAATGAGGAAGAGTAATATATAGGAAGGCTGGAAAGATAGGCTGGAGCCAGAGTGTGAAAGACTTTAAAAGTCAAATACAGGAGTTTACATTTTCCCTGAGAGGCAAGAAGCTACTGGTTTCTTGATCAAGGGAGTATCCAGTCTATGTTGTGTCTTGGTTTGACAGTAACTCAATGTGACCATATAATAGTAAAATACTATTTACTCAAGAACAATAAACATTTGTTAAGCAGCCTTTTAGGAAGTCTAAAAAGCATCACTTACACTCATCACCGTGGAGGAGGAAGAGGTATATAACTTTCAGCTGTGGGTTACTGAAATATATTTTCGAGTGGTGAGGGCCAGTGAATGGTTTCAAAAGATGCCTCAGAATCCTAGACTCTATTCCTCCAATGAACATAAAGCTGCTTTTTCTCTTCCTTAGCTGCCTTTCCTGTATCACTAGATTAGACCACTTATTTTTTAATATTATTTATAAATGACATTTATAAATAATATTAATATAAATTATATTACTTATAAATAATATTTATAATCTTACTATAAATTATATTATTTATAAGTAATATAAATTATAACATTTATAAATAATAAAATTTATTTAATTTGTTTTCAATAAATAAAATAAAAATTCCAAAAAAGAAAGGGATACCTTACATAGCACTTTAGAATTGTATAAATATAGAATCATGACATAGAAAGGAAGCAAAAGATTATCTTATTTAACATTTTACTTTGTGGCTGTACCCCTTTATTAGCATCTGAGAAGTTCATACACACTTTGCTTGACTCCATTGGTAATGTGAAGCTCACTCTTTAAAAGGCAACACATTTCATCATAGAACAACTTACTGATGTAGAGCCAAAATTTATCTCCCTACAATGTCCATCTGTTTATTGTCCATAATGTTGCCTTCTGGAGTCACATAGAGAAAATCTACTCCCATTTCTATATCACAGCTCTTTAGATTTTTGAAGATAGCTATTAGTTCCCAATTATATCTTCCTTTTCCAGGATTAGAATTCTTAGTTACTTAACTGGCTATTTGTATTTATTATATTATATAAAAATATTATATACAAGTAATATATAATATATTATAAAATATATAAATAATAAATATGTATCATATTTATATGGTATATTTTTCAGACTTCCTGCCATCCTGGTCACCTTCTCACGCACATAGAAAATGCTCAATAAATGCCTTTTGGGCACTTGGCTTGTAGGAGAAACAGCATGATATGTGTAGTCAAAAGACACTTAGATTTGAACTGTTAGACCCCAGTTTGAGATGTCCTAGCTATGTGACCTTGGATGAGTCACTTCACTTCTAGGGGCCTCTGTTTCTTCATTTTAAACAAAGGAGAATAAAATAAAAATTAAAAAATAAAAAGATTTAATCAGGTAATTTCTAAGGTAGATTACAGCTTCACATTCTGTGATTCTGTCCTAGTTCTCTTAAGTTCTGCATCTAAAACTGGACACAGCACTGGCGGTCTTATGAAAACAAAGCACTTGGGGATTATGGCTTTCCCTTATCTTTCATCTTAGTTCTATCAATGCAGTTTAATATTGCTTGAATTGATCTAATGGCATGTGGAACCTGTGGCCTCCAGGACAGTGTGTGTGGCCATCTAGGTGCTTGGGTGTGGCCTTTTGACTGAGTCCAAGTTTTGCATAAAAAATTCTTTTATTAAGGGGATTTGTTTTGTGAAGTTTGGATTCAGTCAAAGGGCTGTACTTGATGACCTAAAGGGCCACATGTGGCTTCGAGGCTGCTGGTTCCCCACCCCTGAGTCCTAGCATAGCACACTGTTGGTTCATATAGAACCTGTGGTCACCTGCAATCCATACATCTTTTTCATAATAACTATTGCCAAGGCAAATTTTCACTAATCTATACTTCAATATCTTGGTGTAATTGAAGAAACACTGGATTTGGAGTCAGAGGGCCTGAACTTTAATCTCAGATCTGCTACTTACTCTCTCTCTATTACTTTTGATAAATTATTTCTCCTCTCTGGGCTTTAATTTCCTTACCTCTAAAATGAGAGTTTGATTCAATTATCTTTAAGATCCTTTTCAATTCTGTTATGATCCTATGATTAATTTATTTAACCTTCATGCAGTAATTTACATTTATCCCTGTTAAATTTCATCTTGTTAGATTTAGTTCATTGTTCCATCCTGAGAAGGGGCTGAATTCTTAGGGTGATTTGCAAAAGGGATCATTGTATTGCATTTTATTCCATTTGACAGATGTTTATTTCAATGCATAATAGGCACTATGCAGGGCCCTGGAAATACAAAGACGAAAATGAAACAGCTTCTGACTTCAAAGAGCTTGCATTATATGGAGGGATACAATGCTAAGTAAATACAAGGTAATTGGAGGAGAAAGAGAACAGCAAAACCTGGGAGGAAGGAAAGGCGTTGGGTAGAATGTTGCATCTGAACAGAGCCTTGAAGGGAGATAAGGGTTCCAAAAAAAGGGAGCTTATATGGGAGTGCATTCCTGGTATAGGGATGTGTAAATGTAAGGAGGAAGGAGAGGGTAAGTAAGTAAGTAAGCAAGTAAGGGTAGCAGCTAGGAGACCAAATAGGCTAGAGAACATAGAGTTTGTGAAGAGCACTACTGTAAAATAAGGCTGGCGTGACACATTTGTATGAACCTGGGTGATGGAGGGCTTTAAAGGCTAGCCTTAGGAGTTTGTCGTTTAACATAGAGGAAAGGGGAATTGCTGAAGGTGTGTGAGCAGATCAGGAGCATGACTGGACTATAGGGAGGCTATTTTGGAAGATGTGTGGAAGATGGACTGAACAGGAAATTAGAGCCAGGACATTATTAAGAGGCTATTTCAGTAGTCTAGCTCATAGTAATGATGGGTTTAATTAGGGCAGTGGCTAAGTGGGTAAAAATATAGGGAAGGATTTGAGAAATGTTGTGGAGGTGTAACTGAAAGGCTTGGCACATGAATGGATGCAAGAGATGAAAGAGAAAGAAGGATCAAGAATGACTGAGCCTGGGGCGGCTAGGTGGCATAGTGAGTAAGAGCACCGGCCCCAGAGTCGGGGGGACTGGGGATCTGTTCCAGCCTAGGCCTCAGATACTTAACACCCACACAAAAAAACTGGCCGTGTAACCTTGGGCAAGTTACTTAACCCCAATTGCTTAAAAAAAAAAAGAATGACTGAGGTAATAGACCTTGATGCTACTCTGAAGAAAAACAGGAAAATTCAGAGGAGAAAGTAGTTCCTACAGGCAGACAATCTTAGTCACCTCTTCTTAAAATCACGCTTTCCTTTTTCCTATGTCTCTTTCATTGCCAAGCTCCTAGAAAGGGGAGTCTACACTTGTTTCCATGACCTCATGTTTCACTCTTCAATACTCTACAATCTACCTTCTTACTCTATTACTTAACTAACACGGGCCTCCACATAGTTTCCAAAGATCCCTTAAATGCCCAATATAATGATCTTTTCTCAATTCTCATTCTGTTTGAACTGCCTGTAGCTTTTGGCATGGTCAATCATCTTCTCCTACTAGAAACTCTTGTTTTCTCTGTCATGAGCCTTTCTTCATTCTCCTCCTCACCTGTTGGGCAGATTCTTCTTGGTCTTCTTTGATGCTTCACCCTCTTCCTCTAAAGGTCACCATCCCTCCTCTTATCAAGTTCTCTCCATTCTATCCCCAGGGTGGTCTCTTTAGTTCCTAGAGATCCAGTTATCATCGCTATGCAAAAAGTAGATGGGTTTTTCAGCCTACTTATATCTATCTAGCTTGGATATATTTCAAGCCTAAATATATCTAGAACTTCTCTTCCTTCTGAATACCAGTTTCATCTTTCCCACTACCTGCTGGACAAATCAAACTAGATCTCTCACATACTAGAGTGGACCATTAAACAGGTAGTTGATGAACATCTGGAAAAGGAAACTGTGTCAAGAACAGGTCATATCACTAATCTTTCCTTATTCACAGGGTTACTGGATTAGACAATGAGAGAATGCTATATACATAATTATGGTTCCCTCATCCAAGTAAACTTCATATGGGGTATCCCAGAAGTCTTAGTACAGTTTAGTAGCTTTGAAATGCATTAGGAATCAGGGCAACTAGGTGGTGCAGTGAATAGAGCTCTGGCCCTGGAGTCAGGAGGACCTGAGTTCAAATCTGACCTCAGACACTTAACACAAAAATCTGGCGGTGTGACCTTGGGCAAGTCATTTAACCCCAATTGTCCTACCTTCTCCCCTCCAAAAAAAAAAAAGCAAAAAAAAATGCATTAGGACTTTTGGAACTCTCTCTTTTGCCTTATTTCTCCTCTTCCCCTCTCTCTTTTACTCTTTCTTCTCCTTACCCCTCTTTCTCTCCCTCCTCTCTCTTTCTCTCTACCCCTTCCTCTCTTTACCCCTCTCTCTCTCCCAACTCTTTGCTTCTCACTCTCTCCCTCTCTCACTATCTGCATATAATTTACTTATAAATGTATGTTTATATATACAGAGAGTTATATCTTAGCAAAGCATTTTTTAAAAGTATTTCATATTTTTGGAGAAGACAGAGGAATGTGGACTAGGTGCTGAGGATAGCACAATTTTGCATGAAGAACTTATTCCTCTGAATCAGAGTTCAGGCTCTCATTCCTCACCTCATTGGTCCTATCATGATTGGAACCCCCCAGGACCTTATCTTCCTCTGGGAATTGCAATGTTGAAGAAACCTCGGCACCCAAATAATTCTCTGGAGTCTGTATTTTGTACTTAGCACTACACAAAGTTGCCTCTTGAAATGACTGCATATTTCATATTTACTATTCTGTGTTCATATTGTACATCTCCCTACCTCTCCTCTCCTCTCCTCAGGCACCATAGAATGTCAGTTCCTTAAAGCAGAGACAGTTTAATTTTTACCTTTGTATCCTTAGTGCTTAATAGTGCCTATCCCATAAGCAGGTATTCAATAAATGCTTATGGAATGGTGAACTTGCCTTTCTAAAGCAAATTTAGGCTTGCAAAATACTTTCCTCACTACATACTTCTGAGGTAGATCACAGCTTTAGATATAAAGCAGACCTCACATGAAGTGAATAGAATTAAATGCCATCCAGTCTAACCTTCTTTTACAGAAGACCCTGAGAAACAAACAGGGTAAATGACTAGCCCAAGGTCACATAGATCCTTATGAACAGAACCTAGATTAGAGTCCAGTTTCTCTGACCCCAGAGTCATAACTCTTAGTGCAAGTATAAGTATATGCCCAATAACGCTTTCTGTTTTTTTTCTCAAAATCCCTGAATTTTAGGATGGGAAGGAACCTGAGCAGCCATCTAGCCCAATCTATACTTCAAAAAGATTTCCATCACAACACTTCTGACAACTGATTCTCCAGTCTTGGCTTTCAGACCTTCAGTGAGGATGAGCACTCTACCTTCTAAGGTACATTGAATATGCCTTACTGAACAGGAAGAATAATTTAATGTTTATCATAGGAGTTAGGTAACACTGAAGAGAAGACTGTGTCATATAGCAATTGCTATATTTTTAAAACCTGAAATGGATCAGAGTTTTTAAGGTCCAACTACCTAATCCTGCTAAACTGAAATGATAACCTTATACATTGCAATAAAACTTATGACTTATAACCATCTCTCTATCACCCTTAACATTATCCTTCTCCCTACATCTATCCTATCCCTTCTCTCTCTCCCCCTCTCCCTCTCTTTCTCTCTCATCAACTCTATCTGTATCTCATCTCTGTCACTATATATCTATCTATCTGCATTTTATATTGAAAACAGATTATTTTGTTTAGATATAAAAATTATTTTGTGTAAAAGAGTTTTGTTTTCCATAAAAACGAGGTCCAAAGATATTCCCATTTGCAAAGATTTTGAAACAAATCTTTTTGAATAGTAAGACTTCCCCTATACGTAAGGTGTGATCTACAAGATTACAAGCATCCCCTCAAACCAATGAGACATTTGTTTTGGGTTAAAAACAAACAAACACAAACTAGGGAATAATTATTACTTTTTTTTCTATATTGGCAAAACTATCCAAGTGTTCTTTCTCTGTTTCCTACACTCTCTTTTAACACTCTGAAAGAGTTCTATTTCAGTAAGCCTCTGGGATTTCTTCTAGAAGACATGATTGTGAGGCCTGGTGATGACAGCTCTATCTAACACTTAATATACTTAATGCACTCATTTGAGGGCATACTTGTTCATCATCTGTTACATATTTAGCTCTCTTTCTTTTCTTTTAGCTTGTGGTTTTCAAGCTGCTGAAGTATGTGAGCTTCCAAAAACCCATAAAGGGGAGAAGTTAACCACAGGCTTTGAAGTCATAGGGTATGATAGGGCCATTTGGCCCAAGTTAAAGCGGTGAGCTCTCAAGGAGTGTTGTTAATGTTTCAGAAGGGCAGGCCCCTTAAATATAGACTCTATTTCTTTTAAGGGTGAAATGAGATGTTACAATAGCAAGCCTAGAAAAGGTACCTGCATTTAATAATAGCATTCAGATTTAATGAACCTTTGGGCCAGAAGGTTATAGAGACTAGAGGTTTCTTCTTTCACAGAAATTCCAGTGTTCACAACTTCTTAAAAACTTTAGCCAATGGATCCAAAGGGGAGGGACCACTAACACTTAAAAATAATCATTCAAATGCACAGGGAATACTGTGAAATCCTTGGGGTTTTATCATTGTGGTATAAACCAGAGTTAAATGACAAGGCATGGCCACCAAATCTGAGGTCCTAGAATTTAATCAGTTTACTGGTATTCATTTGCTGCATTGAAGCAATAATACCTATGGGAGGGGCAGTTATAACACTAATGATAAAATTAATAGATTATGTTCTTATGTGTTTTTTATTCATGCCCCACAATAACCTTGTAAAGTGGGTACAAGTGTTAGGAAAGAATGGAAGGCAGAGTTCAATCATCCCTGTTACCTCCACTAATATAGAGAAGCAGTATGGAATCATGGAAATGTCACTAGGCTTAGAATCAGAAAGACTAATTTTGTGTTCTAGCTCTGTCAGTAAGTGTAAGACAGATAACATTAGCACACAAAAGGGCTGCTAGCACAGATGAACTCTTTATCTGGTCAGACAGAAAGACAGCTTTGAAGGCGTTAATAATCTTACTGTATTCTAGTTTGGTCTTCTCAAAGGATTGCAGATAATGGGACCACTAACTCCTACAGCATTCCCTAATAATCCTTCTTGCAGGGGCTGGTGAGAAGGGGGGGGGCAACAGCTCCTACACTTGATGGGGTCAATTGAGACAGACACAGCTGGTGCATCACCTAAATCCCCTCAAACCTCAATGGGTGCCGTTGAGGTAAACACAGATTCCCCCCCAAGCCAAGCCTTGATGGGGACCAATCAAGGCACACACAGCATTCATGCATTCAACCCTAAACTTCCCCCTAAGCCTCAATGGGGACCAGTTGAGGCATACACAACATTTGTACATTCAACCCTAAGGTTTCCCCCCATTCACTGACCAGTACCCACTTGCTTTATGGGGCATCAGACAAAGAAGGCATATTGCCAGTAATAGCCTCCAATTTTACAATACCTCATCCCTGTATCTCACTGCATAGTCACAGTGGATATTTATAATTTAAGCACAAATGTTTATATTATTTATCATTATGTAACATTGCACAAGCATGGTAGAGATGTTTTGAACCATAATCAGGAGAACTCATACATAATACTTGGGAACAAGAGATTATTATGACTATGGATCTTGGGAAGCTAAATTCTAAGAAATAATAACAAAAATATACTTTATACACTATAAAATCCATCATACTTACACTAAAATCCACCTTACTTACATTAAAGGATGGAGAAATTTTTGGAAAATGTCTTATTCTCTTTGATCCTTTGTTTCCTTATTTGGAAAAAGGGGGAGGGCAATAATAATACTGGTGAACTATCACCAGAACTGCAAGATTGGTAAAGAAGGTGGGCTGGTCATGCGGCAAGAACAACGGCTCTTATTGATTGATTAACCATGAATTGAAACTGTAGTCACATGTATTATCGTTTGCTCATGAATGTTCCCCAGTACCAACAAAGTGCTTTGCTAGTGAGTGACTGGATGTATGAGCTAATTTTTGTTGGTTCCTCCTTCACCAGTGCATGTCATAACCCCTCCATGCTCTCTCATTGTGTGCAACTCTTGGCATGTGGGTAGCATGGTGGATTGAGCGTTGGAAGACCCGAGTTTGAATCCTTCCTTAATAGTTATGTGACCCTGGACAGTCTCTCAGTCTCAGTGTGTTCATCTGTAAATGGAGAGAATAATAGCACCTAGCTCACAAAGTTATTGTGAGGATCAGATGCGGATCTCAGCATTCTCACCAAGATTGCTTCAGTTTTGCTACTCAAGTCCTCCTCAGTCCCTTCAGCTGTCTCTACCCCTCTGATGGATGGCTGGAGGGCAGAGCAAAAAAAAAAAAAGCCTTGCAAACCTTCTGTGGCCCCCTTCCCAGCACTTTCAGCTTCCTTTTGTGTTTTGTCTTTCTACACTAGATTGTAAGCACCTTGAGGGTAGAGATTTTTTTTTTCTTATTTGTATCCCCAGTGCTTACCATAGAGCCTGGCACACTCTAGGTGCTTACTAAAAGATTATTGACTAATTGACCAGATGGGATAACATACGCAAAGCCCTTTGCAAACTTTCAAGTGCTATTATTGTTGCTGCCATTGGTGTTGTTGTTATTGTATAAATAAGTCCTTCAAAGAAGATTCACTGGAAGTGATGGAGGCCTTCCTCCTCTTTTAATATATGATACAGAGAAGTTCAGGACCTGTCCTTTCCTTTCATTATCCTTCACCTTGCCTACATGGCTGTGATGCCTCATCCTGGTGTAGATAGGTGACCTTGGCTTCTCAGATGGAGACCCTATGCCCACAGAGTACAAGTTCTGGCAGGTTTTACTTAGCTGGAAAGGCATTCAATGTCTTTGGGATGCTTATTTGTGTCCACTCTCTGATCACCAGTCTAGCTATGTACAGGAAGCTCTTCATCAGAGGACTGGCCACCGGGGGATGAAATACTGGGAGAATGGCAATCTCTGAAATGTTACTACTACTACTACTACTACTACTACTACTACTACTACTACTGCTACTACCGCTACTGCTACTACTACTACTACTGCTACTACTACTACTACTACTACTACTACTACTGGTACTACCACTACCACCACTACTACTACCACTACTACTACCACTACTGCTACTACTACTACTACTGCTACTGCTACTACTACTACTACTGCTACTACTACTACTACTACTACTACTGGTACTACCACTACCACCACTACTACTACCACTACTGCTACCACCATTACTATTACTACTACCAACATTACCACCCCTCTTTTTCCTCCTTCTCTTATTCTTTCTCCTCTTCCTTATCCTACGCCTCTCACTCCAACTCCTACTCCTATTACTGCCTAGCTAGGTAGAGTAATGAACAGAATGCTGTGCCTGGAGTGAGGAAAACCTGTGTTCAGATCCAACTTTAGACACACTATCTGTGTGACCTTGAGAAATTAACTAACCTCTATTTGCCTCAGTTTCATCAACTCTAAAATGGGGTGAACAAAACCACCTGTCTCACAGGGTCATTGCAAGGATCAGATGGGATAATATCTGTAAAGAGCTTACCTATCACAATGCCTGGCACATAGTAGGCAATATATGAATACTTAATTTCTTCCCTCTTTATTCCATCCTCCTCCTAGCTAGAATGCATTTAGTACTTCAAGGGTGAACTGCTTTTCATGTTAACCTATTAGTTATCTTAACCCTGGGAGGTAGGTGCTGTTATCATACAAATTTAATAAGGCTGAGATCAATCTAATGAGGCTGAGATCAATTAAATGGCATGCCTCTGGTCCCACAACTTGTATGTGTCTGGGCCAGGACTGTGGTCTAGCCACCGAGTCATTTAGCTGTTTCAAAAATACATGAAATCGGGGCGGCCAGGTAGCACAGCGAGTAAGAGCACCGGCTCCAGTGTTGAGAAGACCTGGAGATCGAATCCCGGGCTCCGACACTTAGCACCCACCCAGAAACACCTGGCCCTGTAACCTTGAGCCAGTTACTTAACCCCAATTGCTTAGGGGTGGCCAGGTGGCTCAGCGAGTAAGAGCACCGGCTCCAGTGTTGAGAGAGACCTGGAGATCGAATCCCGGGCTCAGATACTCAGCACCACACCCAGAAATAACTGGCCATGTAACCTTGAGCAAGTTACTTAACCCCAATTGCTTAAAAAAAAATACATGAAATCACACAACAGACAATTGCTCATGCTGATAATAAATGTTTATTCTAATTATATTTATAATGATGTTTAATGGATCAAGTAATACATGTTGACTACTTCTGAACAATGTCCCGGTCACTGCTGTTCTTTTAAGGTTTTAGCAAAATGAGAAATGTCTTCTTGTGTCTTTTGGTTGGACAACCACTCCTCAAGCTGCAGAAACTCAGTGGCTTCATGTTCCAAAGTTTCCCCAAGATCCAATTGAATTCAGTTCAAATCAAAAACATTAAGTACCTACTGTGTACCAATAACCGTGTTAGTTTCTGTGGATACAAAGATAAAAAAGGAATATTACCTATACCGAAGGCATTATTAGTGAGATAAATATATACTAAGACAAATAACTAGAGGTTCATTGATAGAGGGAAGGAGAAGAAACCATGTCTGGGAAAGGAGGGGAAGGATATCATTCTAAGTGAGAGGTTGACCAGCTATGGCCCAAGGGCCATATCCTATCTACTGCTACTGCCTTTCAACTAAGATTGTTTTTTACATTTTAAAATCTGACCCATACCCTGGAGTTTACCAAATATTTCCCTAAGTTCATATGTGACTCCACTATACAACATTGTTTGATATTTACATCTTCTGGGCAACAAACTCCATGGTTTCATATTGCCTACCCCAGGGTTGGGGAACCTATGGCCATGAGGCCACATGTGACCTTCTAGGTCCTTGAGTGTGGTGTTTTGATTGAGTCCAAGTCTTATAGAACAAATTCTTTAATTAAGGGGATTTGTTCTGTGAAGTTTAGATTCAGTCAAAGGGCTGTATTTGAGGACCTAGAGGGCGTCTGATGTCCTACTGTCTATGTCCTGCTGTCTCTAATAAGATGGTGTAGCTCCAATTCCTTCTTCTTAACTAACCACTTGTGTTATATTAGGCAAGGAAATTCATGGACCTCAGTTGTTTCATCTGTTAAATGAAGGGATTACACCATATGACTTCTGAGATCCCTTTTAGAGCTAATAGCCTATGACAGGGGTGAGGAGGCTGTGACCTTGAGGTCACATGTGGCCCTCTAGGTCCTCAAGTATAACCCTTTGACTGAATCCAAACTTCACAGAACAAGTTCCCTTAATACAAGAGGAAGTTTGGCCCAAGAGGGTCACACGTGACCTTGAGGCTTCAGGTTCCTCCCTGTCTATGATAATCTAATAGGAAGTTTCTCACTATTCCACAAAAACGCCCCCTTCTTACCCATCTCCATGCCTTTGCTCACGATGTACATCAAATTGTCTCGCACATATCACTGGTCGTTGCGATCCTATCCATTCTTTGAGCCCCATTTCAAATAGTAGCTACTGTATGTAGTTTTCCTGATCCCCATGCTCATAAATGATTATTTTCTTGGAAAGCTGTAAGTACTCCATAATATTTTTTGTACTTACTGTAAGAAGTTAATTTCTTTTGAATTATAGTTATCTGTGTACAGATAACTCTCATTTACTAGGTTCTAAACTCCTCGAGGGTAGGGACTAGGTCTTATTTATCTTTGCATCTATCCTAGTGTCTACCATGGAGCTCAGCACATGTTTCACCTCTAGTAGACATTTATTACATATTTTGCATCTAAATTCCTCTCCTCGAGGTAGGTTTGTGGATAGTAATAGGAATAAGGATACGGATATAAGAAAGAGAGAAGGAAAAAGAATGGAAAGGAAAAAGCTGGTTTGATCATGAGGGACACATATGGAGTAAACAAAAGGGAAGAGAGAATTACATTTTCACAGGAAAAAAAAGATTTTAGAACCGGAAAGCTTCAACCTCCCTCCTCTTTTTAGAAAACACAACTAAATCCTAGACAAGTTAAACGATATGGACGACATCAGACAGTGAGTCAGTAGCATAAGAGGGATATGAGCTTGGGGCTTGGGATTGCAAATGCTTGGCTCTTTCTGCTACATCACAGACCATCCTTTGGTGGTTCTAGCCATGATGCTCCTGTCTGGGGTCAGTGTGGCAAGTTTTGATGACTCTGCAGGGACATGAAAGTTCTCTGTGTGCCAAGATGTCCCCACTGACTATTGAAGCTCCACCTTAAAAAGATCTACAATCCAACCAAAGGCTGTACTTGCTCTCTTAGCAACTAGGAGTCAATTATTAAGATGCTCATTAATTAAGATTTTGACTTTTATGTATTTTGAATAAAAGGAATCATTTCAATACAGTATAAGTAAAACCCTATACCTTCTTTTGAACTGTCATTTCATTAAAAAAATGACTGATGCAGGCTCCCTACCAGAAATGCAAGATAAGCAATTTGCACACACTTAGGAAGTTCAAATATATTATCTTACAGTGACAGGCAGAAAGGATAATAATGAATGAAATGCTTCCTACAAAAAGATTATTTTAGTTTATAATGAGTATAAAGGTGACCTTAATTAAATAACTAATTATTTCCTATTTCCAAATAATGTCTTTTGCCTTAAATATATAAATATATAATATATTCACTCAAACATATACCTGTTAATATTTCTCCTTTTATATGTGTGTACATGAACCTAATTAATGAGCTATTTCAGAATGTCTCTTGATTATGGATATTAAGCCACATTTTGTCTTAGCAAGTTATGCAATACCTAGAAAAATTTAGAGAATTTTACAGACTATTCAAGCTTCCTATATTGAGGGAATAAGATGGGAGTGGTACAATCCAAAGGTCTCTTTTGAAATTCTATTAAATTATTTTGTATGTGGATATATATGTTTGTATATATGCACTGAATAATTTTATCAATCATTCATCAGGCATTTAATAAGCATCTACTATGTTCCAAGCATTGTGCCAAATTCTGGAGGTACAAAGGCAAAAGTTAAATGGTCCTTGACCTCATGGAGCTCATATTCTAGCTGAGAGAGACGACATGTAAGTCTATACAAGAAAGGTGATATTACAGCGTAAATAGAGAGCTGGTTTCAAAGTCAAGCAGACTTTTAAAATAGATACAAGATAGTTTTGGAGAAGGCACTAGCACCTGGGAGGAGGGTTGGAATGTGCAAATGGGTATAAATCAGGCAAGGTTTCATGTTGAAAACATCACTGAACTGATCCTGAGATTCTAAGAGAAGAAATGAAGAAGGAGTGAAGGTCAGACTAAGAAGACAAACAGTTCAAAGGCATGGAGACAGGAGATGGAATTTTGCATATGAAGAACAGTAAGAAGGACAATTTGGCTGAATAAGTCAAAAGGAATGATGTGTAATAAAGCTAGAAATGCTGACTGGGGCCAGGTTATGAAAGTGTAAATGAAAAGCTAAGGAGTATACATTTGATCCTAGAACTAATAGGTGGCCATTGGATTTTATTGAGTAGGGGGATGATGTGGCTGACCTTCACTTTAGGAAAATTGATTTAGCAATGTATGGAGGATGTACTGGAGTAGCAGGAAATGAGGCAGGGAGACTATTTAGGAGGCCAGTACAGTAGTTAAGGTGAGAAGTGTTGAGGGACAAGTGTGGTGGCTTTCAGCATGGAAAAATTTAGGAGAGAGACACTATAGAGGTAGCAATGGCAAGATGTGGCAACTGATGGGATATTTAGAATGAATGAGAGGTGAGGGGTAAACAGGCTGGGGCTTAGGTAACTAGGAGGACTTCAGTGTTAGCAGAAACAGGAAGCACTGGAGTTTTTGAACTAGCAGGGACCTCATCCAACACTCCTTTTTGCCCCTTTAATTTCTAAAGATCTAAAGTCTCTATATTCTCTTTGAAATAGAAAGGTAATATTACAGGGTAGATAGAGAGCTGGTTTCAAAGTCAAGCAGACTTTTAAGTTCAAGTCTCTCCTCTGATATATTCTGGCTTTGAGACCTTGGGCAAGTTATTCAAACTTTTGGTGCTCTAGGAAATGCTTTTAAGACTGTAGGGGGTCATCTCCAGTGGTCCTGATCTATATCTTGCCACTGGACCCAGATGACTCTAGAGGAGAAAGCGAGGCTGGTGACTTTGCACTGTACTCCCACACTTAAATCCAGTTCACTTGTGAGTCATGCCACCTGATAGCATGGTCCTCTTCCAGAATGAGTAACAAAAAAACCAGACCATAAGCTGCAGAAAAGATTCTGAGCTGTAGTGACAGATAGAGTTTCAATACAATCACAGGTTTCTTTCCCCTCTTTGAGTGTTTCATATATCTTCTGAGTCAGGAAATGGACTAATATTCATAATTACAGACCATTTTAAAGTTACTCATTAATTAGGCTCATGGTTTTACTTTTACTGTCAGCTAAAAGTGTTTGTTTGTACAAATCATTATCTGCTTAGTTACTTTCATTATTATTATCAGTCATGATGATGGAATCCTAATAAAGCTGCCCCCAGCTCCAATATTCTATCTTCATTATAGGCCCCAATGTCCTGACTCCTTCATATGTGCTTCACTGCAACAACAGGTGTGTCCCTGAACTCTTAGTTCCAACAGAAACAGCAGGTGTGTCCATATGATGGGAACCTTAGCTACTGCCTCTACCTGGTCACTGCCCCCAGACCCATTCCCACAGAAACAGGTGTGTTCTTGTATTCAACCACAATCACATCATGCATCTAGCCCAAGACAGGACCACAATACCTAACCATCTATCTTGACCAGACAGGACCATAATAGTTAGCCAATTGGAGGGCAGCAGGACCAGAATATTTAACCACCGAACCATAGATGGGACCCTTCTCCATTACCTAATCCCTTGACAAACTCCTCCTGCCTTTTAAGTATTAATAATATTCCTCTATTCTATGTAAATTTTGATTATGTAATTGCATCTTTATCCTATAAAAATCCATCTTGCTTTCTCTGAAGTTGCTGGTTCCTCTTGGAATTTAGCCCACTTCATGAGAAGCGTCAATTTCAATAAATGCCTATACTTGAATTAGAGGTAGTCTGACTGAATTCTTTAAAATGAAACCCCAACAGTTTTTGGGTGGGCAGAGACCCCACTGCAACAGTGAGATTATATATGTATATATGTACACATATAAATATACATATATGTGTATATATATATATATATACGCATGCATGTACTATATAATTTACCACCCACTAGATATCAAGCTCCTTGAGGAAAGTAAATTTATCATTTTATAATCTTTTTAATCCTTATTTCTTTGGTGTTTTTGATCTTTACATATATAGCACCTTGCATATAGTACTTATTAAATATTTGTCAAATGAGCAAATTAATGAATTCTCTTTGTGTGTGTATTTGTGTTTACACATAGTCTTCACCCTCAAAGGACTTTGGCAACAAGAGATCAATAAAAATATAATGGAAAGAGCACTGGTTTTGAACTCAGAGTCGGACCCAACTTGTGTTGGAACCCCGGCTCTGCTACTTCTTACCTATGTGACTTCAGGCATGCCACAGCTCAGACCTCTCTGTGGCTCAATTTCCTTGTTTGTAAAATGAAGGAGTTATTCTAAAGAACCCCCACAGTCCTTTCTTAGATATAAATTCATGAAAAAAAGGAATAGATCTCCTTTAAAAACAATAATGAAAATGCCAAAAGGGAACAAAAGTGACAGGGATTCTCAGAAAGACAAATAACTGTTGTGATAAATTTGCAGTTAAGGGAAACTGAGATATAAAAGTCTGAGCATAATCTATTTATTGGTAAGGCTAGCAATTACCAACAACTGAGGTCAATGATCCCTCAGTGATCAAAGATCGTACATACATACAAGCAGAGCATCCTTTTATACAGTCTGGTTATATAAATTCTTTACATAATGTCAACTGGTGCCAACTAAAGTAAGACTGTGATTGGTCCATAATTATGCAGACTTACAAAATGGGTTTTCTAGAGCCTATGGTAACAAGGAGATAGAGTTAAGTCAACATTCTTAGAAAGTCTCAACCCCACATTCCCCTGTTCTACAGAAATCCAGTGGTAGGAGAAAATCCTATCACCAGGTTGAATCATCTTTCATTCCTTTTCTTTTCTTTCTTTCTTTTTTTTTTAAAGCAATTGGGGTTAAGTAACTTGCTCAAGGTTAGATGGCCAGTTATTTCTGGGTGTGGTGCTAAGTATCTGAGCCCGGATTCGATCCCCAGGTCATCCCGACACTGGGGCCGGTGCTCTTACTCGCTGAGCCACCTGGCCGTCCCAAATTAACTTTGGTAGTATTGCCATTTTTATTTTATTTTTTTAGCAATCGGGGTTAAGTAACTTGCTCAAGGTTACACAGCCAGTGCTGAGTATCTGAGCCCAGATTTGATCCCCAGGTCATCCCGACACTGAAGTCAGTGCTCTTACTCACTGAGCCACCTGGCTGTCCCTAAGCAATTGGGGTTAAGTAACTTGCTCAAGGTTACAAGGCCAGGTGTTTCTGGGTGGGTGCTAAGTGTCTGAGCCCGGGATTCGATCCCCAGGTGATCCCGACACTAGGGCCAGTTCTGTTACTTGCTGTGCTACCTGGCCGCCCCTAAAATTTCTTAATTTTTTTTTTTTGCCTTTTGGAGGGAAATTGGGGTTAAGTAACTTGCCCAAGGTTACACAGCTAGTTTTTTTGTGTGTGTGTTAAGTGTCTGAGGAGAGAATGGAACTCCGGTCCTCCTGACTCTGGGGCTGGCGCTTTACTCAATGTGCCATCTAACCGCCCCCATTCCTTTTTTTATCTCCCTCAGGAGGACATTGGCAGTTAGTCATCTTGACCCATGTCTTACCAATGGACACTGATGACTCTAGGAGAGAGTGAGGCTGATGGCTTTGCATGCCCTCCCTCACTTAAATCCATTTCATTTGCAAGTCAAGGCATCACCCTGCTGATGGCATTGGTCCTCTTAGAGAACAGAAAGGCATATAACAGGGGCGGCCAGGTAGCACAGTGAATAAGAGCACTGGCTCCAGTGTCGGGATGACCTGGGGATCGAATCCCAGGCTCAGACACTTATCACCTACCCAGAAACACCTGGCCATGTAACCTTGAGCAAGTTACTTAACCCCAATTGCTTAGGGGTGGCCAGGTGGCTCAGCGAGTAAGAGCTCCGGCTCCAGTTTCGGGATGACCTGGAGATCAAATCTGGGCTCAGATACTTAGCACCACACTCAGAAATAACTGGCTGTGTAACCTTGAGGAAGTTACTTAACCCCGATTGCTTAAAAAAAAAAAAAGAAAAGAAAGGCAAATAACAGCAAAAACAATCATCTCTTTCAAGAGTCAGGTTTGCTCAAAGTGAGATGTATGATCTCCTATCAAGTATCACACCACCATTGCCTGTACAAAATAGTTCCAAGTCTAAGCCTTTACAAATTGGTTACAATGGCTATTGCTGTGATGAACAAAACTTTACTAATCTATCAATGATCAGTTTCATATAACACATCATAAATAGGTCTGAAATGAATGGAATTCACAAATGTTGTGCATATACAGAGGAGGGATAGATTTCCTAGGCCTTGAGGTGTTAGGGGCAAGTTTCATGGGGGTGATGGGATCCATATTGGACCAAAAAGGATAAAGTAAATGAATACAGCTTAAACTCAAGTTTATAAAATCATTTCCCAGCAAAAGCATCTCTTGTAAATCCTCATCCATCAAGGTTGCTTGGCTACCCTGATGGATTTTTCTTTTTTCCTCTTTTTTTGTATCTAAATACAGTAACATCAGTAAATTCCAATAAGACATTGTCCTCATCAGAATGATATAAATAAACATCCATCCTATAATGAAGCTTCATTTATTGCACAGAGTGAGGCTGGATGCTTATTGTGTGGTTGGAGGGAAAGCAAGCGAAATCTTGCTTTTAATTATCTAGGAATGTATGTGACATGCTAAAATTGAAATATTCCCCTTCCTTGGGCCCTTTTCAATTATATTCAGGGAGGAAATGAAGAGTGCTGCCTGCCTCTTGCTTCTGGTATAATTGAAGACAAAGCCGATGCATACCTCTCTTTGCATCTAACTCTGTAGTTACTCTTCCCAGAAATTCTGTAGTGCCCTGTCTAAAGTACATTGGAGCCATTTCTGCACATTAGGCCATCCTTTCCTAATTTAAGGTTTATGGAGCTTGTAATGCCAAGATATATGAATTTCACAGACTCTATGTGTCCTTGGATCAGGTTCTGAAGAAGTCAATGAAGTGAAACAATTAATTACAGAAGAGAGGGGGATGAAGGGGGAACCCAATTACCCTGTGTATTGTTGGAGCTGACAGAAATCTTGGAGATGATCTTATTCAACTTCCTCTTTTTACAGGTGAGGAAACTGAGGTCCACAGAGGGGCAGTAACTTCCTTAAAGCCTCACAGAGCACAGAGGGTCTTACATTTACGATGACATTTGTCAAGAAGACTGGGCCATCAAATCTTCTTAGGGCTGGCTTCCCTAGCAATGGGAAATCCCTCAGTTGAAGGATAATAACAAGTAATGTTAGCTGACATTATAACGGTAGTAAATAAAATTATAATATAGAATATAAATAATAATAACTGACATTTGTAGAGGGCTTTAAAATTTGAAAAGCACTTTACAAATTCGATCTTGTTTGAAACTTATAACCACCCTATGAAGTAGGCACGATAGCTATTGTTATCATTTTGTAGGTAGAGAAACTGAGACTTAGAGAAGTTTAGTCATTTGCTTATGGTCACTATCTTAGGCTGGCTCCATATTAAGGCTTAGGAATGAGAAAGATTGTATCAGTGAAGCAAATAATTAAAAAAAGGAACCCTACTCTTTTGTTAAATGTAAACAAGAAGCAAGAATATATAGGAACAGGTTCAGCTCTTCAGTTCCCTACCCCCAAGATACATTCTATTTGCTCATAACAGTTCCCAAAGGAATGAAAAAGTGTGTCTAGTCTGAAGAACTCTTTTCTTGACACTAGTTTATATAGGATTGACCAAAAAGTAGGCCTCAATGTATTTAAAAACCTATCTCCATTTGAGTTCTGTGATGAAGGCCTAGGCATGAGTTTTATTCTACTGACATTGTTCAGCCTAATTACTCTTTTGGAGGCCAAGGTTCAAGGGCAGAGCTAATAACACCTAAGGAAGTCACACTAGTAATAAGTAAAAAAGGGGGGAGTTGAACTCAAGTCTCCTGTTTGCTAATCCCCTGGTCCTATTATATCACATAGCCTTGGAGCACAGCTATTTCTAGAAGTCATAAAGTGGGCCAAAGCTGCTGTCTGGCAATGAGTCTGGGTGATCAGAAGGAGGAGGAAGAGGAGGAAGAGGAAGAAGAGGAGGAGGCTAGTTGAAGGTTTATATGGTGCTTTAAAGATTACAAAGGGCTTTACTTTCATTATCTTTCTTGAAAAGATCACTGGGCCGTCTTATCATCTTCTTAGACTGACCTGCAAAGCAATGGCAAAACTCTCAGTTAAAGGCATAGGCTTCTGTACAGGCAATGAGTCCTAGCGATTGATGTTATGCTGTTGGATGGGTGATGGGACAATACACAATTCCTGCCTAATGCTCTATATGGGCTCTCTGTGCCTTGAAGCACACAATTTAATTATTCTCATCATTATGCTAGCTTGTGTAGCAAGTTATCAGTGTTATTGGTGGTCATAAAGTTGTTCAACCTTTCCAAAAAAATGCAACCATTGTAATATTTGACTTGATGAACCCTTAAGGATATGAATCCCTTAGATAACCAGGTGCAATTTAGTTTTCTTACTAAACTCTATGTAAAGAACAACTTAAAAACTGAATTAGTGAATATATGCATAAGAGAGAGACAGTCAGAGAGAAGCAGGGATATTTTCCAAAGAGTAGATGAAGTACAGATAGAAATGCATATATTCTTTTGTTGAACAAATCTTCAAGCTCTCAATGGTGAGGATTCCCAGGAATGTCCATTTCCAGAGGTACTTATTGCCTTTACCAAGCCCCTCTTCCTAGTATATCTCTTATCTCCTTGTCTTTGCAGTCTATACCTGGGCTGGAAATTGCCTTTGACTCTTAGAGTTTATAGCTTTCTTCAAAGCTCAGCTCAAATGCCTCCTCTTAGCTTTTCTGATCCCACATTATCTTGTATTTAACATATGTGTGTTATATATGTGTATGTACACGTGTATATATGTAAACACACACATGTGCATAATACACATACACCTTATATATTAGATATGCTATATATTGCCCAAATAATATATAGCATGTATATATTGTTTATTATTAAACTGTTTTCAGCTGTGTCTAATTCTTTGTGATCCCATTTGGGGTTTTCTTGACAAAGATACTGGAGTGGTTTACCATTTCTTTCTCTAGATCATTTTATAGATGAGTAAACTAAGGCAAATAGGATTAAGTAACTTGGCCAAGGTCACACAGCTAATTGTCTAAGGTCAGATTTGAACTCAGGTCTTCCTGATTTCAGGTTTGGCACCTAGCTGTCCTACTTTACATTATATGGATATTATATAAAATATATAGCGTTTATTTTTATGTGCACATTTATTTCCTCTGATAGAATATAAGTTCCTCGAAGGCAGGAACTGTTACGTTTTTGTTGTTGTATCTCCAGTGCCTAGCACAAAGCACCCAAGAGGTGCTTAATAAATATGTGTAATAAATTGTCAATAAATTGACCAATTCCATATAGCTTGAGGGAGTGTGCCCACAAGGGCTTGCCACAGTGGCTGCCACCCACTTGTCAGGAGAATGACAGAGAATCCTCTTCCTCTCCTCCCAATTTCCAAAAATTGTGCCACCTTTGGGTCTGGCCTGCTCCAAGAATAGAAAACAGAACTTAAGTGGTTCACTCTTGCAAGGTTGCCATGTTCTCTATATGGCATCTCCGAGGCAGTGTTGTAAGAATCTGATGGAATTTTAGGGAGGTGAAAGTTGGACCTTAGTGAGTACCAATGGTTGAAGGGCAATCACTAAAAACCTCTTCTGTAAACCGAGACTGGAGCAGAGAGGCCTCTCTGAAGTGATGAGAGCTTCAGATGAAGCCATGAAAGTCATAGGACTATTATAGGGAAAACTAAGTCTGAGATAATAAGGAAACACATATTCTTTTCTCTTTCTTTCTAAAATTAATTGCACTTTATTTTAATGGACATTTTTTTTGGTTTTAACAAAAAAATTAAGTAATTTTAATTTACATATTTTGTTTTTACATTACCTTTGTTTCTAAATATATTACACTCCCTTCTGCTATCTAGAGAGACTTCCTTTCTAAAAAGAGGGAGACAGAGAGAGAGACAGACAGACAGAGAGACATAGAGAGACAGGGAGGGAGACACAGAGACACAGAGAGATAAACAGGGAGAGAGAGAGACAGGGAGACAGAGAGAGAGAGAGAGAGAGAGAGAGAGAGAGAGAGAGAGAG
>NW_027185698.1:23717903-23735737 GCF_028583685.1 Petaurus breviceps papuanus | reverse complement strand
AGAGAGAGAGAGAGAGAGAGAGAGAGAGACACGCAGAGAGGCAGAGGTAGGGGCAGGGACAGGGGCAAGCTTTTACCCTCACCCTGACATTATCTTCTACTTGCACTAATTCTGTCTTGGATGTGGTTGTTTGCATGTGGTCTTCCCCGGTAGACTTTGAGCTCCTTGAGGGCAGGGATCCTGGTTTTGTCTGTTTGGGAGAGGGGCCTTTCTTTGTTTTTCCTGTGCTTAGCACGGTGGGGGGCACATAACAAGTACTTAATAAATGCTCGTTGAGTGACATCACCCTAGTCTGAATATACTTCAGTGCAACACCCAATGGCTCCCATGTGTGCCAAGTACAGAGGGAGGCTTGTTTTCTCCTTTCCTGTTTGGGGCCAAGATTGGTCATTATAATTACACATGGCATTTCATTCCGTTGTTATTGTTATATCCACTTACACTGTTTTAGCCATTGTGCATGCTGTTTTCTTGGTTTGGGCAGTTGGAATTTCCTAAATGAGCACTACTGGAACCATAGTGTGATCATGGGCAATTTCACACATGCTCTTCGTTTTCTATTTTAAGCGTATTTCATGGTGAGGTTACTTTTTTTTTTTCCAGGAGCAGGGCTGATTACTTGCTTTGGGGCTTATTCATGACATGCCTGACATGCTCTGCACCACAACGGTTCTAAAACCATTCTAAACTTTGTTTGAACCGTTCATCCAATATTGCCCGTGCAAGGGAATGATCAATAGAGTCTTGGTGATATTTCATTGCTTTGTGTGAAAATTAATTTAGCAAAGAAGACAACAAATATGTATTTATTGCCTACTCTGTGCCAGGCATTGCACTAGGGGCTTTACAAATATTATTTCTTTTAATCTTCACAAACACCGCATAGGTGCAGTTACGATCCCCATTTTACAGCTGAAACTGAGGCGGACTTATTACCAGGGTGGCCCTGGGCAAGTTGCCTTAATCACCCTGGACCTCAGGTTCCTCAGTTATAAAATGAGGGAGTTAGAAGAGAGGACCTATGAGGACTCCAGATGTATAGTATGAAGTGGAAACCAAAGAAGGAAATTATGCCCAGATGTCATATTTCCCTAATTCAGCCCAAGACCAGATGAACTCTTTTGGCTACCATGACTCTGTTGGAGTTTGCAGTCCATTAATTTTATCCACTCACTTCATCTTCTCCACAATTGTGTCGTGTATGTAGTGCAGATTACTATCCCCATTTTCTGGATGGGAAAGCTGAGACTCAGAAAGGATAAGTGATTTGCCTTAGTTCCCATAGTTAATCATTGAAAGAGGTCCATTGAACCTGGTCCTGTGATACAGTCAAATCTACTGTGATACAGGAGAAAGAGAATTGAATTTTGAATCAGAAGACCAAATCCCAGCAAGTTTCTTTGTCCTCTCTGATCCTTGGTTTCCTCATCTCTAAAATGAAGAAATTAGTTAAGAAAACCTCTAAGTTTCCTTCCAGCTCTAAATCCCTTGGTCTTCTTAGTGGTCCTAGATTAATGTAAAACACTTGATAAAAAATACAATAAAATACAAGCCAGAAATTTTCTAATGGCTCAGTGAAAGCTGCACAGGTCTCAGTTCAGCAGAGACTAAAACATTCTCTGTTCTACTCCTACACATTGCAGCAATCAAGTGACTATGGACTCAGGGAAGTTATTTATTTATTTATTTATTTTTGGAGGGGGGAAGGCTTGCCCAAAGTCACACAGCTAGTAAGTGTTAAGTGTCTGAGGCTGGATTTGAACTCAGGTCCTCCTGACTCCAGGGCCGGTGCTCTATTCACTGCACCACCTAGCTGCCCCCTAGGTAAGTTATTTTTATGATTTGTATGTATTATTATTACATCCTGAGGCCTTAAAACATTTAGAACCAATCCATTATACACAACTCTGCTTATACAAAAGCCACATGCCAGGAAAACCATTCCCATGGTCTTAACATGGCATTGTCCATTATTGTAGGGTCCTTAATGACTTAAGTATGGAAAGTATAAAGTAAACTAGCTTTTTCTTGATGTGGTATTAGGCACTATTTAGGAACATAAGTAAGTTATTTATTTATTCTTCTGAATTATTTTCTGACCTTGAGCCATCAGAGGTGATATTTATGTGCTATTTTCACACCCAACAGACCATTTGACCTTCACAAGGTGTATTTTGAGATATGGTGTGGTATATTAGAAAATAAGGGCTGACCTTCAAGTTAGATGAGATGAGGGCTTGGCTATACTTTCTCATGCCTATTTTCTGGGTGCCTCTGGGGAAGCCTCTGTAGGGTTAATACCTGTTCTACTGATCACACATGATTGTTTTGAGGATCAAATGAAAAAAGTAACGTAAAATGTTTTGCAAACCATAAAGCACTAAAGAAATGTGATTATTATGATCATTTTATATTGTGGGAAAAACTGAGGTTCATAATTTAAATGTTTCCTGTGATCTTGCATTGAGTAAATAGCAGAAACCAGGATTTTTTCCCATAATCTCTCACTTCAAATCCAAGGTGATGTCCATTAGTCTACACTGGCCTCTCTCAAATCACTCCAACTTTCTTGCTTGAAATTTCTCTTTAGTTGCATTTTTCTTATTGACATAAGGAAGTAGTGAATAGAAGCAAGGTTAGTTTAAATTTTTAAATAAAATATACTGTTTTTTTGGAATAGATGTTTTGAGAGTTCCCTTATTCCCTAGAAGTAGCTGGGTGGTACAGTGGATAGAACATGGGTCCAGAGTCAGGAAGATGCAATTACAAATCTAACCCTAGGCACTTATTAACTGTGTGACCCTGGGCAAGTCACTAAAGTCTCTGCCTCAGTTTCCTCAACTAAATGGGGATCATAATAACTCCTACCTCAGGGTTGTTTTAAGGATCAAATGAGATTGCTTAGCACAATGCCCAGTATGTAGGAAGCACTTAAGGAGCCAAAATGGCTGAGTAAAAGCAGGAACTTGCTTGAGCCTGCTCCCAAATGCCTCCATAGTAGACACTTAATAAAAGCTTTTCCCCTTTCCTTTCTTGTTCTACACTCATTTAAGCCCTTCTAATCTGAGTCTACATCATAGATTCCTGTTCATAATAATGGTACAGCCTAAGAGTCATCCTTGACTTTTACCCCACTCCCCCACCCAGCTAGATGGTGCAGTAGATAGAGTATCAGACCTGGAGTTTAGAAGACTCATCTTCCTGAGTTCAAATCTGGCCTGACACTTATCAACTGTGTGACCCTGGGCAAGTCACTCAACTCTGCTTCAGTTTCCTCATCTGTAAAATGAGCTGGAGAAGGAGATGACAAACCCCTCCAGCATCTTTGAAAAACCCAAACCAGGTCATGAAGAATCAGACACTAAGCAGCAACAACTCATATCTAATCTATTTCCAATCTGTTTTACCTTCATAACATCTCTAGCACCATCACCCTCGTCTCTTCTGACATAGCCACCCTTCTGGTGCAGACAACCCTCATCGGCTTACGCCCGGACGATTGCAGTAACTTGCTGGTTGGTCTCCTTGCCACAAGTCTCTTCCCACTGCACTCCATCCTCTACTCATGTGTCAGAGTAATCATCCTAATGGATGGCTGAGCTCTTCAGCTCAAACAGCCAAGCATGGAATGGCTGAGCAACGAGATCATTTCACATTATAACTTGTGTTTCTTTTGATTAGCGTAAAGATCTTTCATGTATGGCATAGTTTGGAAAGGGCAGGTGTTATATTCCATTTGGCACACTGAATAACTTTGTCAATTGGGATGACTTTTGAAGGTGACTTCTAGCTTCAGACACTATTTGTTTAGAAGGAGCCTATGTGGTAATTTTGGGGAGGAAAGGGGAAGAAAACTATAATGAGTGATTTAAAAAGTATTTACTATCCAGTTTGTTGTTATTTAATCATTTCAGTTGTGTTTGACTCTTTGTGACCCTATTTGGGATTTTCTTGGCAAAGATGCTAGAGTAGTTTTCCATTTCCTTCTCCAGGTCATTTTACAAATGAGTAAACTGAGGCAATCAGGGTTAAGTGACTTGCCCAGGATCATACAGTTAGCACGTATCTGAAGCTGGATTTGAACTCAGGAAGAGGAGTCTTCCTTAATGTCCAGTAGTCCTTCTCTAATAAAAAGAAGCTAGTTCAGTAAAAATAAATAATCATGACCCACAGAAGGGACTTGACATTTTTGCAGTTGCCAGGTTTTGTATGTGTTTTCTATTTTGTGAATATTTGGAATGAGAAGCTTCCTCCAAATTTTAATGACTTTCCTTAATTTTCTTTCAACATCCATGGAAATTGGTCTTAAGTGATTTGGCTAGTACAGCTTCAGATCTCTGTCCCTGCAGAATCCACTCTTCACCCCCACTGCAACATCTAAAGCTTAGGAGGAAATACATTTACCCAAACAGCCACATGCAGCAGCTACTAATAGATGTGACATGATGTCCTAATGAATAAGATGTTCTGAGTTAGCCATTCGGCAGTATGACCTCATAAAGCCTAGTCTGAAGACAGCTTTTCATCCCCGCTGAGCAAGCATTCATAATTCAGAGGGCTCTTGGTGCACACGCTAATGCCAGCCCTTAATAGTCATGCATGCTCTGAAGTTTGAGACACTGAGGAGTCTAAGGAATGTTTTACAGCTTCTCCTCAATTAAGCTTTATGCAACTTTCAGTGAGCTTTTGGAAGATTTCTGGTAAGCATGATTTTTATCCAATTGTTTGCAACAATCTAAGGCCAGTGGGATTATCATGAGATTTAGATCTGTAAGGGATCTGATATCTCCATTTTTCAGATGAGAAACTGAGGCACAAAAAGGTTTAGGGGTGCACCAAGGTCCCAAAAGTAGTGGTCCTCTGACTCACAATTTCCATGGCATCACCAAACAGTTTAACTTTGTAAATTAAGCATAAACCCTCCACAGGAGGATCTGATTCAAATCTAGCTCTTTCACTGATTAGCTAAGTAAACTAAAGCAAGCCACTTAATTCCCTTTGAGTCTTAGTTTCTCCATCCACAAAGCAGGACCAACAATCCTTTCACTGCTTACTTGAGAGAGTTGTTAAGAGGGTAAAACTAATGAACTGAAAGCTCAATGAGTCAACAGTGTCCAAGGATCACCAAGGAAGTTCATGCAATCTTAGGTGACATCAGAGAGGCTTGGTGTTGAAAACTACTACTGTGAGACCACATCTAGGGAGTAGTATTCAGTCTCCCTGACATATTGAGAGAGGAAATTGATCAGATAAAGTCCAGAGAAGGGAAAATGGGATGGTGAAGGACTTTGATTTTATGTTATGTACCACTTGATAGAAAGAATTAAGGATGGGAGCAGCTAAGTGGTGCAGAAAATAGAGTAGTGGCTCTGGAGTCAGGAGGACCTCAGTTCAAATCTAACCTCAGATATTTACTAGCTGTGTGGCCCTGGGCAAGTCATTTATCCCTGGTTGACTCCAAAAAGAAAACAAAAGCAAAAAACAAACAAACAAAAATTAAGGATGTTTACCCTGGAGAAGAGATGCTTAAGGAGTGGCTATGATAGAAATCTCCAAATACTTGGAGATCTACCATTTTATTCTGCTTAATGCCAAAGGACAGAACAAAGAATAGTGGGTGGAAATTGCATAAAAGCATAGACTTGAGGGCAGGAAAAAGCTTCCTAGCAATGGAAGGTACCCAAAGATAAATCAGATAATAATGTAGTATGACTGGAAAGAAGAGGACAGGGTGAGACAAAAATCAGATAATGCTGGAAAATTAGTTTGGTACCGGAATAATGGGGGCCATAAATGCCAAGGTGGAGGAGTTTGAATTTTTATTTGGGATATGGTAAGGGTAACTGATGATTTCTGAGCAGAGGAGCTATCTGCCCAACTCTGTGTGAGAAAGCTCATTCTGGTTCAGTGAGTGAGCATAAGTGATGCGTGTAAGTGAAGGATGGATTGGATATTTGCAGAGAGACCGAGAACAGTGAAAATCGGAAGTCTTGTTAGGAGGCTGTTATAGTTGTCCAGGCAAATGTTATGAGAGCCCGTGTTAGATTGGCAGCAGAGAGAATAGAGAAGGGTTGGAGAAGAATATAGGGTGTGCTGGAATCAGCTTGAACTGAGCTTCAAGAACCAATTTAAAATTTTTTAGTATGAACATTTAGACCTCAGAAATCAGTGAATGCTACAAATCAAGGATAGATTTATTATTGTGTTCATTGTCTAGACTTAAGAAAGTGACAGGGAAAATGTTAATAATGTGGATTAAATTTAAAATATGTGGTATGTATATTTCCCCTCCAGGGAGATGGTTGTTAAATATTTACCAAAACTCTGCCAAATGAGAGAGCTATGGACAGAGGCAGAATTGAAAGGATTTAATAACCTTGAACATGACTGTTTATTCATTTAGACATTAACTACTCTTACTGGCAAGAAAGCCTCACATTGAATCCATAGACCACATATTTGAATTACATCACTATCCTCAGATCAGCATAGTTCAAGGCACTTAGGTCAAAAATGATGTAGACAAAATGGGCATGAGTCAAACAAAGGTGGAAATATCCTCCTGGAGAAACACACTTTGAAAGAAAGTCTAAGAAATCAAAATGTATAATGCCCTACTAAGAGGAAAGAGATCAAACATCTTGTATAAAGAGTACAGGTCTTTGAGTCAGGATGATTTGGTTCAAATCTCATGTACTTATGTGACCTTGGACAGATCCCCTAACTTCTAAGGGCATCTGTTTTCTTCTTGTGGTTGGGCTATATGACCTTTAAGCTCCCTTAGAAACTCAAATTTATGATGCTATGAGCTTACCTCTCCTAACTTTTCAGGTAACTCTCTAGGGTTGATCTATTAAATCACAGACTTAATGTGTCCCCAGGCTGATGAAATCATAGCTCCTTTGCAGATTTGAATATGAAGATATAGTGATTATAGTCTTAACTAGCAGCTTTCATATTGGTTTGGTTTTTTTAAAAGGTAATGGGTTTTCCTTGGCTAATGCACAATCTAATGTAAGCCATCTCCGCCATTTTTGTTACTTCTCCTTCTAAGAATCAAAGTGGGTGGTGTGGTGAAAGAACACTGACTTTGAAATCAGAGGAGGTGAGTTTGAGTTCTGATTCTTAGGAGTTTTAACCCTTGTGACTCTCAGAAGGCCCTTTAATTCTCCTTGGGTTCTGTCTTATTCATCTATAAAAGAGGCTGGGGCTGAGCGATGCCTAAGGTATCTTCCAGTTCTAAGTCCTATGGTCTCCAAGGACAAAACTGGCACTAGGATCCTGGGATGAGACCACCTGATTCAGATCTTGAAAACAGCAGATTCCCTTCCCCCAGCTGTGTTCTGTGTGCATTTCCCAGCATGCTTGATGCTAATTGCTTTGTTCTGGGCTGGGTCAAGTGCACTGCCACTTCTTTCTGATTATATTTTCCTAGAGCTCTTTAGTATCCAAACTTGTCTTGCTTGATCAGACACAATTGATGTTATACATGATCAGCAAATTAACATACTGCCCAAGCAATTTCCTGTGGGTTATTATTAGGCATTCTGATCAGAAGGTTCTCTTGGCTGTACAACAAATAAGCAAGCCTAATTTGAAAATGTGAGGAAGAAAAATAAACTGTCCCAAGCCCACAATAATGTATAAAACATCATGTCCCTTCTTAGAGTTCTTTAGTTGTATGGTTAAGTTTACATAAATGATTACTTCTTTGGGAAAGGCATTTCTGAACACACACAGACTCAGAGAGGTTCTTGCACACACACAGTCAGGCTTTGGAATTAGACAATGAAGAGAGCAAATATTTCCCAATCACCTTCTATGTGTATGGTTATTATTATTATTATTTTGCTTTTTGGAGGGGGGAAGGTAGGGCGATTGGGGTTAAGTGACTTGCCCAAGGTCACATGGCTAGTTTTGTATTGTGTCTAAGGTCAGATTTGAACTCAGATCCTCCTGACTGGGGCCAGTGCTCTATTCACTGTGCCGCCTACCTGTCCTTGATGTTCTGTGGTAAGTTTTGTCAGATCCATAATGCAGGAGGGCAACCAGGATTGTGAAGTTGAATATGTAACTAGTTGTAGGGGTGCCTGGAGCAAATTTCCTTGGGTGAGGGTGAAGGCATGGAAGAAACAAAGCAGAGGATTAGTGCCACCATAGGTACAGATAATTAGGGGAGGAGACAGCCCTATGCCCTTTGGGGCTGAGAAGAACAGCCTTTGGTGGTGGTGGCCTGGGGGCAGTTACATAGTATATCATCAAAGAACCCTGAACTGAGGTGCAGAGACAATAGTAGCTTGAGAGGAGGTGTGACCTCCTTAGATGTCAGCATCTTGGGGCAAGGGCCCTTTTGTCCATGATAGTTGAGACTCTAGTTGAGATACTCAAAGTGTTAACAGAATAGAAGAGAAAATATGATTATTGGGGATGTTTTATTTAGAGAAAGGAGGAGTATATGTGACTACTGCCTGCAGATATTAGAAAGACTGTGATGTGGCCAAGGGGATAGACTTATTCCTTGTTGATTCAGAAGGTAAAGTGAGGATGGATCCTTGGTTCTATCCAGAAGTCAGCACGGTGTAGCAGAGAGACCACTGGGACATGATGGGTTTGGAGTCTCTTGGAGTCTGGAAGGCATGGATTCTAATCTTGCTTCAGACACTTACTAGCTGTGAGACCCTGGTTGACTCTCTTAAATTTCTATGGACCTCAGTTTTGCCTTCTATACAATGAGTGGGGTGAAACTCAACGACTCCAAAGGTCCATTCCAGCTCTAAATCTATTATGTTATCATGTTATTTTGACTCATCAGGAAGAAGTTCCTCACAATTAAAGCTGCCCCAAAGTATTAGGAGGAGTGAATGGCTGCTTGCCATCTCAATTTAAGTAGAGTCTAGATAACGTTTTGTCAGAAATTGCAGCTAAAATTTTGGGTATGGGTTGAATGAGATTATTTTAAAGGTCTCTTCTAGACTTTAGGATTCATTTATTCTGAAACCAATGCCTAAACTGAATTCCTGGCCCAGAACTGAAGCTTTGGGTTTCTTTAGATTAACTTGCTTGTGGGAATTCACTAAAATAATTTCTCTTTACTTTTGGCTTATGCCCCAATCCAGGATTTCCATTGGGGCTACAGAATTTGGCTTATGTCTAGGACTCCACATCAAAAGGAAAAAAGACCCTTAGCTCTCATGCAAGCACTTAGGCTAACATGACATTAAACAAAGAGCATGCTTTATTTCAACTGACAGAAATCACAGACAACTTATATCTGAGTCTAAGAACCATCAAAATGACTTTTCTCTCCCTCCTCATCTCCTCCAGGAGTTCAGACAGACATATAGTATTACCCTGAAGTTGTACCCCCCCTCCTTCCACCCTGTATTGGCATAAAATCAGGCAAGCCTTTCCCTCTCATGAGCACCATCACCTCCAGGCACTTATTTATCAAGAATAAATTGAGGTTTGAGATACTGCAACCCTTCCTTCCCATGTACATGTTCACATATACAGACAAAGAAAAAGGAAAGAACTCTTCTCATCATTTTAGAATGACCTTCAGTGATTAATCACTGAACCCAACTACATCCCTCCTCTCCCCCTGACCCCTGGCCAATAAAAATCACAGGGTGTTTCCTTGAGTAAGGTATAGAATAACAATCATTCATAGGACCATAGGGTGTGTCTAGTCTATTTCACATAATTTTATAGATGACCACGATTCAATTCAACAAATATGTATTAAGGACCCACTGTATATTAGGTAGGGGAAGCTAGGTACACAGTAGACAGAGTGCGGACTTGGAATCAGGAAGATCTGAGTTCAAATCCAGCCTCAGAAACTTCCTATCTGCATAACCTTGGGCAAGTCCTTTAACCTCTGTTTGTCATAAGAGAAGGAAATGGCAAACTACTTTAGTATCTTTGCCAAGAAAACCATGTCCATGGGGTCACAAAGAGTCATCCATGACTGAAATAAATGAACAACAACAACACGACAGGTGTTGGACACTTTATTGGCTATTAGGAATGCGAAAATGAAAACAACAGCGTCCTTGTCCTTGAGGTGCTTGAGTTTTAGAAGCATATGCATATTATGTAAATATGAAATATAATGGGTTGGAGGGGAATCCTAGCAATTGGGAGAATTAGGAAAGATCTGTTGTTGAAAGCAGCCTTTGAGTATTGAAGGGAGCTAGGGGAAGACTCTGAGCCCCATAGAAGGGAAAGGACAATTAAAGTAATACATGTAGTAAGAGACCTAACATCTGAACCCAGGCCCTCAAAACCTGATCTGGTTCTTGTACATTCAGCACTATATGCTAAGTTCAGTCTGCCTAGGTTTTTTGCCTATCAGTCAGTCAATAGATATAGTACTCAACTTGGTTCTAGGAAGGCTTTGCTGTCCTCCATCATGCATTAGCTGAATGATCCTGGGCAAGTCACTTAACATTTCTGAATCTCAGTTTTCTCAGGCCAGGATCTTGAACCTAAGAGCCTTGGGAATACCCATGCTTAGTTTCACCCCAGTGCCCTCAGCCGTCATCCTGAGAAGCAACCCTTGTGGAGATTTAGCTTGGCAACCATGGGGCCTTAACCTCCCTCTCCCCTACCGCCTTCCACCCAAAGCTCTCACCACTAATGGCATTGTCAAATGGTTCAGCATCAGATACTGATATGATTTTGTCAGTGGACTTGACATTAAAGATGAAACATTGCCATCTGTTTTCCTGCTGTGCCCTAAGGACTGTGGGACTTTTCCACCTGACTTGCAGCTGAAACCTTGCTTCCATATATGTTGCTCCCCCATTAGAATGTCAGCCACTGGGGAGCAAGGACTGCCTTCCCTTCCTGTTTGTATCCTCATGACTTAGTTGAGTGCTTTGTACACAGTAAGGGCTTAATAAATGCTCTATTCATATTTTCATCTGTAAAATGAAGGGTTGCACTAAGTGGCCTCTAAAGCATAAAACTATGATAATTTATTACCTGCTTACTATGTGACAGTTCCCATAAGGCCCCTTGGCTTTGCCTTTACCCTGCTGCGGCTTTGAGCTCCACCTTGATGGTTAGGGCTGGGAAGCTGAAATTGCTCAGCCATGGATGTGCTCCCAGGCCACAGCTGGGCTCCAACAGCTCCTTGAAGCAGCTGCTGCCCTCTCTCTCCTCCCAGGGCCAGGATGCAATTAGCTCCAACCATGTGACTACTTTGCTTCTGCATTTTGGCTTTCAACAGCCATTCTTCATTTCCTTGAATCTCCCAGGGGAGGGCCCCAAGAGTGGGAGGAAGGCTTTTCTTCAAAGCCACCCTGTGACATAGCTCACAGAGGCTTCAGGCAGCCAGTTCCCTTGGGGTTTCACAGTCATTTCCATTGAAAGGGAAGACTGAAACTTGAAGGAAGAATGGAGCTTCCTGAACCCTTGTCTGAGCTACCCCTTCTCTGCTGAAAGTGGGGCTGAAGGTTAGGTCACCCAGGAAAGATGAAGAGAGTGGCTTTAGCTTGGCTCAGGCAGGATGGGACAATAATGCTGTCTGAATCCATTTTCCTGAGTGGGGAATTCACAGGCCAAATCCAGGAACACTAAGGCATCCATGGAAAACATTTTTTCTCAGTGGCAAAAAGATAGACTATCTAAAAAATCCTTGCTGATTAAGGAAATAATGTGTTTCACTCTGACAGAGAAGGAATGATTCTTTTGTTTTTGTTTGTTTGTTTGTTTTTGATGAGTGACTGCTGAGGACATTATACCCTTGTTTTGTTTCTTTCTTAGAAATACTAGCGCAGAATACAAAAGAGGTAAGGGGGGGGGGGAGCCTATACTACCCTCTGGGACCTTTGGTGAGCCACTCCCTTATCTGCCTCCCACGTTTCTCAGCTGTAAAATGAGAGGGATAGGAGTGGATGATCTCCAAGTTCTACATTAATCTCTAAGTCTATGGCTATAGAAACATTTCTACATGAATTCTAGAGACTGATTTTCCTTGCTTTGCTGCAAGGGGCTGCTAGAGGTAAGATAAACCATACCTGGTGCAGTTGCTTCTCCAATTGCTACAACAGAAGTATTGCTCAGCAACCCAATTCACAGCGCACTAGTGTTCTAGAGCGGCACAGTGGTAGGTGCCATGGGGGGCGGTTGGGGGGAGGGGGAAGCACAGTGCTGTAGAGGAACACTGTGGTAGGTGGTCAAGAGGGGCATTTGCTAGGTGCTACAGGTGGGTACAATAGTAGGTGCTTTGGGATCACCAAGAATTATGATCTATAACTTGATCTGCCTGATTCTTCCTTATGATAATGCAGTTGAAGGATCCATAATCTCTTCTGCTGTACACTGTCACAGAAAAGGGCTGTGACTGATTGGTGGACAAAGAAATGCTATCAGAAAGGCTGGAGTAGGGGGACTAGTGTTTCCTGGATCACTTTTTGTCAGAGTAGGAAGATGCACATCCAAGTGCCAGAGACTCAGAGGAAATATAGACTATCCCAGAATGTTAGAATTGTAGAGGATTGTCAAAGTCATAAAATCTAAACTCCTCATTTTATAGATGATGAAACAAAAGCCTGAAAGGTTTTGGAATTGTCTAATCCAGAGTCCTGCAGATACTAAGGAACAGAGCTCCAACCAAGTTGGACTCAAGTTCTATTGTCTCTAAATCTCACCTACTTTTCTTTAAATTAATTAAATTCACTAAATCAGAGACAAGTCTCACAATGAAACACTGATTTCTGAGCTAACATTCTTTTTGATGGCCTCTAGAAAAAAAAATAGGTCAAATGAACTATTCTGTAAAGCAGTTTAGAACTATGTTAAACAAGTGACTAAAATGTCCATATACTTTGACCAAAAGACATACACCTCAAAGGGGACAATCGCAAAAAGATAGACCCTGTACACACCAAAATGTGTAGAGCAATACTTTTTATAATACCAAAGAACTGACAACAGGGGAGATTCTCGACTAGGAAACAGCTAAACAGAGTGAGGTACATGAAGGTAATCGAATGATATCATGAGGGAAAAAACAAAACAAAACAAAAAAGACCACGATGAATATAGAAAAGCATCAGAGGACTTATATGAATTGATACAAAGTGAAGTAGCCATAACCAAGCAGGAAATGCATATAAACAAGGATCAAAATAATATGGAATCAACAACAAAAACAAAGGGAAACAATATTGTAAAATTGTAATGACCAACTTTGGACCCAAAGAATAGATATGAGAATGTATTTCTTCTCTCTTTTTCAAAGATGGTAGACTATTGATGTGAAGTTGCATAGATTAGACTTGGTGAATATGAGTTAATTCTGTTGAGCTTATTACAAAACCCTTTTAACCTGTAAGGAATGACTCTCTGAGAGGGATATATTGGGAAATATAGGCAATGGAGCAATAAACAGTATTAGTAAAATTATTTTTAAAAGGTTAAGTGGTATAGCAGGGTGTGTAATGCTGTAATTGGAAAGGGGTCAGATTTGGAATCCGAGGACCTCACTTCATATCTTTGCTCAGATGAGTCACTCAACCTCATTGGGATGCCTTTTTTTTTTCCTTCAAGGTAATTGGGGTTAAGAGATTTGCCCAGGGTCACAAAGTTATTCAATGTCAAGTGTCGGAAGTTGGATTTGAACTCAGATCTTCCTTCCTCCAGGGCCAGTGCCCTACCCACTGTACCACCTACCTACCCCATTAGACACATTTTGATGGCTTGATCTAACTCTAAATCTGCAAAAAATCTACCTATTTTTTAAAAGTCAATTGTCAATGAGGTAAATGAAAAGTTTTTTTCCAAATCAGTGATGTAGGAAAAATATCAAAATACCAATTTTCCCGAAATCAAAATTAAAATGTTCAAAAAAGGTCATTTAAAGTTAATTGTAGAGCAAATCCACAGCTGATTAGAAACAAGGGAGACTCAAGTGAATAGTAATGAATATATTCTTTGGACAAACTACAAGTTAGATAACAAAACATGTCATTATTTGGTGCAAATAAAATAGTCTCTTAACCAATGTACTTTTAAAATGCACCCAAGGAGTCAAGACTTCCATATTTTTCTTTTCAAACTTAATAGTCTGAAAAGCAAAATTCATAATGACCACTAGATGGCAGGGTTCCCTTTTCAACTGGAGTTCTGGCTTTTCTTGTGGCATGATGGCTCAGTCAGGAGGAAAAATTGAAATTTGTTTATTTGCACAGCTATAAATACGGTACATCTGATCCAGTTTTCCATCGGGTTCCATGTTTCTCAGTGATTTACTGCAACTTTTACCAGATTGGGGAAGTTATTTGATATGAAGCCATATTTCTTCAAAATAATCAGAGTTAATCCCTTTTTCTTTCTAATCAAATACTGCATTTACACAATGCTTCTAAGCTTATACAATGTGGAATCACTCATAAAAGTGTGTGACTTGTGAACATAGGCCTTCAGAATCATAAGATAATAGTCTTAGGAATGGGAGGGTCTTTACAGGTCATCTAACCTAACCACTCTTATTTTAGAAGTACGGAAACTGAGACCCAGAGAAGTTAAGTGACTTGTATAATGTCACACAGGTTTAATAAGTAATTTAGCCAAGATTCAAGCCCAGGTTTTGTTTTTTGTTTTTTTAATTTCAAATCTCCTGTTCTTTCGGTTGTTTCAAGATGTCTTTTCCAAAGGTCAGTGGGAATGCTTATGGAATACCAAAGAAGTTACTGGAATCCTCTCTGCCAATTTGAGCAACCCCTCCCCAACTGCTTTATCTTATTAGTTATACTCCTGGCACTGCGGCCTTCACATAACTAAGCTAGAGCTTTGGGACTGTTAGGGACTCAAGACTGAAAAGGTGAATTGGAATGAATTTCCGGCTAAGGCAAGCTCTTTCTCCCCCCCTCCTCTTTCGATTTCCAAACCTGTCCCAAGAGCATTTTCCATGGGACTTGGAGGTCAAGAAAAAGGCGGTATATTTCTTTCAAAGCCACTCATGTAAACCGGCTGTGTTTGAAGGCAAAGCGGATTTTCCACTTGAAAAGTCTATATCGAGGGAGCCCTTATTAAAAAGAGGGAGGACTGCTTCCAGCTTGGCCTGGGAATTCCAGACATTCCTGTTCCCAATATTTATCATAAGTTGCTAGAGCTCCCAGCTAGAATTGAGAGAAAAAGAAAAAAGAGAAGGAAAAAGAAAAGAAAAAAAAATGCCAGAGGCTAGATTTTCCCCAAGTGTTCTAGCCCTGCCTTGGCATTTCTAAAGAGTTAAAGGAATGACAAAGAGGCATCTTTTACATGCTATAAAACATGGTCTTGGAGATAAAAGTATTGAGCAGAGACTAAGAAGATATGCTTTAAATTTGTCTCTGTTATTGACTGTGAGGTACAATAGGGTCTTGTAATCCTCCCATAGCCTTTTGGTCAGTGTTTTGACACGTAGTATTTTAATATATCATGAGGTCCTTGACTTCCTGCATGATCCTACTGTATCATAATGTATCACAGCACACAATGGAGACACATACATGGTTAATTTCCATAAATTACACAGCTCCGGACATTTTCATAAAGACAAATTCCCAATTGTAAATGATTAAACCTAATACAATGTCCTTTGATGTCTTGAAGAGAGACTGTGGGGAAGTTTAAGCATTCCCACATGAGAATGATTTCCCTGGAGTAGGTGACTGAAAGAAAGGAGAGGATGCCTTACCCCCATGTCCCCTCATTAAGTGGTATATGTTTTTCTGTGACTAAATCACCCTGTTTGTGAGAAACTCAGACAAAGACCACAAAAGCTGTATAGCTGCAAGGCTATCGCATCTCCAGAGGGCTGCTTAATTCTAGATTTAACCTGAATCAAAAGAAAACCTACTTCTCTAAACCCAAACTCTGATTTTTAACCCCTGTTAAGATTAAAAAGCAAAATCATGTCATCCCTAAACAAGTGTTTCATCACTTGAAGTAATTAGGCAAATCATTTTTATCTGTGTGTATATGTATATATAAAGTATACATATGTGTACACACACATATATGTATATATATATATACCTCAAAGGATCTCTAGTCACTGAACATACAACATAATATATTATATATTTCATAGCATCAGAAGCAACCTTAGACGTCATCTAATGTCTCTAATCTCCTTATTTTACATGTGAGGGAATTGAGGTCTCCAAAGTTAGATTATTTGCCCAAGGTCACATAATTACTGTTAGAGCTGGGATTTGAATCCATGTCCTTTGACTTCTTTGTTGAAGTATTGTCAGTTTTGGGGAGATCAGACCATCCAGTTCTGGATTTGAGAAAATTTATAAATTTGACAAACTTTGGTTAAGCACCTAGTACAAACCGAACATATACTAGGAGGTGAGGGAGATACAAAAATTATTATTGTTGTTATTACTACTACTACTACTACTGCAACTACTACTACTACTACCACTACTACTACTACTACTACTACTACTACTACTACTACTACTACCACTACTACTACTACTACTACCACTACTCCTACTCTCACTTTTACTCCTACTCCTAGCTAAACTGTTTAGTACAGAATCCAGGGTCACACAGCTAGTGAGTATCTAATTGAAACTGGATTTGAACTCAGGCATTCCTGATTCCAGGTCCAGATCTCTGTCCACTCTGCTACCTACCTGCTATGTATTACAAAGTAAGTGCACTACAGAAATATAAAACAAAGTGTTATGTAAAGTCTTTAGGGAAAATATATTATAGTCACTGGGAATCAGGAAAGATTCATGGAAGAAACAGCCTTTGTGTTGACTTCAAAGAATATAGAAAATTGAACAGGTCTGTCAGATAAAGGGAACATCTTAGGTGTAGGAAATAGTGGGAGCAAAATTCCAGAGAAGGGTAAGTCCAAGGTGTGCTTGGGAGGCAGGACACAGTCTAGATTGGCTGGTATATAACATGTGTGTGTAGGAGGGAGTAATAGTATGGGATAGTGCTGGAAAGGAAGAGTGGTGCCAGATATTGGAGGGCCTTAAATGTAGAGAGAACAATCTGAATTTTACTCAGCAGCAGTATGGAACCCCTGAATATTTCTTTTTTTTTTTTTTAATCAAATTGGTTTGTTTATTTACTTTTAGTTTATGACATTCAGTTCCACAGTCCCTTGAGTTTCAAATTTTCTCTCCCTCCCTCTCCTTCCCCCTTCCCCCCATCATGGCAGCATGCACTTGAATATAGGATCTACAAATATCTTCACATTAATCATTAGTCAGGTTATAAAGAAGGATTATTATGGATGGAATGATCATTGGGTAAGAGGAAACAAAACAAGAAAAAGAAACACAGCAAGTAGTTTGTTTCAATCTGCATTCAGACTCTGCAGCTCTTCTCTGGATGTGGATATTTCTTTCCATCATGAGTGTTTTGGAGTTGTCTTATAACCTTACATTGCTGAGAAGAGCCCAGTCTATCAAAGTTAGTCATCACACATACATTGTGTCTGTAATTGTGAACAGATTTCTCCTGGTTCTGTTCTTCTCACTCAGAATCAGTTTATATAAGTCTCTCCAGGTTGTTATGAAGTCTGTCTGTTCCTCATTTCTTATGGCATAGTAGTATTCTATTACATTCATATACCACAACTTGTTCAGTCATTCCCCAATTGTTGGGCATCCCCCTGATTTCCAGTTCTTTGCCACCACAAAAAGAGCCATCATAATTATTTTTGTACATATGGGTCCTCTTCTCACTTCTCTGATGTCTTTGGGATTGTAATGGGAATGCAAATTTGGAAGATCTTCCCTGCCCCTAGGCTAAAATGCACCTGAAGCCTGGGGAGGGAGGCTTGTTTTTCAGTAGATACCTCTTGATTG
>NW_027185698.1:23694104-23712903 GCF_028583685.1 Petaurus breviceps papuanus | reverse complement strand
AAAAACCAAGCCAATACAGGGGAATCTTTAAATGCCATTACTATCACACATCTTAGCCAATCCGGCTGGTGAGATACCACTGAATATTTCTAAGCAAAAGGGCGACACGACCACATCTATGCTTAAGAGAACACGACCATATCTGTGCTTAAGAGAGATTATTTTGGTAGTGGTATGAATAGTACGTTGGAGGATGCAGAGAAATGTGTTGGAAAATTATTGCAATAGTCTTTGTGGACAGTAATGAAGTTATTCTTCAGGCTGGTTGCAGTAGGTATATAGAAGAAGGAAAAATAAGAGGGAGTTAACAAAGGTGAACTCTATAGGGCTTGGTAAATAAGGTGTGAAAGAGAGGAAAGAGTTAAGAATAAGTCCAAAAGTGATTATCAGAAGGATAATAAGGGATAAAGATAATTTCATGTTGGAAATAGTTTGTCAACGTTTTGATAGTATATTCAAGTGGAGATATATAGGAAGTAGGTAGAAGTACAGATTGAGAGCTTAGAAATCAGGTTAGGGCTTGAGGTATAGATTTGAAAGTCATTTGATTAGAGGTAGTACTTCAGAGAGAGAGAGGAGGCAATGACAGATTCTAAGGGAACAACAGCATTAGGTGGTAGGGAATAGTAGAAATCAACAAAGGGGCAAAAAGAGTTGGTAGAGATGCAGAAAGAAAACAAGAAGCATATGACATCTTTGAAGTCAAGGGAGGGGAAAATATCAAGCAGGAAAGGGTAGTCAACAATGACAATTGCTATAGAAAGGTAGGGGAAGAAAGCAGCTGAAAAAAGACTGATTGAATTGGTGGTTGGGATGTCACTGGTTACCTTAGAGAGAAATTAGATTACGAGGGACTGAAGAGAGAGTCGGCAGTGAGGAGGGCAAGGAATTGGGTGAGGATAATTTTAAAAGAAGCTTGGCACTGTCAGAGAGGTGATGGGTGCAGAATGAAATGTAGTTTTTGAACATGGACAATGTGAGAATTTGTTTTGCTTGACTATGCATTCTTATTTCAAGGGCTTTTTTTTCCCAATGGGGAAGGGAGATGGGAAGGAAATTTCGAAAAATTGATTTTTGTTAATTAAAAAATAAAAATTTTAAAAAGAAGCTTAGCCATGAATGGGGGATAAGGTGATGGATAGATGGACAGAAAGATAAAGGGAGGTTTTTTTCAAGGATATGGGAGAGCAGAGGAATAGAAGGAAAGGAGCCAGTGGAGAAAGACTACAGATGCAGAACAGAGGGGATGCCAACTGGAGCCAGGTCCGAGAAGCACTGGGAGGGAATGGGATCAATGCTACAAGCAGAAGGATTCACTTTAGTAAGAAATGCATACATCAATGTATATAGTAGTGAGACCCATAGAGAGGGGTGACTCTATTCCTATTAATAATAACTAAGCAATATAAGATAATAAAGAATTATATTTACAATCCCCTTTTCCTTTTCAAATGTTTGACCCCATGAAGCCCATTTACTTGTTATCTTCATTATCTCTTTTCATGGTAGTGAGAAGCAACAAGCGGCCATGTAGTATGATGGACTTGGAGACAGGAAGACCTAGAGTCAAGTACTGATTCTTTTATTACTTTGTTAAATCACTTAATCTCTTGGTTCCCCAGGCGACTCTCTAAACCTTAAATTTCAGAGAAGTTACTAATCTGCATTAGGGTCACAGTAGGAGGAAGGATGAAAGGGAAATGTACCAATACAAACACAATGAGAGTTCAGGTTCTAATTGGTGTTTTGTGCTCTTCTGAGAGGAAACACTATCTTTACCATGAAATACAGATCAGAGAAAAATTTTGAGCAGGAGATAGGGTGGGAAGAATCTACTTTCTGAAGAAACTAGAGAGTTGGCAGTGAAAAACTAGCTTCTAATTAAGCTATACTTCATAGTGTGGCTTTAGACAGTAAGCTCTGAATAGGCAAGGCCCTCACCTCACTTACTTTTACCTCTCCTAGTACCTAGGACAGTGCTGTCTGCTCAGTTGTTTCTTTTCAATTTAAAAGATATCTATGTATTATCTATCTATTTACTTATCTCTAGCTATCTAATTATAAATCTTTTATTTTCATATCATCTTGATTTCCAAATATCTCTTCTACTCTTAGTCAGCAAGCTATCCCTAGTAACAAAGAATAAAAAAGAAAGGAAGAAAGAAAAATAGCACAGTAAAAACAAACAATATGTGGACAGATTCTGATAGCGTAGGCAATATTTCACATCCTTAGTCTTTCACCTTTGCAAAGAAGGGAAGAATGTACATTTTGGCATCTTTTCTTCAAGATGAAGCTTGATTATTATTATTATTATAGAGTTGTTTTATTTTTGTTTCTTCTTTCTATTTGCATTGTTTTAGTCATATTTTAGTGATTTCCTGGTTCTGCTTATTTCACTCTGCTTAGATTCATATTAATCTTTCCATTCTTCTCTGAATTCTTCATATTCACCATTTCTTACAGGTAGTAATTACATTTTATTATTATTTAATTCTATTTTATTACATTCAATTCAATTCAATAAACATTTATTAATCACCTATTAGTGCCTTGTGCTGCACTAATTATTTAGCCATTCTCCTATCAGTGGACACATATTTTGTCTTCACTTCTTTGCTACCACTAAAAAGTATTATTATAAATATTTTAGCATAGATAGAGTCTTTGTTTTTGTCTTTAACCTCCATGGGATATAGGCCTAACAGTGGTGTATCTGAGTAAAAATGTTATAGACATTTTAGCACAGTTTTAAAAATTATTTCATAGGGGCGGCCTGGTGGCGCAGTGAGTAAGAGCGCTGGCCCTAGAGTTGGAAGACCTGGGATCAGTTCCAGCCTCAGATACTTAACACCCACACAAAATAACTGGCTGTGTAGCCTTGAGCAAGTTACTTAACCCCAATTGTTTAAAAAATATATTTCATAAATGTTTGTTTAACAGTTATTTGGTCTGAAGAGTTATGACTTCCAATAGCAGAGTCACACATGTTCAAATTAAAAGACCTCCAAAAACAAATAGAAGTTTGTGATAATTCCCCTCCTTTTATTTTTGTCAAAGGTGGGTTGTGAATAGTTGGATTATTTATGCCACCAAACCCCTTTACTTGTCCCTTCAGATCTTCAGATGACTAAGTATTGATTGTATAAGAGGCTTAACCGATGAAAATTCCTTGAGGTCAGGGTTGCTATGTTCTGTTCATTGTGTTCTGGTCCTCATTTGGTATTCCGAACCTAGGAGGTACCAAATAATTTCTTGTGAATCAAATTGAATGATTACATGTTGGCAACACAGCCCTTGTACATCATCCTGGAAGAGAATTTTTCTTTTTTTTCCCCAACTGCATTTGAAAACCCTGGACTGAAAGAATGGGAGCTCAGCCAGAAGTCCTCAGATGAATTACTTCATGTCCAAATGGGGAGAAGTGTCATAACAGAGAAATAGATGCCAAAGGCTCCTCCTATAGCAAGTTTAAACTTTTCAGAAATAGCTGTTGATAGCACAGCTTATAAGAGACTACGAGTGGCTTTGTGGAAAGGATGTAGTTATGGAAACTTACCAGAAAACTTGGCTTCAGATGCTGATGCTGCTACTAGTGTGTGACTTTAGGCAAATCACTCAGCATCTCCAAGTTTCAGCTTTCTCATCTGTAAAATGGAGGAGCTAGACTTAGAAACAGCTTAGGCTATCTCATTTCCCAGCACAAAAACTTCAGTGTTTCCCTTTTTCCTATAGAATAAAATACAAAATCCTTAATCTGGCATTGAAAGCTTTCTTTGATATTGTTCTAGCTTACTTTTCCAGTACTGTTTTACATTATTTTCCTTCATACACTTTAAGTTCCTAACAAACTGGCCAAAGTTCTATCCTAATCTTTGCAAAGGATGTTCCCTGTGCCTGGAGGCACTCCTTTTTCATCTTTGCCTCTTAGAATCTCTTATTTATTTTAAGATTCAGCTTGGAGACCTGTCTTTAATGGAAGTCTTTTCTGACCCCACCACTTGAAGCTAAAATGTCTATAACATTTTCACACAGAGATACCACTGTTAGGCCTCTACCCTACAGAAGTTAAGATAGTATAGTCTCACTATTCAAGTTATCCTGTATTTATTTATCTATTTATCTTATCCCTAAGTAGAATGTAAATTCCTTGGGGTTATGCAAGTATATCGCCATCATAGAACACACAGTGCATTGTACAAAGTAGGTGATTGATAAAATGTTTGTTGGATGAAATAGATAATCTTGAAAGTCCTTTGTGGTTATCTAGGTAGTTCCATAGGACTATGTTCAGATACAGAGGAAAGGGACAGGTAGTCTCCTTCAGCAACTACCACCCAATCCTGAGTCCCTGGGGAAACACTTAACTTGACACTAACTCATGAAAGTACCAAATGACATCTCATAAGGTGAGTTTTGCAACTCTGCAAAAAGACTGTGCATCTAACCAGAGTAAGGGACTGCAAAGTCATCAGATACATTATGCCTAGTTCTGCTGCATTACACTGTATTTTAAAGAGATGAGTCATTAGGCTAAGGTGAAAGTGAGGTCTTAAGCAGCGGACAAGTCCATTGAAGAGATCCAATTGATTCTATTTGAGACATCATAGAAGTTGAGGGCGTTCACTGGTTTTAAATGAACAGATTTTCCCCTTTGCTACTCACCTTTCCTATCAGTCATTCCCAAAAGTTATATGTGCTTGTTAAACATCGAGTCTGTGGAGATAAATCTAATGGGATTTTTATCTTTTGAGGGAGAGCTAAATTAGGAAGATTTTCACTTCCCTGATGTCTCTCACCCATGTAGTCTTATTTTACTCTCTTTGCTCTGAAAATAATCTAATAAGCTTGAAATGAGAGAGCATTAGTTGTGTGCATATACCAGTGAGGGGAGTAACCTGGACATTTATTTAAAGCTCATGTTTTTTAATTTTGCTAAGCACTAAAAAGGATGTTAGTACCTGTCTCTTTACTTTTATTTATTTATTTTTTTGAGGATAATGACCAGGAATGTGTATGCATATGTAAGAGTGTGAGTGTGAGTGTATGTGTGTGTGAAACGAAGGAGCAAGCATTTATTAAATGCCTACTATGTGTCTGGTACTGTGCTATGCTTTACAAATATTATCTCACTTGTGGAAAATATTTTCATAATAACGTCCTCTAGGAGGCATTCCTTGGTATTCCATCTCTTACTGATCTCTCTCATATTTTCCATGAAATCTTTCCTAATTATTTTTTATTGCTATCAACTTTTTTCTACTTCTACTGTACTTAATAGCCTTATCATACCATTGAGCACTTGGATAGCTAGCATCCTGTATTGTCTGCTGTCATGTCCACGTATCTATGTCATGGAAAGGTATATGAACTTCTCATGGACAAGGATCACTCATCTTGTATCTATTCAAGCAGCCTCACAAAATGCTGGATACTGAATCCTCAATTAATATTTTTTGATCTACTTACTGTCATCATGGAGAAGGAGGGCTTGTTCTGGAGCCCGTAAGAACTGGTTTTAAGTCCTATCTCTTAGACATATAGCCGTGTGACCGTAAGCAAGTCACTTAGCCGTGTTTGATTCAGTTTCCTTAGCTATAAAATGAGTGGGCTGCTATGTGGCAGAGTGATTAGAGCAATGGCTTGGAAGATGACCCATCTTCCTGAGTTCAAATCTGACCTCAGACACTTACTAACTGTGTGATCCTAAGCAAATCACTTAAGCCTGTTTGCCTCAGTTTCCTCATCTGTAAAATGAGCTGGAGAAAGAAATGGCAAACCTTTCCATTATCTTTGCCAAGAAAACCCCAAATGGGGTCACAGAGTCAGACGTGATTGAATAACAACAACATAACTAGAAGGTTAGTTCCTCTCCTATCACCACATATACACATTTTCCTACATAAGAATGAATTGTTTATTGTTTTATTAAGTTTGTATTCTCTAGGGCAGGGTAGGAACCAGTGCATGAACTAAGAAGCTCCTGTAGGAAATAGGACTTAGGAGAGATCACTTTGGATGGGGAAGAGATTAAAATGGAGAGCTAGGAGCAGAGCGAAGAGGAGGTGAGAAACAAAGTAACCATGAGTACGCTGAAAGGCGGGAATACTGAAAGCAGGAGTCCCTGATATGGCTCTGGAGAGGGAGTAAAGGTCCTGGTGGTGGTCAACTTTGTAATTTCCTCCACGCTTCCGTAATTGTGGTAAGGTTGGGGCAGTCCTGTGATTTTTCTACGTAGGGAACTCCCTGGTGAGAAAACTCCATCTACTGATGCAAATAGGCAGTTGTTTATGCACTTCCCAACTAATGGTCATAGGAAATTACCTGGATATACTAAAAGAATAAGGGATTTGCTCAGGTTCATAACATAGCCAGTGGGTACCAGAAACAGGTCTTGAATCCAGTTTTTCCTCAGTCTGAGGCTGACTCCTTACCCATTTAGCCAGATTTCTCCTCTTAATATATAGTAATACCAACTAATTATGCAGCATGTATGGTTTTTAAAGCATTTTTATGCATTATCAAGTTTGCTTGCACAATCCTAGCAAGAGCAGTCATTGTTAGTTCCATTTTGTAGAGGAGGAAACTGGGTTTCAAATAAATTAAGGTCACATGACCAATTAAAGGTAAAATTGGAACTCAAACCTAGGTCTTGTGGATTCCTGTTTAGTATGCTTTCTACCTAGGATGGTGAATCCACTGGATGATTTTAAAAGGTCTTGACAGGCTAGAATACTAGATGGAAGTTGGGATAAGTGCAAAGTCTTCCCTTTGGGTTCAACAAATCTCTGTGACCTTGGGTAAGATAGTTAATTACCCTGGACTTTAGTTTCTTTGCTTACAAATTGAAGGGTTTAAACTAGATGACTGTGGTACCCTTTCTAGCTCTAAATGGATGATATTGTGATCTTCATGTACACAAAATGGTGGAGGCATGGTTGCTCATTCAAAAAAAAAAATAATGACAACTTTGGCTGTATTAAGGGAAGCATTTCAAATAGGATCAAGGAAAAAGTAGTTCTTATTGCATCCTGCCCTGCTAGAATCACATCTGGGGTATAGTATTCAATTCTGGGTGCCACATTTTAGGAAGGATATTAATAAACTAAAAAGGAAAGTATTCAGAGGTGAGTGACCCAGAAGGTAAAGGATCTTAGGATCATTTAATGCAACCCCATACAGTCCAACAAATATTTATTTATTTATTTGCCTTTTGGAGGGCAATTGGAGTTAAGTAACTTGCCCAAGGTTACACGGCTAGTTTTTTTGTGTGTGGGTGTCAAGTGTCTGAGGCCGGAACTGAACTCAGGTCCTCCTGACTCTGGGGCTGGCACTTTACTCACTGCACCACCTAGCCACGTTCCCCCCCCCCCAAACAAATATTTATTGTGTTTAATGTGTGTAAAATACTATACAAGAGCCTTAGGAATTAGGGGGTACAAAGAAAGATCATATAGTTTTAAAGGAATGAAATAGTCCTATTCTCAAGGAATTTATACATTATTGCTATTTTGTTGTTGTTTGTTCTTTGTTTTTGAAGAAGGCCAATGAATCATAGGGTGCTAGGTGGTGCAGTGGATAGAACACTGGACTTGGAAATAGGGGGAGACTCATCTTTATGAGTTCAAATCTGTCCTCACAACACTTACTAGCTATGTGACCCTAGGCAAGTCACTCAGCCCTGTTTGCCTCAGTTTCTCCATTAGCCATTGGTGTCAAACTCAGGCAGAAACAGGGGCCACTAAGCCATACATAAGGATCTCTGCAGGACACATATTGACTTGGAATGACATTTTCATCTGGTGCAGGTTCCCTCAGCCTTCTGGCTATGGTGTTTGACAGTTCTGTTCTATGTAACTCTCTAAGACTACACAATAGAGAGAAGATACTGACCAGCTTTGGTAGTGGGAACTTCTTTTTTCTTTTTCTTTTTTGTTTATGTAACTGAATCTTTAATGCAAACAAAACAAAACAAACCCCAAACAGTAAAGACAAAGGAATAAATGAGAACAGTGCAAATGATATCAAAATCATAAGCTTATGTGGGAAAACTAGAAGGGAAATTGGAAGGAGAGTTTCCATTCCAATTGGTCTTCTCCAATTCAGAATACTTTATTTACCAGAAAAACTTGGAATTTTAAAATTAATTTAAAAATATTTGTTGTTGAGTCATTTTTTAGTCATGTCTGATACTTCATGACTCCATTTGGGGTTTTCTTTTTTTTTTCTTTTTTGCTTTTTGGAGGGCAATTGGGGTTAAGTGACTTGCCCGAGGTCACACTGCTAATTTTTGTGTTAAGTGTCTAAAGCCGGATTTGAATTCAGGTCCTCCTGACTCCAGGGCTGGTGCTCTATTCACTGCTCCACCTAGCCACCCCAATTTGGGGTTTTCTTAACAGAGATTCTAGACTGGTTTTCTATTTCCTTCTCCAGTTCATTTTATAAATGGTGAACTGAGGCAAATGCAGTTAAGATGATGAACTGTCTAGTGTCATACAGCTATTAAGTGTCTGAGGGTGGATTGAATTCACTAAGAGAAGTCTTCCTGACTTTAAGCCTGGCATTCTTATCCCCTGTACCACCCTACAGCACCCTAAATGTGCTTAGGAATATTTTCTCTTGTATTCATCATTCTAGTGAACAACCACTATATTTTCATCTGTGCTAAATCATTAGGTGCAGCTCCTATTATAATTAATCTTAGGACCTCACTATGAATTCCTTTGGAGGGTAAATTAATCTTTCCCAGGGAAGGGAAGAACATTACTACTGGGAAAGAGGGGTAGAGAGACTTCAGTTGCCTCATATACATTACCCTGACACCAGAGTGATCTTTCTTCCTTCTTTGCTTCTTCTTCCTTCCTTTCTGTCTTTCTTTTTCTTTCTCTCTTTCTGTCTTTCTTTTTCTTTCTCTCTGTCTTTCTTTTTCTTTCTCTCTTCCTGTCTTTCTTTTACTTTCTCTTTTTCTGTCTTTCTTTTTCTTTCTCTATCTCTCTCTTTCTTTGTTTCTTTCTCTATCTCTTTCTTCCTCTCTCTCGTTCTTTCTTTTTTTCTTCACTCATTGATTCCCTACTATATGTTCCTTCTGTACTCTCTTTTCTCCCTCTACCAAAATTTCTTCCAATGGTATTTATAAGTTTTAAGACCTCAATTTAGTGGATGGAATCTGGCCTCTGGCAAGTGATTTGCTTTCTGTATAATTGTTTACTAAAAAAAAAAAACCCTTGGGTTGTAGAATCTGGCAGAGCTCACTCCCATAGAATGGCATACTTTCTGTCTATCTGTCTGTGCCCTTGTTTTGCACAGCCAGTAACAGAAGCATGAGGAACACTAGAAGGGAGGCCCCCAAAATGCTGATCTTGGCCTTGTAGTTGGATTTTTTCAATTAAAAAAATATTTAAAAATTTGAGTTCCTAATTCTATCCTTCCCTCTCTGCCCTCTCCCTGAGATGGTAAGAAATCAAATATAGGTTATACATGTGCAGTTACATAAAATATTCCATATTAGTCATTATGTATAAGAAGACTTGAATAAAAGAAAAATGAAAGAAAGAAAATGAAAAATAGCATGCCTCAGTCTATTTTCAATTAATATCAGTTCTTTCTCACAAGGTGGATGTGAAAGGTGGTATGCTTTATGATTAGTTCTTTGGAATTGTCTTGGATCATTCTATTGCTGAGAATAGCTAAGTCATTCACATTTCTTCATTGAATAATATTGCTGTTACTGTGTACAACATTCACCTAGTTCTGTTCACTATGCATCAGTTCATGTAAGTCTTTTTTTCTGAAATTATCCTGCTTGTCATTTCTTATAGCCTAATGATATTCCATTACAATCATATACCACAGCTTTCTTAGCCCTTTCCCAATTGGTGGCTATCCCTTTAATTTCCAATTCTTAGCCCCCACAAAAAGAGCTGCTATAAATATTTTTGTACAAACAGGTCCTTTTCCCTTTTTTAGATATCTTAGACCTAGCAGTGGTATTGCTGGGTCTAACAGTATAGACAGTTTGATAGCCCTTTGGGCAGAGTCCCAAATTGCTCTCTATTGTGTTTGGATCAGTTCACAACTGTTCCACCAAGAGTACATTAGTGTCCCAGTTTTCCCACATCCCCTCCAACATCCAACATTTTCCTTTTTTGTCATATGCTACTCTGATAGGTACAAGGTGATACCTCAGAGTTGTTTTGATTTGCATTTGTCTGATTAAGAGTGATCTAAAGCATTTTTTCACATGATTATTGACAGCTTTGATTTCTTTGTCTAAAAACTGCCAGTCAAAATGGTGCAGTAGAAACAGGACTTCCTCACAGCTCTGGCTCCCACCTCCCCCAATTCATGTAAAAAATTACTCTAGACAAACTCTGGAGCTATAGAATCCACCAAATGACACAGAGAAGCTAACCTCCTGCTGAGGACAGCCCAGCAGAACAGCAGCAAGTGGCCAGTGCAGAGCTCTGGGAGTTGACCCCAGCCCCGCTGGAGCCGGAGGTCTTAGCCCCAGGGAGGTCTGACCAGCCCCTGGGAGGCCTGCTCAGCGCCAAGGAGGCCTGACCAGCTGGAGGGACTTCAGATCAACAGCAGCTGTGGTGGTTTCCAGAATTATCAACCCATAGATGCCAAGGACAAAGTGAGAGGTCAGTGCAGTGTGGACTTTGGGACCTGGGAATTCAGAGTATGATCCAGCCTTTGCCCCCAGGGTGAGAGGCAGCTGAGGCACAAGCCGCCATGCAGCCACCACCACATGGCAGCTTCAGCTCCTGGTCAGCAGATTGTAGGGGGGGCCAAGCAACCAGTCTAAGGGGTAATCCGTCTTGCTTTAACCTGCTTGAATGTGGATAGCTGTCCAGGGTGGAAGTCCTGGGGTGTGTGACCAGCTTGCCAGAGCATGTGGAGGCTTCAGAGAGAGCACCCAACTAATACCTTTGGCATCTGTGAAAACCCCAGCATTTGGGATAAAACTCCCATTTCTGGTAGTAGAGTTCTACTGTGGCAAAAAGCCCAAAAGTCAAGTAATTGAGTGGCAACATGAGCAAGCAAAGGAAGCAAACAAATAGAGCAACCCAACTTTACACTCCTATTTTGGGGACATAAAGGATTAAAGCATGGAAGAGGAGGAAGACAGTGAAGTCAGAACTCCTACACCAAAAGCTTCCAAGAGAAGTATGAGTTGGTTACAGGCCATGGAGGAGCTTAAACAGGATTTTAAAAATCAAATAAGAGAAGTGGAGGAAAAATAGGGAAGAGAAATGAGAACAATGCAAGAAAATTATGAAATGCGAGTCAACAACCTGACTGAAGAGAATAACACCTTAAAAAACAGACTAACTCAAATGGCAAAGGAGGTTCAAAAACGCAATGAGGAGAAGAGTGCCTTAAAAAGCTGAATTTGCCAGATGGAAAAAGAATCTCAAAAGCTCACTGTAGAGAATCATTCCTTCAGAATTAGATTGGAGAAAATGGAAGCTAGTCACTTTATGAGAAATCAAGATACTATTAAACAGATCCAAACACATGAAAAAATAGAAGGCAATGTGAAATATCTCATTGAAAAAAACCACTGACCTGGAAAATATATCCAGGAGAGATAATTTAAAAATTATTGGACTATCTGAAAGCCATGATCAAAAAAAGAACCTAGAAATCATCCTTCAAGAAATTCTCAAGGAAAATTGCCCTGATATTTTAGAACCAGAGGGCAAAATAGTGGTTGAAAGTGTCCACCAATCACCTCCTGAAAAAGATACCAAAAAAAAAAACCTCCTAAGAATATTATACCCAGGTTCTGGAGTTCCCAGATCAAGGAGAAAATATAAAATATAAGCAGCCAGGAAGAATCAATTTCAATATTGTGGAAACATAATCAGGATAACTCAGGACCTGGCAGTTTCTACATTGAGGGATAGGAGGGCTTAGAATATGATATTCTGGAGGTCAAAGAAGCTGGGATCAAAACCAAGAATCACCTACCCAGCAACTGAGTATCATGTTTCAGGGGAAAATACGGTGATTCAGTGTAATAGAGGATTTTCAAGCATTCTTGATGAAAAAACCAGAGTTTAATAGAAAATTTGACATTCAGATACAAGAAGCAAGAGAAGCTTGAGAAGGTAAACAGGGAAAAGGAATCATAAGGAACTTTTCAGAGTTGAGCTACTTATATTCCTACATGGAAAATGATAATTGTAACTGATGAAACTTTTCTCAGTATGAGAATAGTTGAAGGGAATAGAAATGTATATATGTGTGTATGTGTGTGTATATATATATACATATATGTGTGTGTATGTATAGATACATATATAGGAGGGTATATGGGTATATGAATACACATGTGAGTATGTGTATATATGTCTACAGGTATACATAGATAGAGGGCACAGGACCAATTGAATAGGAAGGGATGATACTTAAAAGGTGAAATTAAGAGGTGAGAGAGGAATATAATGAGAGAATATGGGGAGAGACAGAATGGGGTAAACTATATCATATAGAAGAGGCAAGGGAAAATTGTTACAATGAAGGAGAAGAACAGGAAGGCAAAAGGGAACGAGTCAACCTTATTCTCATTGAATTTGGCTTAGGGAGGGAATGACATACACACTAAATAGGGTATCTCACCCTACAGGAGAGTAGAGGGGAAGGGGAAGGGGAAGAGAGAGGGGATGATGGGAGGGAGGACAGGCTGGGGGGGAGGGAAGTTGGAAGCACCCACTTTTGAAAAAGGAAAGGATCAAAGTAGAGAATAAAACTAATGGGGGGTGGGATAGGATAGAGGGAAATACAGTTAGTCTCCCACAATATATCAACAATGGAAATGTTTTGTGTAGCTACTCATGTATAACCTGTATTGAATTGCTTGCTTATCTTCCCAGTGAAGATGGGTGTCAAGGGAGGAAGGGAAAGAATCTGGAATCCAGAGTTTTAAAATCAAATGTTTAAATACATGCATATATATATATATACATATTATTATTGATATTTTACATGTAACTGGGAGATGAGATATACAGGCACTGGGGCATAGAGATCCACCATGCCCTACTTGAAAGTCAAATGGGGAATGGGGGAAGATATAGGAAAGAGCAGATTGGGCGAGGGGATATTCAGTAGGAACACTGTTTTGGGGTGGTGGGTAGGAAAAATAGAGGAGAAAATTTGTAACTCAAAATCTTGTGGAAATGAGTGATGAAAACTAAAAAACAAAAAAGAGAGAGAGAGAGAAAAAACTGCCTGTTCACATCCTTTGACCATTTATCAATTGGGGAATGACTTGTATTTTTATAAATTTGCTTCTGTTCTCTATATTTTTGAGAAATGAAGCCTTTATCAGAGATACTTCTTTCAAAAATTTCCCCCCAGTTTTCAGCTTTCCTTACAATTTTAGTTGCACTGGTTTTGTTCATGCAAAACCTTTTTATTTATTTTATTTTATTTATTTATTTTTTTAAAGCAATCGGGGTTAAATAACTTGTTCAAGGTTACATGGCCAGGTGTTTCTGGGTGGTTGCTAAGTGTCTGAGCCCAGGATTCGATCTCCAGGTCATTCCAACACTGGAGCCGGTGCTCTTACTCGCTGTGCTACCTGGCCGCCCCACAAAACCTTTTTAATTTTATACAATCAAAACTATCAATTTTACATGTTGTAATGCTTTCTATATCTTCTTTGGTCCTAAATTCTTCCCTTATCCATAAATCTGAAAAACTATTCTATGTCTCTTAAATTTGCTTATGGTTATCACCCTTTAGGTGTAAATCCTATACCCATTTTCACCTTATCTTGGTATATTGTGTGAGATGTTGGTCTACAACTAAGTTTCTGTCATTTTGTTTTCCAGTTTTCCTAGCAGTTTTTTTTGTCAAATAATGAGTTTTTTATTCCAAAAGCTTGAATCTTTGGGATTATTATATGCTAAATTACAATAGTCATTTACTATAATGTACTTTGTACCTAATCTATTCCACTGATCCATCACTCTATTTCTTAGTACCAGATTGTTTTGATAATTACTGCTTTTTAATACAGTTTGAGTTCTGGTATGGCTAGACCACCTTCTTTTGCATAACAGTACTTCTTCGTCCAGTAATTTCCTATGTTGATGAAATTGTTGGGCTAGTCTCTATCCCTGCCTGACACTTAGAGCTGTCTAAAATGTTGAATGGGCTACTCCAGGAGGTAGTAGCTTACTTTTTGAATTATTTTTTTTAAATATCAGTAATTTGTTTTCTCTCCTCGACATTCATTATTGAAATAAAAAAAAAGAAAACTCTTGCAACAAGTAAGCAAACAAATTCCCACAATGGCAACATCCACAAAGGTAAATATCATTCTGCACCTTGAATCCATCATCTCTCTGTTAGGACATTGGTAGTATGTTTCATCATGAGCCTTCTAGAATCCTCTCAAACACTCTGGATTCTTAGTTTATCAAGTTCCTCAACTTCCATGGTCTCAGTCACACACAAGGATGGTCACCCTCTGGGTCTCATTCATAATCACCCATGTCCCACTTCCATGATCCTGACCTCTGAAATTCCTCTTTCTGTGCACAACCCTCTCCATTTTAATCTTTCTCTGAACCTTATCATTCCTCACTCTATTCTTCATTCTCATGTTCATTAACAGTCACCTCATCCCTCAAGGTTTCCCCAGGCCATTCCATGTTTTCTGGCCTTACTGCCCTCTTCCTCACCTTATGTCACCCAGATCCTTAGCCCCTGCCTCACATGATGAGGTGGCCGTTCTCCTTGCCAAGGCAAGAAAGAACATGCAGAAGTGATCCTGTTCTATCGTGTCTTTTCCAACAGATTTCCCCCTCCATCATCCCTCAATTCATTCTGCATCAGGCACTTTCCTGGAGGTCTTCAAAGGTAGATGACTACTTGTTACCTATGCTATAGAGAAGGTGATCTGTGAAGTGACTCTAAGGTCCCTTACAGTTCTGAGATGGTGGTGTTCTGCTGGTGCAGATGCTCTGGTGTCAGAACTAAAAGCATGATTATTTTTATCATCAGTCATACTCTCAAAGATCTGAAGAAGGTTCTTAGAGAACATCAACCATCCCAGCCCTTGCATTCCACATAATCAATTCTCATTTACAATAGGGGACATTTCCCTGTGGGTTAAGCTTAAGGCTCTATTACATTCTATCACAGTGTCTCTCAGATTATCAGCAGCAGCAGCATCTGAAAACATTTTCATATTAGTTTAGAAAGGAAAGAAATGAGTATTTATTAAGTACCTACTATATGCCAGGCACTATGTCAAATACTTTACAACAACTGTCTCATTTAATCATTGTGACAACCCGGGGAAATAGATGCTATTGTTATCCTTATTTTACACTTGAGGAAACTGAGGCAGAGTGAAGTGACTTCCCCAGAGTCACACAATTAGTAAGTGTCTAGATGGGATTTGAAACCAGACTTTCCTGACTCCATTTACAGCGCTCTGTCCACTCTAAAGTCTAGCCTTCCATTGAGGCATCCTAGCATAGTGTAGTGAAGAGGGCTTGACTTGGAATAAGGAGAGACCCATGGCTATTCCTGCATCTGACACTTGACTGAACTTGCTCTGTGTCCAAGGGTAAATCCCTTGACTTCTCTGATCTTCTGTTCCCTCACATGTAAAAGGGAGATAATAATGTCTATAAAATCTACTTCACAGGGTTGTTGGATTGAATGAAATCAGCGTTGTAAAGCACTTTGCAAAACTTAAATGCTCTACAAATACCAACTGTTATGATTTGGACAAATGGGATCCCTGGCATGGAGCATGGGTTTAGTCCAGAGATTGTTTTATGGGAGCACTGATCACTCAGATTGTCTAGCCTCATGCTCTCTACAGGGTACTCTACTCTGCCCAATGACACCCACTTCCATTCCAGGTAGAAAATGAAGCCCTAGATGGCAGGTCTACAATATCTTCATCCCTTCTTCCTCCTCCCATGTCTTCCCATGCCCAACAAAGGAAGTTGGTTACTAACCTTGAAGATGCTGTTCTCTTGTGCTCAGGATTCAGTTGTGTACATAGTGGGTTTTGTCTGCCTTTCCTACTTGTAGATCCTTAAAATAGTGTTCCCTATGTCTTTTCTGAAAAACTAGTTAAAATTGAGAGGTAAAGCTGGGGGCTGGGAGGAAAAACAGGGATAAAATGGGTGACTGAGAATGAATTACATTGTATGTTTTGAGATATCTCTGCCATTGAAATAGTACCAGTTGGGTCCCCTATCAATTCACCCAAAGTAGCTGAAATGAGTTTATTTCAGAGATTGTTTTGTGGGAGCACTGAACACTCAGAAGCTTGATGTCTTGCTTAATACTCCTTACAGAATACTCTACTGTGCTCAATGAGATCTACTTCCATTCAAAGTAGGAAAATGGAAACATGGTAGTTAATTCATCCTCCCTCCCCTCACCATTTTCCATATAGACTGAGGGTTGTAAGCCTGGGGGATAGACAAGATTACCTTTCTTTCCCCCAAATTCTAACTGAAATTTATCATTTCCTTCAATGATGAATGTAGGCAACAAAATGTTATTCTGAGAAGGGGTTCACTAGACTAACAAAGAGGTCATTGATACATAAAATGTAAAGAAATCCTCATAGACTTTCAAGTTTGCAGCAATCCAACATTTCCAATGTCTCCTATACAGATTCTATGAAGGCATGTTTTATTTCTGGTACCTAATTAATGCAAGGAATCTCTTGCCCTGTGTGTTTTCAGTTTCTTTCTAAAAATGGATTCACTTTGATTAAAATGAAATCTAAGGAATATTTTCAGGATTGATTAATGCAAATTCCAAAAAGGAAGTTCTAACTTGAAGATTATCAGACTTGAATTGAAATCTCAGATTAAACAAGTGGAGACTTCAGAATCTAATGAGTTTATTGAATCTCATGGACCAGCTTCTTTCTGGTTCTACTTCAATCAATTTAGTCATTTTAAGTTCCACCAAGTGTAAAATGACTCTGGAAGTAATACAGATATTATTATTCTCATTTTTAGATGAGGAAACTGAGGCTTAGAAAAGTTAATAACTTAAACATGAGTATCATACAACAAGTAAGTAAAAGAAATTGACTTTGAACTTAAGTCTTTTGATACATGTCATATCTCCCTAGGAGAATGTGAACTCCTTGAGGACAGGTACTATTTCCTTTCTTGTTTTCTTTTTTTTATCCTCAGAGTCTAGCACATGGTAGGCGCTTAATAAATGTAGCTACTGAGCACTTACAGGCAAAATACTCTGCACAGACCATACTGTTCTGGGATGTCAATGTCACTGGCTTGCCTTATCACAGAATAGTAGAACCGAAAGGAACTTAGATACCATAAAATCCCATTCCTTTATTTTATAAATGAAGATATGTAGTAATCCAGGAAGGTTATACATCTTGATTGAGGTCAGAAATCCAGTAAATGACAGAACCAGGATTCAAACACCTGTCAAAGCCTGGACCTCTTTTTTCCATTCCAAATCCATTTCTCTTTCCATTATGCTAAGTGACAGGGACTTATAGTGAGGTCCTCTTGTTGAATGAGAAATTAAACCACTTTGAGAGGTAGGAGTAAAGCATGATTAATTGGCCAAATCACCATTGAAAGCATTAAAGCAAGGATCCAGTGTGCTAAAATGGACAGTCCTGAAAAAGGGTCATTCATGGGGGTGCCCTTCAATCATTTTCCCATTCATAAGAAGCCTCCATCTAGAAAGAACCTCAGAGTATAAATCATAGGCATGATTTATCAGTAAAAGTCAGCAAGGATGGTATGCACCATTTAGGAGATGAGCATCAGATTTCCTTCAGTTCTGTGTCAAGAATACTGTTTGTAATCAAGCAAAGAGAAGGTACTGCATTTCTCACTCTCTGCAAGAAAAGCTGTTCATATTCTCTGAGTTAAAGGAATGTGTTTTGGCTGGTGTGGGTGGGAAGTGGGGGTAGGTTGTCATTCTTTAGTTAGTTGTCCTTCTGTACTAGAAGCAATAAGTCAGTAAAGAGGAAGTTCATTCAACTGCAAATCAAAATCTAGACAAGTCATTCTTCATTTTCTTGTTTTTGTTCCCCTTCCCTCCCCCCATATAGTTAGACCAAACCCTGGAATGATTATGGATCTCATTTAGGAACCTCTATGGTCGTTCAGGGCTTGATGCAATCAGCACCCCATAGCCCACAGCGCTTGGCCCATGGTAGGACCTTAATCAATTCACCTTGAAGGAATCAGCACAAAGGAACTTCTGGAGACCTGAACCATCTATAGGGCATCCTGCTTCAACTTCTATGGACTCTGCTCAATATCACTTTTTACAGTGGCAAACACATTTGGTGAGCAAACATCTGTGTCCTTTTTAATGTTTCCCCTGATATTAATGATTAGAGGAACATCAAAGTTATTTACTATCAAATATTTCTAGGAATCTTGTATTCTTTTGACATGCATTAGAGACCTTTGGGATAAGAACCTTAAAGTTGGTGCTTCATTCTACTGTATGAAGTGTTTTGTGTTTGTCGTTAAATAACCAAAAAACAGTAAGAGCAGTGAGGTTTTGTGTTGTCCTCATCTTCCAGTCAATTTTGTGATGGCAAAAATATGGACTACTCTAGAATATTATTTACAAAAGGTTTCCTTTTCCTTTCTAGTATTCTTATCAATGATGTGGTCCAAATATATAAATTATTCTCATATATATATATATATATAGATGAGAAAGTAGGCATGTGGTCCAAATATATAAATTATTCTCATATATATATATATATATATATATATATATATATATATATATATAT
>NW_027185698.1:23672376-23694004 GCF_028583685.1 Petaurus breviceps papuanus | reverse complement strand
GAGAAAGTAGGCATGTAAGTCCATAGTTTTTTTTAAAGCAATCTGGGTTAAGTGACTTGCTCAAGGTTACATGGCCAGGTATTTCTGGGTGGGTGCTAAGTGTCTGAGCCCGGATTCGATCCCCAGGTTCATCCCGACACTGGGGCCAGTGCTCTTACTCACTGTGCTACCTGGCCGCCCCAAGTCCATAGTTCTTGATATTCTCTTGAAAACTTTTAACAAAATAACTAGTTCTCAGATTTTATTCTAATGGCCCTTCTTGTTTTAATGCAGCCACTTTTCCCATCAGAGCTGTTGCAAGTGGCATTTCCACCTCTGCTATGGCCACAACTGGTACTGTGATATTAGATTCCAAATCTGGTGTCCAATGTCCTTGGTGGGTGAAATGTCGCTATTACATTTTTATGGATATTTTCTATTTTCATCTATTGGCTCTCCTACTTAAATGCCCTTTTGATTACTTTTCTTGCTTCGTTTAGACTCTTGCCAACCTTTTTTAAAGCATGTTTTTCCTCTTATCGTTTCTCTCTGATTTATGAGGTGAGACTTCATAATCATCCACTATCCATCTCTGAAAAATTTTATGAATGAATTTCAATTCTAAAAGCATGAGCTATAACTTCTCTCTGGTGGATAACGGAATCAAGGGTTTGCTGGCTAGGTTCTTTGGCTCTTCGTGTCCTGATCATGGCACTTAATTTGCATTGTCTAATTTATCGCATGAATTTATTACAATTGATGTTGCTGTCTTTTCATCCATCCATTTCCAATATTTTAAATTACTAATTTGTTTTAGTAGGTAGTATTGTAGTTGTTTTAATTACACCCCATATATTTTTCTCATTTTGTCTAGTTTTGTAATAATTTTTACTTTTGCTCTAATAAGTCGGTGTTTTGATTGTACGTGGACAGTTGATTTAGGAACTGTTTCCATACAAGTGATCAGTTATTTCTTGTCTGTTCAAATATAATAAATTAAGTAGATACTGATATTATTTGGTGCTTATTCTTTTCTCAGAGGAAGAATTTGGAATATATAGATTTGAATGTGTATATTTGAGCTTCTGGGTATTCTATAAGTATTTGGGTTCTCTTATTCCTTAATTTTGATCCATGTTTTCTGATATTTTCTATCTTCTCCTGTACCCATCTTTGCATTGCATTTGTCAAGTATCATGGTATATATTAGATTTAATTGAAAAAGTCTTATAAAGTTCTTCATAAAATTTCTCTACTAATTCAACATTTGAATGAGATGTTTGCATATATACTATATGGCAATCTTTTTGTAGACATTTATCATAAATCCTTCAATATGAAATGGACAAAAGTCTCATGGAATGATTTTTTTCCCTTGGACTTGTGATAAGCTGGCCCTATTAGCTAGCTACTAATTCTAATTAATTAAATTATTAGTCATCAGTTCCTTCCAACTGTCCCTTTGTCTTCTGATTTTATTTACAGGGATAATATTAAGGTTGATACAATTCAGTTCCTCAATTAGTATGTATACATGTTGGTCACTGGACAAGGATCTCAATTTAGGGTACCAATAGTGAAGTTAATGTTAGAAATCATGTAAAAACTGTGCATTTTGGATGGTAACAAACCTAATGTGGGAGAAGTGCAGACTTCCCCCAGGAAGGAGATGGCATTGGCTTTGGTTAGTAGCTCAAGGGGAGAAGGAGGGTATCCTAAGCATATAGACATGTTTCAGCAAAGGTAAGGTGGCAGAAAGATGTGACGAATTTTGGGTATGAAGGTATTGGGTGAGGGCAGGGGGTGAGAGGATGGAGTATTATCCAGTTTCCTTAGAGTCAATGGAGGTGAGTGATATTAGATTAATCCAGAAATCCAGAAATGTAGGGTGGTTAAAGAAGGACTTAAATGCTAGATATAAACAATTTAACTTAGAAATAGGGAACCATTGATGATTTTGTGAGCAGAGGAATAGCATGACTATATATACACATAGAAATTATTTTCTGGCAGCAGTGTGAAAGATTGGAGTGGAGGAAGGAATACAAGTGGAATAATTGTTAGGAGGTGATAGTATTAGTCTATGTACATGGTTATGAGGGCCAGGGAGCATGTTGAGGAAGGGAAGAGTGTGAAAGATGTCACTCAAATGGAATTGAGTGGATTCAGTAACTGCCTTAATATGAAAGTTGAGGGAGAAAGAAGATACCAGAGTTATAAACATAGAGGACTGGGTGAATGGTGATATCACAAAGAAAAGAAATTTGGATAAATAAAAAAAAAGAAATTTAGAAGAAGGAAGAATTATATGAGGGAAACATAGGAAATAGCTCTAAGTACATTTGTTTAAGCATTAATTTATTGATTCAACTTTTATTAAGCACTGCACTATGCTGTGCTCTGGGGAATATTCAAAGATGATTAAGTGATACATAGTCCCTCAAGGAACTTACTACCATGTAGTATATATATATATATATATTATATAATGCAAATTTGAATGCAAATGAACAAATGAGTTTTAAGGAGTCAGGAGTTTCACTGAAGTTTGAATTCTACCCTATAGAATTCCTGGCATTTTTCAAAGCATAGATCATGGGACATCCTCTTTTTTTCAGGGTTTCTTTTTTTGTTGTTGTAAATTTATTTATTTTTACTTTTCAACATTCACTTCCATAAATTTTAAATTTTCTCCCCCTTCCCTACCTCCTTCCCCAAGACAACATACAATAAGATATCAGCTCTATATATACCTTCCTATTAAACATATTTTCACATTAGTCATGTTGTATAGAAGAATTATATTTTAATTTTTAATTTTTTTTTTTGCTTTTTGGAGGGCAATTTGGGTTAAGTGACTTGCCCAAAGTCACATGGCTAATTTTTGTGTTGTGTCTGAAGCCAGATTTGAACTCAGGTCCTCCTGATTTCAGGGCTGGTGCTCTATTCACTGTGCCACCTAGCCACCCAAGAAGAATTATAATGAATGGGAGAAACCATGAGAAATAAAAAAAAAAAACAAAAAGAAAATACTCTGCTTTGCTCTGTATTTTCCATCATGAGTCCTTTGGAATTGTTTTAGGTCCTTGCATTGCTGAGAAGAGCTAAGTTTATTAAAATCAGTCATTGTACACTGTGGCTGTTACTGTGTACAATGTTCTCCTGGTTCTGCTCACTTCATTAAGAATCAATTCATATAAGTCTTTCAAGGTTTTTCTGAAATCCATCTGTCATCGTTTCTTGTAGCACAATAATATTCCATTATCTTCATATACCACAACTTGTTCAGTCATTCCCCAATTGATGGACATCCCCTCCATTTACAATTCTTGGACACCACAAATGGAGTTGCTATAAATATTTTTGTACATATTGGTCCTTTTCCCATTTTTATGATCTCTTTGGGATACAGCCCTAGAAGTGGAATTGTTGGAGCCAAGGGTATGCACATTTTTATAGCCCTTTGGGCATAGTTCCAAATTGCTCTACAGAATGGTTGGATCAGCTCACAGCTCCACCAACAATGAATTAGTGTTCCAATTTTCCCACATCTCCAGCATTTTTCATTTTCCTGTTTTGTCATGTTAGCCAAACTGATAGCTGTGATGTGGTACCTCAGAGTTGTTTTGATTTTCTTCTCTCTAATCTGTAGTGATTTAGAGCATTTTTTTCATATGACTATAGATAGCTTTAACTTCTTCCTCTGAAAATTGCCTGTTCATATCCTTTGACCATTTATCAATTGGGGAATGACTTGTATTCTTGTAAATTTGACTCAGTTCTCTATATATTTTAGAAATTAGTCCTTTGTCAGAGACACTAGGAGTAAAAATTCTTTCCCAGTTTTCTGCTTCCCTCCTAATCTTGGTTGCATTGGCTTTGTGTAAAAATTTTTCAATTTAATGTAATCAAAATGATCCATTTTGCATTTCATGTGATGTTTTCTGTCTCTTGTCATAAATTCCTCCATTCTCCATAAAACTGACAGATAAACTATTCCTTGCTCTTCTAATTTATTTATGGTATCAGCCTTTATATCTAAATTGTGTACCTATTTAGACTTTATTTTGTTATATGGTGTGAGCCATTGGCCTCCCAACAGTTTTTGTCAAATAATGAGTTCTTATCCCAGAAGCTGGGGTCTTTGGGTTTATCAAACAGTAGATTGCTATAAGCATTGACTGCTGTACCTTGTGTACCTAACCTATTCCATGGATCGACCTCAGGTGACATCCTCTTAATAAAACCTTTCTTCATTCATCTCTCTTCTACCTTCCCCTCCTAGTTTGTTAGTTATTCTCGCTCTTGAACTTGTTTTGTATAAACAATGTAAAAACCTTGTATTAACTTACTGGCACACATATTATATTCCCTCAATAGAACATCAGCCCATTGAAGGCAGGGACTGTTGTGTTTTTATCTTCCCATCCTTGGCACTGTGCCTTGCATGAAATGCAGTAGGCACCTCATAAATACTTATCTAATGGAATGGAATGGGGAAGGGGTTGTAACTAGTTGGAAGTACCAATGGAGGACTTCATGAAGAAAGCAGTATTTGAATGGGAACTTCAAATACAGATTTCAGCTAAAGAAGGGATGGAGAGAGGGATAGCATGTGACTGCTTGAAGAGGACATTATAGGTATAAGGAATGGTAGGATTAAAGATAGGAAAGTGACCAATCTAGGCTGGAGAACTGGGGGATGGCTATTTATTTAATTTGTCTGGAGTGTAGAGTATGTGGTAGGGAATGGTGTTAAGGGATAGTTCAAAAGGTAGGTCTGAAGCATATTGGAACTCTAAATTTAGGGCAATACTCCAATATTACAATTATGTATTTGCTACATTTGAAAGTCTGAATTTTTCTAAAACTACCAAGGTAGGATGATTTTTCTTTTGTAAACTGCTCATTGTTCCTAGAGTGAATTGTGTGTCTCTGGGTTTAAATAGCACTCTGCATATAACATATGCTATTATTCTCATTTTTCTCCTTACACTGAATTTCTGTGGTCAAAAACATAAAAAAAATAAATGATGGACAGTAAATACATTTATTGCTAATTTATCATTTGTCTATCCACTATTTCTTGCTGACAAGCACAGAGAGAGTCTCTAGTCAGCTCAGTAATGATAAATATCTTCAAAATGTCCTAGTTCATTGTCTATTCATTATGTAAATGGGATTGCTACTGTGTGAAGGGAATGGCTACATCTCTTTCACACCTCTCCTCCTTTCCTGCCTCTTCATATGCTGTTAGCCTATTCCAGTGCCTGCCTCACTATATTTTTCTGTTCTCAGGAACAAAACCTTAAGCTAATGACTATTCAATACAGTTCTTGTCTTTTCAGCTTCTAAGAGACTGCTTTCAATGCCCTGGTGAAATAATTCCACAGGACAATTGCAATAACCCCCAAATCATGGAACTTATAAATTTCTCTGAAACTTCTCAGGCTTATTTGTAGCAGATTGCTTCTTCTCTGGGCACTGGGCATATGTTTTCCTTCTCTGCCTAATAATTCCTACCAATCCACCCCTCCCCCTACTTCAAATGTTCTGCAAATCTCCCTTTTTCATGCTTTTATTTTTCAATCAACTTATCCTGAGACAAACCTATGATCGATGTAATTATCAATAGCTGTGAAGTCAGAGAGAGAAAGCAATCAGATTTGTCTTAGTGATTTGCCTCCCCTTTAAGACCTTTTGTTACTTCATCAAGTTGCCTTCTTATGGAGGTGATGAGAATCCAGGTGTCCCACACATTGAAGAAGAGACGTGATAGAGAACTTCACTGAATCATAGATTATCATGGCTGGAAGGAATCTCAGTAGCCATCTAGTCTAACCCATTGTCAATATGTCATCCCAAATGTAATATACCCGATAAGTGGTCATCCAACCTCTCAGAGTTTGCAATAGATATGATAAAACTATGTATAATACTTACTTCAGAGAGTTAATGTAAGGATCAAATGCTAGGGAATAATATGAAAGCATTTTGTAATGATAAAGCATTTTAGAAGTAATGTTCTTTCTTTTTCTTCCTCAATTTCAGTTCAAGGACACATCATCTCTCTATATAGTCATATGGGAGTTTCACTGTGCTAGGAGCTAGAGATACAAAGATAAAAAAATGGCATATTTTCAGCCTTTGAAGACCTTACACTCTTGTAGGAAGAAAAACTATGCCCCATTCTTTGACTCCACTCTCCCTTCCCCTCTGTCTCTCATAATCTCCAGCTTTCTTCAAGGCTTAGCTCAAGAACTACCACATAAGGAAAGCTAGTCATCATTCCCCTCACTGTTAATACTGTCTTCCTCTTCACATTGTCTCATATTTACTCCTCTATTTACATTCTGTATTTCCCAGTAGAATGTAAGCTTCTTGTGGACAGGGGCGAATTTTCCTTTTTGTCTTTTTATCTCCAGCACCACCTCCAATCAATGCCTTGTACCTTGTAGGCACTTAGCAAATGCTTATTGAATTACATTTACTCCGATGCAATTAAATAGGAGATATAATGGAAAACATTGACTTCAGGGAAGAGGTCAAACTGTGGCATAAGAGATCGAGGAGAGAAGGATCATGTCTCCTGGGGCGATTAAGGAAAGCTTCATGAAGAAAGCTTTAAAGGAACAGAAGGATTTCAACAGACAGTTACAAACTATGCCACTGGGGATAGCTTACCCAAGTGCAAGAAAATAAGAGAGCAGGATGAGATTTGAGAGATAGTTTGTAGTCCAGTCTGGTTGGGTTAAAATGTAGAGTAACAGAAAATTATGTGAAATGCAGCTGGAAAGCCAGATTATGAAGGATCTTTAAAGTCTAAATTCTATTTCCTGCTCTTCGTCCTCCTTATCATCCTTCTCTTCCTCATCTTTCCTTTTTGAGGAAGAAAAAAAATGTAGACTAAAAAGACATATGTATGCCCAGAGCAATATCCTTTCTTTGTACCCTGGACCACAATCCAAGATTGTTGCTAGGGGCTGATCTTCCACATTTTGCATGCTCCATTGATGAAGCAGGATATATTCCTCCCACTTAATTTCTGACAAGCTCTTTTTTTGATCTCACTTGCCCTGCTCAACCTCTTCTGGAAGTAGATGATAGAATGGCATAAACCCTTCAGGTAGGTAGGTGCAGAGAAGAGCTGTTTTTCATCAGGTCAGCATAAGTAGCATGTGCTGCCAACCTCTGATCCAGACCCCGTAAAATCTTTTATGATGGATGTAAAATGCTGAGTGCTTCTTCTTAGGGGAGAGAGAACTGGGCCAAATCAAAACTATTTCCTAGCCTCAGTTTTTTCAGGCTTAATTTTACATATGCCAAATCCTCCTCAGAGAAAGAGAACATACCAGGGAAAAAAAGCCAAGTAGCAGAGCAGCTCTAAACATTTGGGCCAAGACTCCTAATTCAGTACGCACACATTGCATATGAATGAGTATTTTATTAGTCTTTAGCACAGTTCTGTGCTAGGGAATAAGTAACACCAGGTATTCCTGGCCTCCTTCTTTCCCTTTGTTTCTCCTTCCCTCTCTTCCTCATCTCTCTTCTTCCCTTTCATGGCTCTGACCTTTTCCTGGCCCAGAAAGGGAGAGGTATCAACTACTTTATACCTCTCACGTTTCCCACCACAATTGGGCAAAGGATCTGGCAATATATGGCCAGAAAGGAAATACAAATATACCAGTCTAAGTCCTGGTTCCTCCACTTACCAAGTGGGGTGAGTTAATTCATTTCTCTGACCCTTGGATCTCTCATTTATAAAAGAAGGTTAATGATATCTGTCCTGATTATCTCATAGGTTTGTTGTATAAAAGGCAGTAATGTTTAAGAAAGCACTTCTAAGTGGGAAGTACTATAGAAATTTGAGATAGTAGTATCAGTATTATTTTCTCTTTCTCATTTTATTCAATGGAGTTCAAATAGAAATAGTGCTGGTACAATTCACTATTTATTATGCTTTTTGGTTTAATGCTTGGTCAGTTATGATTATTAATAAATATCCCATTTATCTCATCCTTTTAGATGGAGTTCAGCTAGAAAGAGTTCAGTGATAGGTTATTACTGTCTGTCATTATTTTTAATGTATAAATGCATAAATTGAATATTATTTGTAATTGAATGAAAATACTGGAGTTTAAGGTCATCTTGTAGCAGGAAGGAATTCTTAGCCTGAATCTATAAACTTATTTTTTTAATAATATTTTGATAACTGTATTTTAATATAATTGGTTTCCTTTATAACTGTGTATTTTATGCATTTAGAAGTAGTATTCTGAGAAGGCGTCCATAGATTTCACCAGACTGCCACAAAAATGGTCAGAACTCCCTGTTTCATAGGCTCACAAAACACATCCTTGAGAGAATTCCAGTAGCAGAAGTGGCGATGAGGATGTCATTTACTTCAACCTACATCTAAATACTTTTTGTTATCCTCTTTTGATTTCTTCTCTATGTTTTGAAAAAAATATTCCATATAGCTTGTAGATTATGACTATCCATCATAACAACATCTATTATAATTGCTCTTTTTAATGTTTTGGGGACCAATGAGAGATTGGGCGCAGGAGATTGTGGGTCATGGTTTTGTCTGTGATGTTGCTCTGTTTTCAGCACAGCTCATTTAGTTGAATCTTCAATAATATTTTGACACATATATGGAGATTTATTCTCTTATTAGTTAATTGAATAACCTTCTGGTGTGTTATTCTGTCCACCAGATGGTATCTTGCTAGATGTTTGCTACAGCAATGCATTGCACAATTTCTACCATTTTCTTGAATAATTTGCATTGATTAGTAGCTAAGTAACTAGCTAAGTAAGATAATAACTAAGAGCTCCTTAAGAATGAACTTCCTATAATTTTTATGAACAATGACCTGGTCTTTCACCAGTGATTAACACTTCCACTTCTGTAAACACATCTGCATGACAACCATCTGTTCCATACTTCTCTCATAACATATTATTGGTTAAGTTCATGTGGTTCATTGATCAAATTTGAGTGCACTTTTGGATCTTAGATAGTTCATAGATCCTTTCTGGAGGTAAACCTTTTGGTTACATTGGACAAATCCAGTGGCGTGTATTCATGGTCAGCTTTTAATTTGCTCAATGAAATGATGTATGGTTGTTTTGTTAAATTTTTAACCTGCTTATAATGTGCTCTGAGAGTATCTATCAATCTTTTTTTTTGATTGGAAAGTTTTAGTCCTTTTATAGCTGTCTTAGTCCAATGAGTTACATCTTTTTAAAATATTGTATAGGGTTTTGCCTAGATAAATCTGTTATTGTCTATTTTACTGTTGCAAAGCGTATGTTCAGACTGGTATTACATAGATATTAGTTGTTCAAAATTGTTCTTCCAATTGGGCTTTGACCTTAGGAAAGTTACTTAACATCCTGGGCCTTATTTTCCCCATCTGTAACTGTCTCCACGAGGTTGTTGCTGGAGTCATGCTTTGTAAACCTTTAAATGCTGTATAAATGCAACCTGGGCTTCCAACCAAGGCTGGGGTATTTTACATGCTGCTGCCATGGTTCCTAATTGGTATAGAGAATGCTAAACATGATTCTATGTCTTGGTTTGATGGATAGAGTTGATGTGAGAGCCTGTTGGAAAGTGACATGTGGGAAGAATTTGGAAGTTGAAGACATGTAGGGGGAATCTGGCTCTTCAACATGTCCTTAATTTTCAGCTTGCCTCATTAGAGACTTTGGAAATTTTCCCCTTGAGTAAGATTGAGACATCTCTTTGGTTTCAGCTGAGATTTCATCTTTTTCCCATCTAAAAGTATTATTCACTCTTATGTAGTGGTGTCAAATTCAAATAGAAATGGGACCACTAAACAGCACATAGAGATACATGCTGGCTGCATGCTGACTTAGAAAATCACATATTAACATTATTCATGTCTACTGTATTTTTATTCCTTTTGATAATAGTTCCCAGTTACATTTTAATCTGAGGCCATACTCAGAAGTGTTGTGGGCTACGGTGATCCACAGTGACTCCTTTGCTCTAACGCATCTCCTTATATTCTAATCTCAGGTTTATCAGGATAAAATTAAATAATACTCGTAAAGCACTTTGTGAACCTTAAAGTGCTACATGAATGCTATTTACAATAATGATAATTATGATTATTTCTGCAATTTCTGTTTGCTATTTTGCTTGGATAAATGGGTTTACTTGCTAGGCTCCATTTATGATACCTTTAGTATGACTAGTGTTTGGGGAAGAGGTAAAGACAACAGGTGTAATCTTGGGGCTACCCATCCTCCTAAGGTCTAGTGACCAGGGAAATGTCTTTTGTTATGAACCTGTTGTATCTGTAGACCAGAGATATATAAGAGACATATGTGTATATAAAATACATGTGTGTGCACATATGTAATATGTGTGTATATCTATCTATAGAGAGTTGTTCAGTCATTGTCCATTGTGTTCAACTCTTTGTGACCCCATTTGGGGTTTTCTTGGCAGAGATACCAGACCAATTTGCCATTTCTTTCTCCAGCTCATTTTACAGATGAGAAAACTGAGGTGAAAAGGGTTAAGTGACTTGCCCAGAGTCACACAGTTAATAAGTGTTTGAGGGCAGATGTGAATTGAGGAAGATGAGTCTTCCTGACTCCAGGTCTGGCATTCTATTTATTGTGCCATATTCACATACATAGACACTTAATATGTGTATGTCTGTCTATCTGTATACACACATGTAACACACATACATGTATATGTATAATCACATGCTTATAATACACACATGCATAATATATGTATGTACACATATATGCATGTGTGCATATATACGTGTACGTATTTACCCCTTCCCTCATCTCTGTCTCCAATAGAAATATTAGATTGCAGTCTTTTATCTAGTCTAGATGAGGGAATATGCAGTCCCCAGCTACAATGTTCCAGCCCTCCTGAATGAGTGAAGCTGCAATCTTCCTTGGAGAAGGGTGGGCTAGGTTCCAGTATCATCTAGTCTTGCCAATCTTATAGCCACCTGTCTATATGTCTAAAAAGGCCATGTGGACACACATATATTACATGAACACTGTAAATATGAGCTGTTATAATTACATTATCTGAATCAGACCTGAAGATCACAGGATTCAGAACTAGGGAGGACCTTAGAGGTCATATTTTCCAGCTGAGACCAGGAACCCAGGACAGAGAGATTTGCCTGAGACCACACAGATAGAGACCAGTAGCATAACTGGGTTTTAAACTCACATCCTCTGGTTCAGAATCCAGTGGTCTTTGTACTCCTGGCTTGCTACCTTCCCAAGCCTAATCTGCTCCTCTTGGCAATGCTTCTTAAAGAACCATCATAAGGTTGTACTTTCTCACTGTACTTCAATGACCCTCTGGCACTCCCATTAGCCATGGCACATGAAGAGCTGTGAACATGGGCATCCAAATGGGTGGAATGGTATAATAGCAACCACACTGGCACACCCAGGATGGCTGCTAGCACAGGTTCTTAGTTCTACTTTACTAGGAAAGCTAGCTGTTCAAGGGGTCAACAATCTTTTTAAAATTATATTCACTAGTTCAGGTAAAAAGTTAGCACCCAGAACTTCAGAGAAAATGCAAACAGAGAGGGGCGGCTAGGTGGCGCAGTGAGTAAAGCACTGGCCCCGGCGTCAGGAGGACCTGAGTTCGGTTCTGGCCTCAGATACTTGGCACCCACACAAAAAAACTAGCCGTGTAACCTTGGACAAGTTACTTAACCCCAATTGCCCTCCAAAAGGTGAAAAAAAATACAAACAGAGAAATAAAGATAAACAGATGGGGCTCTGTCTGCCTGAATCAACTACAGACTTTACATACATCCTTAGATCGAGAGAGCCTGTACATCTGAATAGTTGGGGAGCTCTGAACATATGGCCACTCAAAATCTCAACCAGGGAATCACAAGATCCTTGTTATAAGCGAGCCCCCAAAGCAAAATACCAACTCAGAATATATATACACTTCTCAGAGCCAAAATGCATCACAAACCTTGTGACTCAGTGTCTCATTAGAAATTAGCAAAAGGTGTGAAAGCTTTCCTACGATCAAGCCTCTCCCAAGCAAACTTCCCTTAATGGGCTCCATGTGAGGCATGTTAATGGGTGGGAAGATCTTAAATTCCATTAACATTACAAATGGTCATGGGCATATGTAAGATTGAGGATCTTTTGAGAGGAAGGATTACTTCTATCCAGGTTCCCCCATCATAGAAGAGGGAAGCATTGAATATTTTATATACTCATGGGTCTAATATGATATCTCCCTTCATTTCTCCCTGGGGCTAATATTTCTTTAGTCTATAGACCATCATGAGATGGTCCAACACCATAGAATGTTAGAGCTGCAAAGGACCTCAGAGGTGATCTAATCTAATTGCATTTTACAGATGAGGAGACTGAGGCACAGAAAGTCATTAGGTCATTTGCAATACTATCTAATGGAAAGAACTTTGGGTTTTAGAGGAGATAACATAGACCTTAAAGGATTATGTTAACATAAGCTACTCTTATTCCTTAGACTCATATATCAGGCTCTGACCATGACTAGCTGTGTGATTTTTGAAAATTCCTTTAAATTCTCTGAGCCTCAGTTTCCTCACTTGTATAATGAAGTAAGACAATTTTTACTACTTGTATGCCCCAGAGCTGTTATTATGAAAGCACCTTATAAACCTTAAAGGTCTATAGAAATAGGAGGCATCATTAGTGCCATATAGCTAATAGATAACATTTATCTATCACTTTAAGATTTGAAAAACACTTTTCATATAATATCTCATTAGATTTCCTCATCACACAGGTAGCTAATGGCAGAGCCAGAATTCAAACCGAGGTCCTTCCTCTGATGCCAGATCCACTAATTTCTTCCTTATTTTTTCCCTTCACTGTTTCTTTTATGAGATTTTTTTTTTCTAGGTTAGGGAGTAGAGAGGTCTTGACTTTTAAGAGGAACAAGGAAGTAACAAGAAAATTTAAGATCAGGATGTAGCGGAAAGTGTTCTGGCCTAATTTGATGGCTTAGGTGTGAATGTTGGCTCTGCCACAAATACGGGACCTCGGGCAAGAGATTTCACCTCTCTTGGCTGTTGCTCCCTGATCTCTGAAATAAAGGGCATTGATTATTCAGTGATGTGTTAAACTCAAATAGAAATGGGGCCACCAATCTGTACATAAGGATTCCTATTGGCTGTACATTGACTTAGTTTTAAAGTGTAATATTATCTATGTTTTATTGCATTTTCATTTTATTTGTTAAATATTTACCAATTACACTTCAATCTGGTTCTGGCTGTGTGCAGGAGTGTTGTGGGATGTATGCAGCCCACAAGCCATCTGCTAGACACCTCTGGATTAGATGATCTTTATCATTTTTTTCCAAGCCTGAAGTCTTGTGATTTCGTTTCAAAAAATCAAAACCTAGGAATATATTCTAGTCTCTCCATTCTTCTTCTACATTTCAGACAAATTTTCTATGTCTAACATTCTAAGAAGTGAGAACTGAGGCCTTGAATGTAAGTCTTTCAGGAACTACAAAGTTTTACTCTTTACATCAATGACTTGGATAAAGGCATAGATGACATGCTCATTAAAGTTTCAACTAGAAGGGATAGCTAACAAAATGGATGATTAAGTCAGGATCTGAAAAGATCTTCACTGGCTATAGAATTGTATCTATGTATCCATGAGTGTAATGGAATTTTATTGTGCCATGAGATATGAAGAATATTATGGATTCAGAGAAATATGGAGAGACTGTATAAGTGATAAGAAGTGAATTGAACAGAGCTAAGAACAATTTTCATGATGGTTACAGCAATTATATGAGAGAACAGCCCCTAAAGACCATAGAACTCTGACCAAAGGAGCAACCAATGACTTCAAAAGACTGATAATGAAACATACCTCCTACCACATGGCAGATAGATTTTGGACTAGACACACAGGGGTTGGGGAGCCTGCAGTTCTGAGGTCACATATGGTCTTCTAGGTCCTTGGATATGGCCTTTTGATTGAATCCAAGCTTTATAGAACAAATTCTTTTTTTAAGGGGATTTGTTCTGTGAAGTTTGGATTCAGTCAAAGGACCATACTTGAGGACTTATAGGGCCATAGGTGGCCTCAAGACAGTGGGTTCCAGAGGAATAAAACTAAACATGCATGACAATAATAAGTACTTCTGGGACCAGTGGGCTGGGGCACTCACCCTCTCCTCCAAAAAGGGTCTGTTTCATAAAACTACTTATGTAGGTTTGGTCCTTTTCCTTGACAAGACAAACTCCTCAATATGCCCAAGTGATTTCATCTCATCCCACCTTCTTCAGCAGATTGCCCCCTCTATCCTCTCCATTTCATTCCTAATCTTTAATCTTTTCCTACCTACTGGCTGCTTCCTGGCTGCTTGCACCGACTCTCATTCTTCTTCTATCCTCATCCATCCCCATTAGCTATTGTCCTACAGATCTTTCTCTCCTTTCATGTCTAAACTTCTTAGAAAGTAACAAAAGAGACTGTGTATAACTGGTGCCTCTGCTTCCTTTCCTTACATTCTATAACTCTCTGTTATCTGGCTTCTGAACTTATCATTCATCTGTAACTTCTCTCTCTAAAGTTACTTGGATCTCTTACCCCAAAGATACTTATCTCTTGATTGCTAGATCAAGTGGTCTTTTCTCAATTCTCATCCTTCTTGACTTCTCAGCAATCTTTGGCTCTGTTGAGCACCTTTCTCTACTTGGTACTTGCTTCTTCCTAGACTTTTGTACCATTCTGTCTTCCTGGGACAGTTAGGCGGTACATAGGAAAGAGCACCAGTCTTGGAGTCAGGAAGACTCATCTTACCGAGTTCAAATTCAGCTATAGACACTTAGTAGTTGTGTGACCTGAGCAAGTCACTGAACTCTGTTTGCCTCATCTATAAAATGGGCTGGAGAAGGAAATGGCCAATCACTTCAGTATTTTTGCCAAGAAAACCCCAAATGGGGTCATGAAGAGTTGGACGTGACTTCTCCAGTTCTTATCCAAGTCACTGCCAATAACTTCCTTCCTTCCTTCCTTCCTTCCTTCCTTCCTTCCTTCCTTCCTTTCTGTGTCTGTCTCTCCCCAGTTCTTTTGCCTTTGGAAAGTATTAGAAACTAGAACCTTGGCCTTTAGTTAAATTAAATCTGTCTGAATGGTTATGGGCTGGGAAATCATTGCACCTGCTTTACTGAGTAACAGAAATGTTCTTTGAAAGAACAGTCTGAATAATTTCATTTATGGATGAAGTAAAGTCTTAAAAATCAGTCTTCTGAGCTTTGTTTCTGCCAGGTTTTCCATGGTGAATGTTTATGGACATACCTATGTATGAGACAGCATGCAAGCTTTAAGAGTACTGATAATTATTGGTCATATAAATAGATTTCTTTGCAGATTAGAAAGGCATTAAGGTGGCCAAGAATCTTTGCCCAGTTTGTGTCTCCAGAACACATTTTTCTTTCCTAAGCTCTTAGCCGTTTTCTGTTTGGTGTTAAGACTGAAAATTTACTCTGTCACACTGTTTAGATATTGTTACTGATTCAAGGTCCCAAAGCTTTGACTTTTTAAAATAGTGCTATGACTTTGCCAAAATATTTTTCTCTGTAGAACTGGATATGTGCGACAAATGTGCATAAGGCCTCCACCTCCACTTATAATTTTTTTTAAAACACACTGGAATAATTATCATTTTGTGCACTGAGAATGTCTTCTATTAATATGTTAGTTATTTTGACTATGTTTATATGTCTTTTGCATTAAATGAAGGGTATTTGTACATGCATGGATGCATTCTAGAATGGACAGAGGGCATACCTTGTAAGACCTCAGAAAGACTTCAGTTCAGGTCCTACCTCTGGTACATTCTTTCTGCATACCCATGGATAAATCACTCAACTTCTCTGTGACTGCAGATAGCTCTCAAAGACTATAAATTGCAAATGAGTTGCCAGATCAACATAAATCTACATTAATGGACAGAAGAATTTCCACACCAGGAGTTCCCTATATCATTGAAACTCTAGGTACTAAAATAGGTGGTGGGGCTAGATTTGTTCCTTGGGCTATACATAGATCTCCAATTCCTGGTCTAGATGAATATTCCACAGGACTAGTTGTAGTGCCAATGCAATATTCACAGCACCGACAGCGATTGTAAATATACTGGCATAGTGCTCAATCACAAAATATAACAGACTTTCCATATAGAAGACAGAAGCAAAAACATTTATTCAGACACCAGAAAACTGAAATCCCCAACCAGAAAGCCAAATCCATCATAGTAGCAAAGAAGCTAATACACCATAACAGCACAGAGAGCCACACCATACTTTAGCCTTCCCACAAACCAATAGCTGTTTGCCTGGGTATGTCCTCTCCTCCCTCTGTCTCTAACTGCTCTGACTCCCAGTTTCCTATGGGTTCTGTTCCATCCTTCAACAAACTCCTCCCACCACAGGCTCCTTGTGATTACATTCAGCCTGTTAGGGGACAGGGAAAATCTTCAAATCAGGAAAGATCTCCAAATTCCCTTAGGCTTTAAGGGAATTAAGGGGCAGGGAAGATCTTCAAATTCCCATTGCCATTACATTCAGTCTCTAAGATTCAAGATTCTAAAGATTCAAGATCTTTAAGGTCCCTTAAATAGCAAAAATACATTAACAATACATTTCATTACATAGTTTAATGGGAATTTAGGGGTAACAGGTGTCAACAGAACTTTACAACAATGTAACAGGGATAACACAAAATAAGCACATAAAACAACATCTTAGGGTGGGGGTTTAAGCACAAGCACCTCATCAGTAGTACATCAATGTATATTTTATATCTATATCCACCTATATCTATATATTTGTATATCAACCAATCAGTAAGCATTTATTAAGCTTTCTCTATATCTTAGATGCTGCAGAGGGAACTGGGACCAGAAATTAATAGGAGGCCACTGAACTAAATGATATCTAGGAAATTGTTCAGTGCTTTTCATGATCTCAGGCTCCTCCCTGAAATGAAAGTTCAATTTTTTTTTAATACCAATCTTCTTCTAATCATGCTGAATGACTTTGCTTCATGGAATCACAGTCTCTGAAGAATTAACCTTTCAATTCATTCAAAAACTAGTGGGAAGATTCATGTTTAGCTTAAGTAGGTTGTAGTATACTAACCAACAAAGAATCTCATTACATTTCAATATTATTGGTTTCCTTTGTGAACCTATGTATTTTATCTTATGCATTTAAAAACATCCTGAGATGATCCATAGTTCAGCAAGTTGAACTTCAGTACGCTGCCAGAAGAGTCCATGATGAGAGAGATCTTAAGAATCCTGATATCGAAATAAAAAGAGGTTGGCCATCATGATAGCTAGCTGACTGACTGACTGTCTTCATGTTCCATAGGTATCTTTACAATGTCAAGAAATCTAGATATCCCAGAATATTGGGTGGAATTCTAGGCAAGCATTTATAGAAGGATGTGGAAAATGGCACAAAATGAGAAGGTAAGGTTGGGTTGTTGTCTTTAGATGTTACCCTAGGTGTTTTCTAAAGCTCTCTGTTGAGTCCTCTTTGCTTCTCTCTCTAAACCCTCTCTGTTGGTGATCTCATTAGCTCATAATGAGATCATTAGCTCCTATGGGTTCAATTTTAATCTGTATTGAGATAACTCTAATCTGTATATTTAACCTCTACCAATGAAATTCAAGCTCCCTGAGGGCAGGGACTGGTTTTCACTTTTGTTTTTGTGTCTCTATTGCCCCACCCCCCACATTCATCCATTTTTCTCCATTTACATGTTCATCACATTTGTTTAGTTCTTTATCATCTCTCACTTTGACTATTATAATTCATCCCCAGGAGTACAATTTTCCCCCCTTTCCAATCCATCCCCTGCACAGATTCAAAAATAATCTTCCTAAAACACAGGTCTCACTACATCATTTAGGTGGCTCAATGGATAGAGTGCTGGGCCCGAAATCAGGAAGACCTGAGTTCAAATCCAGCCTCAGCTATTTACTAGGGGTGTGACCTTGGGCAACCTTTGTTTACCTTAATCCACCAGAGAAGGAAATGCTGAACCACTACAGTATCTTTGTCAAGAAAAGCCCATGGACATAGGGTCCATGGGGTCATGAAGAACCAAACATGACTGAAAAAGTGAACGACATGCCATTCTATTACTACATCTTTGGTGACTATTGCCTTTGGGATGAACTAAAACTTCTTAATTTCACATTTAAGGTCCTTCACAGTTTGGTATCAGTCTACTTTCAAAATTTATTTCATGGTCCTTCCCTTCAGCAAAACTGACCTTCGTGCTGTTTCCTAATTTAGCTTTCTACCCTGTGATAACATTCACTTTAATAATAATAGGTTCTCCCTTTGCCTGGAATGGATTCCCTTCTAACCTCCACTTCTTAGTTACCTTGAGTTTTTTTCAGGCTCATCTCAGGTGTCCTCTCTTATGGAGAACCTTCCTTCCATTTCTATTACTCATACTCTTCCCTTCTCAAAGCACCTCTCATTTACTTCTCTGTTTATATGTTGTTCTCTACCAGTGGAGTGCAAGTTCCTTGAGGACATGAACTGGTCTTCACTTTTGTTTTTATATCTATAGTGCCCACAATAACACTTTGCATTGAATAGATGCTTAATAAATGTTTGTTGAATTGAGTTCAAGAAGTAAAATACAAATAAAAATTCAGAAGCATTATAGTTGGGTATGATTCTCTCTGTCTCTGTCTTTCTCCTGTATATTTTCATTTTGCCCATTTTTCTTTCCATAGGCATAATTTAATATATGAATATTTATTTAATTTTGCTGGTGTTGGTAGATTTACTATCTTAGAAAACCAAGTGTGACATAACTGGATTTCATATTAACAATACTCTCTGTGCATGGTTTCCATGACCATTGGCTTCCTTTTGGATCATAAAGACAATTTTCTGGAAGTGGGACAAGACTTTCACAGCTGTGCTTATGTTAAGTGTTTTATGTCCAAAAAAAAAAAAAAGTCTTACTCTTGCTTTACCACAGGGCATTAGTCTTTCTTTAACATTTAAAATTGTGTTAGCTCTATAAAGTTGAGTATGCCAAGTTTGTCATCGAGCCACTTGGAACTTGGGAAACAATGGAGTTCAGAGCTAAGGTTGCCTAAATGGGACCTTCATTAATATTGGAAAATTGCCACATTGATTGAAGGAGGAAAAACACTGTGACTCTTTTAGTTTGAAACAACATGAAATCTCCTGCAAGTGTTTCACTTCAAAGGGCTGAAAATACACAGTGTGGGGCTGGCTAGGAATCAGTACTAGTGAGAGTGAGAGTAAATTGAGTTGTGTGTTTGCTCCAAAAAATTTTGGGCTTGTTGCCTGAGTCAGTTCATCTGCCCAGTGCTCTCTGGCTTATGTTGAATACAAGTTCTAACATCAGTCATAAGATGTAACAAATGATAAAATAGTACAGACTAGACACAAATGTAAAGTTATCTCTGCCAATAATGCCACTCCTGTATTGACATGGGGAGCCAAGGTGGGCCAGGACTTGAAGGGAAGTTCAGATGAGCAGGAGGTGAAGGGAGAGCTATAGTTTTATTTTGGGTAATTAGTTTCTTATCAGTCAAACGGGGGATAAGATAGACAGCTTCTAAGGGCCATTCTGCTTCGAAAGCTTTGATTCTATAATTCTGTTCAGAAGCCTGAGGATGACTTGTCCCAAAGCAATAGGACGAATTATGTTAGAAATGTGTCGTAAGGGGCAGCCAGGTGGCTCAGCGAGTAAAGAGCACTGGCTCCAGTGTTGGGACGACCTGGAGATCGAATCCCAGGCTCAGACACTCAGCACCACACCCAGAAATAACTGGCTGTGTAACCTTGAGCAAGTTACTTAACCCTGATTGCTTTAAAAAAAAAAAAAGAAATGTGTTGTAGACATAATGGAAGCTTTATTTAAAAGTTTTGTTAGTAGTAACAACAAAGGTTAGAAATCTGATGGGCATGTTTCTTTCTACTATGCTAAATTTTCTCTCTTTCTTTAATTCAGCATTTTGGTGATATATGATCTCTTCGATGTGCATCTCCATCAACAGTTTACCAGTAGCAACACAACATCATCCTGTTCAATTTTTGATCATATCCTTCCGCAAGTCCATCATAGATAATCCACCCAAGTTGTTCTGGTCCCTGAAACATTTTGAGGGGGCTGATATAGTAATCAGGCTATATATGATCCCTTTCTCTGACTACATGATGAATCCAATTCTCATTTCATTTGTACTTTTTTGTAGATGGTAAATCTACAAATTGTATATCATATATATATATGATTTTTGCATGCAAATTATCATTAATAATATGAAGCAGATTCTTATGCCCAGTTTTATATATGGATTGAGCTTTGGATCACTTGCAATTTTAATTGTTTGGAGATTTTGGTTTTTCATGATCCATAACCATAAACCTCACTGAGTGAATAATGGTGTTAAAAAGCTGAGTTTCATGTGTTTGAGACAAGTTTGGGATTATTAAAAATGCTACCCAATTTCACAAATGCAATCTATCCCACAGTGTTATCTCTGTTTAATTTTGCATCCTTTTCATCATCCATACAGGTCCAGAAACTGTTGGCCTAACTCAATGGACATCCTATCCAATTGCATGCCATGATTTGGACAACATTCTTTATCCACTTGGTTTTTCCCATGGTTATTGTTAAACTGATTTTTTTTGGGGTGACCATGGATCTCATTGGGAAATTTCCTATATTTCAGGAGAACTAAAATTTAGTCTTAATTGCAATTCTAAAGTATTTTGCCATCTCTAGGAATCTTTCTTCTGTTTCTACGCCACCCTAGACATCCTCCATATTGGGGGTAACACTAGGCATAAGCATATACCAACCTGTTTTATGCCTTACTGGTCGTCTTTGAGAACAAAGGATGAACAACAACAACATAGTGCCTTAGTTGATTTTAAGTATCAGAGGGTTATTGAACAAAGTTATCTGGGTTTCACATCTTTAAAGGAATCTTATATTTTGGCCTGTCCAAAGGAAAAGCCATCTTGGAGCAGAGCCTTTAAGATAGTAATTTGCTCTAGCAAGTTAAGTACTTTTTAAAATTTAGGTCACAGACAATGGGCACAGTGGGATTTTGCATTCTCTATGCCTTTAAGTCAATTCTTTGATTGCAAAGATGTGCTATGCTTTAGAATATCATTTGCAAATGCCTGTCTGTTCCCTTTTTCTTACCTTCATCAAAAATACTCTTGATGAATTTTGCAGAGATGGGAAGGTAAACACACAAGTTGTTAGTTATTAATATTCTCTCAGTCACCTCCAGATGCTCCTGTTCTGGGATGACATTATATTGATTTCATTTAGCCTTGGAACATTGTAGAACTTCCTAAATTATATACATGATCAAGCAAAAGAGTTTTGCCTGTCTTCACCAGAAAAACCAAGCAGTTGTCTAAACTATGACATGCATTTGAATGGACAACTCACATAGATGGCCTGCCTTTCTGTCTGCCTGTCTCTTTACCTACCTACATATCTATCTAATCATCTATCTATCTATCTATCTATCTATCTATCTATCTATCTATCTATC
>NW_027185698.1:23663812-23672366 GCF_028583685.1 Petaurus breviceps papuanus | reverse complement strand
ATCTATCTATCTATCTATCTATCTATCTATCTATCTATCTATCTATCTATCTATATCTGTCTATCAATCTATTGATATATATTATGTATTAATTATATATAATACACACATATATACTTATATATCCATCCATATATAAATACATATGTGTTTGTATTTATTTATATATGTGTTATTGTGTGTGTATATATGTGTATATGTATATGTGTATATATGTATGTGTATGCATCCATGCACACAAGCACACAACACATATACACAACACAGACACTGTGTCTGGTTATTGAGCAGAGCATAGGATTAAACAAGAGATCATCAGTGTACTGGATTGTTTATGGGAAATTATGCAATTATTTCAATAACACCAAACTTTTCTCTAAAACAAAGGAACATCTTTTTAATAGCAATATTGTTCCATTGCTGTATGGGATATAAGTCCTAGAATGTCACATTATCCAAAAAAACAAAGTTGAGGATTATCCAAGAGACAATGGAGAGAGGCATAGTGGGCATTGAGCAAACTGTAATACATTGCCATCTAAGAGTCTCACAAATGGGGAGAATAAAGAATATCAGAAAGAGAATATAGACAGAAGAGAAAATGGGACAAGTTGGTAGTGAAGACAAGGGATTACAGATGGACAGCTTGCAGACTCCATTTGTATCATTGGAACATCAAAAAAACTAACAGAAAGACCCAACACATTGGGTGGAACCCTGTGGGAGCTTTATGGAAGCATATAAATAAGAAAAGCATGGCATTAGAGGCGTGGAGGGGATGTAGCATATATTATTGAAGAGAGGGCCCACATCAATGGGATTGGACTTCCATGAAATCATTAAAATAAATATACAATTAACTGTTAGTTTGAGTAAAATATAATTTTTTCAGGGCTTCCCTTTCCTCATCTATAAAATGAGGGGGTTGGGCTAGATGATATTTAAAGTCCCTTCCTGCTCTAAAATGATGATGCTGTAATAGGTATAATAGAGATAATTATTGCTTATAACTAATCTAATTGAACTTATCACTTAGGAGTTTGGTACAATATCTTGTGGTGCTCATGAGTTTTGAAGAGCATTAGGAGGATAATGAAGTTTAGAAAAACTGGTTGAAAACTACGAAGAGGCAGGTTTAGGACTCAGGCAGCTAAATGACACAGTGGTTAGAGTTCTTGGCTTGGAATCAGGAAAACATGAGTTCAAATCTGACCTCAGGTACTACTAGCTGTGAGACCCAGGGTAAATCATTTAACCTCTGCCTACCTCGATTTCCTCAATTGTAAAAGAGAGATAATAGTACCAACACCCAGAGTTGTTATAAGGATCAAATAGTACAATATCCATAAAGAGCTTAAGCACAATGTCTAGCACATAATAGGTGCTTAATAATTGTTCCTTTCTTTTCCACTTGATATTTGAAAAAAAATTTCTAATAATCAGAGCTCCATGAACATGGAGTGCACTGCTCTGGGCTGGGAATGGGACCGGGAATCCTTGTGTTCCCTTCCTTGGAGGTATTTAAGTGAAGACTGGATGCCTACTTGTCAGGAATATTGCAGATGAGATTCTTTTACAAGAATTAATGGACTCTGAAGTTCCTCCCAGTTGTGAGAGATCCTCTGAATAGTCAATAAGTTATGTTCTATTCAGTCTCATGAAAAACTGTTGTGTCTTAGATCAGTCCACTTAGCTTATATCCATCCATCCAAATCAGTTTGACAATTTTGACCAAGTTAACTCATCTTTATAGACAAAACAAGTGCTTACCAAGTTAGGAAATACTGGCTTAATCACCTGCCAATTCAGTCAAGATGTTTGATTCAGTCTTGCCATAGGTAAATGAATTTTGTTCTAAGCCCACAGCAAATTAAATCACAAATATGTATTCTGTTGCTCAAAAGAAGTAATGGAAGGCTGAAAAGGAGAAACAGATACAATGGTAAATAGTTCAGTTCAAGCTTATCACCATGATAGGAAAAAACAACAGAAAACTGGCCACAGTCCTTTCTTAGCAGAAGGGTCTATGGATAGATGGGATTGTTTTTAAGCCAGAAACTGAGTACCATGTGTCCATCAATTCAAGTGCATTTGATAAAGAGAGATTGTTTTTCATGATTCTGTGTATGTTTAAAGAGAATTTGAATCCCCCCTTTATTTGATTTCCTGTGTTTTCCATGTGATTTTATGTGCCCTTTGAATGGCTAAAATTTTATTCTAGTGGTTAGATATTTAAATACTTTTGGGGACTTGGAGGATTATTTTATGTAGCACTGTGATCAGTGTTTGAGGGGGAGAGAACAGGAGAAGCAGACTAAATAGAAATAAATAGAAAATGGACTGTGATTACATATTAGTATTACTTCCTTATTGGGCTTGATTGAGACACTGCCATTTTCTCATTTGCTTTTATGCTGGGGGGAGTTTTCCATTTTTTTTTTTCATTCCTCTCGTTTAGTGTGATTTAACCTGAGTGATTGTACTGAGCTCCCTCATTTCCACTGGCTCTTGAATGCTGTTGGTTCTTCTGTTCAGTGGGCTTTTGTTAAGAAAGAATGTAGACTGTCTTTGACTCACTCCATTTCTCTTGATTTTGTGGCGAACAGTAATTATGCGTTTACTTGCTAAAGAATTTGCTAGGCCAACCTTTCTTTTTCTCTTCTGTCCCACTGCTTCCTCTAATAGAACTAGCACTGGAGGGCCCTTTTGAAAATGTAATAGCCTCTGTTCATCAGAGACCACTAGCAAATTGTCTTGCATATTTCTGTAGAGGGCTGTGAGCCATATTTAACAGGGTACGTATGCCAGGTGCTACAATGGGGCACGTTGTCATATCTTAGATCAGTTTCTTTAGGTTCTGTTTATCTGATGAATGAGTTGGATGGTTTTGATTGTGTAGGCTTGTCAGTAAGATCATAGTAATGGATCTAGGAAAGACCTTAGAGGTTATCCAGTTTAACCTCCTCATTTTACAGATGAGAAAAATGAAGACCCAGAAATAGTTAAATGGCTTTCTCAATATTATCCAGGTTGTTAGCTTCAGGGCTAGAATTTGAATGCAGGTGAAATCCAAATCTAGTGTTCTTCCCACATCCTTAACCAACCCATTAATAACTAGTTCATAATTAGTTAACCACTTGTCAATTCAGTCTGATTACCTATGGAACAAACCCAAAGTATGCTTAGGAGAAACTCTCAGAAAATGGCAGTCAACTCAGTGAGTCATTGAAACCACAATGTCCAAGTTTATAATTGGCCCTTCTGAAGTCACCTTGGTCTTTGGAGGAACAGGCTACTAGATTTAGGTCATTAAGGATGAGGGGCAGAGAAAGAGTCTGGAAAGAACATTGGGTTTGGGATTGAACAGACCGGGATTGAAGTAGGGAGAGTAACTCCGAGACTGGTTGTGTGACGGCAGACATGTTGTGCTGTAAGTTCTTAGAGCCTCAGTTTCCTTTTTTGTAAAATGGGGCTAAGAATATGTATACTGCCTACTTTGAAGAGTGGCTGTGGAGAGAGTGTTTGGAAAGCTAGACATAACTATTTACTAAGCTGCCAAATCTCTCTGGTTTTCAAGCTGATAGATTATTTCTATTTTGTGAGAGAGAAAAGAGGAAAATAAGAATTGAAAGAAATCATATTTTAGTGGAGAAGTGCAGTTGTTTTAAAAAAAATTAATGATGCTTCCATGACAGAAATGATTTGTTCATAGAGAGATTCTTATTGTTATTCTGTTGCTCAGTCATTTCAGTCATGTCTAACTCTTCCTGATCCCATCTGGGTTTTTCTTTGCAAAGATACTAGAATGGTTTGTCATTTCCTTCTCTGGCTCATTTTACACGTGAGGAAATTGAGGCAAGCATGGTTAAGTGACTTGCCCAGGGTCACACAGCCAGTAAGTGTCTGAGGTCAGATTTGAATTCAGGAAGATGAGTCTTCCTGATTTCAGGTCCAACACTTGATCCATGCTCTTCTCAGAGACTTAGTTGTTAGATATAGAAGGTGCCTTGGGGATTTTGCCCAAAGCCATGACTACCACAGTAGAGGTGATTTGGTGTAGTAACCGGGCAGTGGATCTAGAATCAGAGGAAGATATAAGTTCAAATCTGGCTTCCCACACTTACTACTTATGTGACCCTGGGCAAGTCATTTTATAACTACCTGCCTCAGTTTCCCCATGCAAAAAATGGAGACGATGACAGCACTTATTGTTGTGAGGATAAAATATTTGTGGGCTGCTTTGCAAACCTTAAAGTACATAATAATAATAAGCAATTATATAATGTTTTAAGTTTGGAAAGAGTTTCACAAATATATCATTTTATCCCCACAACAACCATGGAAGGTAGATCTTATTATTATCTCCATTTTACATATGAGGAAACTGAGGCACAGAGAGATTAGGTGACTTGCCCAGGGTCACACAGCTAGTAAGTGTCTGGAGCCTGACTTGAAAACCTGACTTAGGTTTTCCCTACACCATATCCAATACTTGGCACTACCTCAATTGTTGATCATTATAATTATTATCATTAGCCCAATTACAAAGTTCTTCCCCTGGAATGGCCCTATAATGCTAGCATGTGTACTCAGTCATAGCTTCTTAATTGTTTCCCATGGGAAATTAAAATTGATGAATTATGCTGAGTAATAGAGTATGGACTATGCTTTTTGACAAGTCTATTCAGTGTCAGAATCATTTCCAGACATCGCTTCCAGCCAATGCCTTCATGCAGACAGTTCTCACATGAGATGTGTGAAGTACAGCAGGATGAAATGACAGCTACCTTATGGAATAAAGACATGACTTGCCCCTAAGTTTGGACAAATAACTCATGCTAATGGCTTATGAAAATCAGTTGATTTCCTTAGGAAGTTTCTCAATTAAACATCTCCTATGTGGTCATTCCAAGAAATAGACCAGGATCAGATCCTGCAGAGTTGATCATGGAATTTATCAGATTTGAAAGGCAGGATGGTAAAAGAAGGTCTTTCTCCATCAAAACTTTCAGTGGTAGTGGCACAAAATGGTCTGAGATCATCAGAGGCCAACTTGGGACAATCTCTTTTGGCATTGTGCCAACATTATATAATAATACCATACAATAAATACAATAAATTGGTACTGATGTACCAATACATCAGTAAATATCTATGTGAGTCTTTCCTCCATTAATGCATAACACAACTTATCCATGTTGACCTGCTCTCTACAATTCTTGTGCATATCTTTCCATAAATCTACCCCAGGGATCCACACATGATGCTGGAGGCCTTCCTTTAACTCTCTTGATGCTGTGCAGATACCCATGAAGCCCATGGCCTTCCATGTATGGTTACTTCTTACTTTCACTTGCCCATTTCTTTCGCTCACTACTAACCAATCTCCCTGTCTCTTTCTCTGTCTGTCTCTGTCTCTGTCTCTTGGGCTGTCTTCAATGGTGAGAACTGTTCCAAATGATTCAGTATCATAAGACCTTATGACCATATACTCTCCAATTATAATGTTCAGACTTCATTAATTCAATTCAACAAGCATTTATTAACCACCTATTATGTGCCAGGCACTCGGCTAAGCACTGAGTGTACAAAAAAGAGGCTAGAAAGTCTTAGTCTTTGCCCTTAAGGAGATTTCAGTCTAATGGGGGAGACAACATGCAAACAAATGCATAAAAAGCAAGTTATAGACAGGATGAATAGAAAGGTAAGAGAGGGAAGGCAATACAATTAAAGATGAGATTTTACTGGGGACTTAAAGGAACTCAGGGAAGCTGGAGGGAGAATATTCCAGAAATGAGGGCTAACCTGAGAAAAATGCCCAGGACTGAGAGACAGAGGAGCTTGTTTGTTACATGTTGGAGAGTAAGTTGTGAGGAGACTGGAAACAAGAAGGGGACTAGGTTATAAAGGACTTTAAGTGTCAAATAGAGCATTTTGTATTTGATTCTCGAGTTGATAGGGAGTCACTAGAGTTTATTGGGTAAGGGAGTGACATGGTCAGACCTATGCTTTTGGAAAATTACTTTGGTGGCTAAATGGAGGATGGACTGGAGTGGGGAGAGGTTTGGGGCTGGCAGACACATTAGCAGGCTATTGCAATAATCCAGGGGTGAGGTGATGAGGGTCTGCACCAGAGTGGTAGAAGTGTCAGAGGAGACAAGGCAATATATTGGAGAAATGTTGCAAAGAGCAAATCAACAGACCTTGGTAACAATTGGATATAGAAGGTGAGAGAGAATGAAGAGTCAAGAATGACACCAAGGTTGTAAGCCTGAGCGACCTTCCACAGTGATAGGGAAGGTAGAAAGCCAGGGGAGGGTTTATGGGGAAAGATAAAGAGTTTTGTTTGGGACATGATTACGTTAAACTGTCAACAGGACATCCAGTTGGAGATGTCTGAAAGGCAGTTGAAGATGCAAGACAAGAGGTCTGCAGATAGGAAGGGTAGGATAGATAGACTTGAGAATCATTTGAGATGATTATTAAATCCGTGGGAGCTGATGAGGTCACCAAGTGAAGTAGGATAGAGGAAGAAGACCTAAGGATCCAGGACAGTCCTGAAGGACAAAAAGAGCTCTGCAACATAAGTAGCAATGTCATCAGAAGGTAATTCAGTCTATTAGACCATAAGATCCTTTAGGGCAAAGACTGTCATTTTTTATCTTTTCATCCCCAGTAACTTGCATTAATGCCTTGCACTTAGTGAATTAATAAGTGTTTGTTCGGTTGACATGGTGGGGATGGCATGAATGAACAAACAAAGGAATGAATGAATAAGCGAAGAAGGGTTCATTAAGTACTTTAATGGGTGAGGCTCTGGAGATATAAATACAGAAAGAAAAATGGTCACAGTCCTCAAGGAGCTTATATTCTAATAAGGGAAGATAATAAATACAAAAAAATGTTCAGAGAGGGGTGTTTTAGACTGGGGAGTCACAGGGTAGGTAAATGGAAGCATAAGACTATTGATTGACATATCCTTTCCAGGAACAGTAATGTCGATTTGATGAATGATCCCTTAGTTAGAAATGAAAAGTGGAGGAGGGGGAGTTGGAGAGAGGGTACCTAGGAGTGACATGGTATGAAGGTGACTGGAAAGTGACAATATGGTCAATCTAGGGTAGACATATGGGAAGGCCATTTCACTGGAAGACAGGAGATCTGTGCTCATGTCCCAGATCTGCCTCTAATTAGCTGTGGGACCTTGAGCAAATAATTTTCCTTGAAGCCTCAATTTTGTCATCTACCAGAACTCTAGAAGGTCCCCACCAGCTATGCCTTTTAAACAATGGTTCTGATTAGGAGTATACTTCAAAGAGTCTGTAAATTCCTCCCGTGTCTTAGTATCATAGGATATAGAACTAGAAAGGACCTCTGAGGTCATCTATTCCCAAACCCCCATTTTTCCAGATGAGGAAACTGAGGCTCAGAGAAAGTAAATGATTACCTAAGGTTGTATAAATAGTATGTAGTACTCCTATATTTCAAATCCATCCTTGTTGAACCCAAATCCAATGTTCTTGCTGCCACAGTCACAGCTGAGCAGTAGGTTGCTAGGAAATCTTAACAAGATATGTATTATTTGGACTCTATAGACTGAAGAGAAGCATAGCTTGCTATTTTTCAAGGTCTTTTATAAAATTTTCTTTGAGTTATCCTTCACATAATGAATTTGTGTACATGATTTCGAATGTCTCATTACATCCGAAAGCAACTATTTTAAGGTCAGGCTTGAGGGAGAAACTCTTGTCCTGTTGTTTATACTTAGAGTATTCATATCCTCTGTGGCTATCGAACTTAAATAAGACCTATCCTTACTATCAAAAAAGAGTGCTGTGCCACGTTTTAGCCAAGAGGCAAAGACTTAACAGAATAATATAATACTAGTTTAATACTAGTTATTGCTATGAATTAGTATTAAATAAATTAATTAATTTGCTCTCTCTGGACTTCCCCTGCCGCTTCACCAGCTGCCTTTCCACCCTGGAAATGCCTTTGCCCTGAGATCCCTATTGTGATTGAGATGTCCCTAGCCTGCACTACTGTATCATGAGGGGTCATTATCATTGGCTCCATGCATTCTCCAGACTTCATGTCCTTTCCACCACCTTCTCTTTCCCACCCCTCTTTCCAGGTCACATGGAATATAAGCTCCTTGAGAGTAGTGATTGTCTATTTGGTTTGTATTTATGTTCCCAGAGTTTAGCACAGTGCTTGACATGTAGCAAGGGCTTAATAGATGCTTTATCTATCTATAATAATTATCATTTATATGACACTTTAAGGTTTATGAAGCATTTTAGGTATGTTAATATTATTTGATAAAGCAACCTTGGGAGATAGGTGCTATTATTATTCAGGAAACTGAAGCTGAGAAAGGATGAGTGACTTACCCAGGGCAATATAGCTTTCGAATTTCTGAAACAAGATGTGAATTCAGGTGTTACTGAATCCAGATCCAATGCCACCTAGCTGTCTATGTATCTGTTGATATACCTATGTACCAACCAACCATCTTTCTCTCTCTCTCTCTCTCTCTCTCTCTCTCTCTCTC
>NW_027185698.1:23644876-23663712 GCF_028583685.1 Petaurus breviceps papuanus | reverse complement strand
TCTCTCTCTCTCTCTCTCTCTCTCTGTCTCTCTGTCTCTCTGTCTCTGTCTCTTTCTGTCTCTGTCTCTCTCTTTCTCTGTCTCTCTGTCTCTGTCTCCGTCTCTCTGTCTCTCTGTCTCTCCCATCTATTAGATCACAGTTTTATATCACCTTTTTAGCTTGCAAAGTACTTTCCTCCTAGTAATCTAGTGAGGTAGGTAGTGAAACTATTATGGTTCTTACTTTCTGGGTGAGTAAAGCAGGGTTCAGCAAGGACCAATAATTCTCACCATCACAGAACTAATGTAGACATGGAATTGAAACCTGACTATTTGGACCCACACTCCAGTGCTCTAAGGTAACCAAAGTTTATTGGTTGAAGCTTACTTTAAAACTTAATCAATTCCATGTGTTGTCATGGAAGGGAATGGCTTTGTTTTCTTGAAGACTAGGGCAGTGGAATATAAACCCTGGCACCCTATGGCAGTTGCTACCAAGAGAATCTGAGAATTTTGGGGTCAGAAGGGTCCTCGGCACCTTTAGGTGAAAGCACTTCTAGCTGAAAAATGTATCCCCTCCACAACATCCCCAAATGATGGTCCCTAGCCATCACTTGAAGAATCCCATTGAAGGGAATCCTTTTGATGAAGCACATGTTGCTTTGAGATTGCTGTAACACAATTGTTAGAATGTGTTTTTCTGTAAACCAAGTCAAAGTTAGCCTCTTTGTCACTTTCACTCATTTCTCCTGGGTCTGCCTTCTAGGGTCAAATTGAATAAGTCTAATTTCTTCCTTATGTGACAACTCTTCAAATAATTTAAAATGATAGCTGTCACATCCATTAATTTTCCAAGAGGTGCCATTTCCTTCAGAGCCTCATATAAAATGAACTTGAGACCAGAAAGATTTCAAGACTGTCTGTTATCATACGACCAGATTCTAAATGCTTATAACCAGAACACTGGTGAACAAATTATAATTTCCCCCTTCCTCCTCCCAAGCAATACAAATTAGATATTATGGCACTGTTACATAGAAAATTCACAAGGATAAATGAGCACTCAAAGGAATTAAAACACTAAGCTCATAACAGTGTCCCCCAGGCTACATATATACCTATCTTGTCTTTTTCCTTTTGTTCTTTTCATCTTTTTTGATAGGGTTAAGGGGGATAAAAGGGCCCTGAGACAAGTTGCTATCCTACTATTACTCACTCTTATTTAATGTTTTGTGGATCATTGCAAAGGTGGATCAAGTGACTGCTTTTTTGTAATTAAGATTATTTGGATGCAAGCCCACCTTCTGTAGACTCACTGAAAATATCTTACAGACAGTGTCAGTAGGCAATAGCACAACAGGGATGGTGTAGACCTTGATTTGTCCCCACATCATTTTATTCTTAGGCTAGGTCTCTGTATCTTGAAAGTTTTGAATTCCATGTAGTTTGGAGATTATGTGGCAGTTGTTAAAACTGTTCTCATGTTTTTATGGTTCAATGTTAACTTCTAGGCAGGTTCTAGAATAATATTCTGGTTTCAGGACCACAGTTTATTTGTTGATATCCCAAGGATATGCTGGAGTTTATATTTGTAGTACAGGGGTTGTAGCTTATTTGTTTCTAAAGGATGGTGAATTTCTGGTGGATAATTCAAGCCACCTCATTGTGTCTTTCTAGCTATGTGGTAAATACGACCTGTAGTGATATTCTTCACAATTTCTACCACTTCATTGTATAATCTTCACTGATCAATAAGTCCAAGCTCCAGGGGTGGCTAGGTGGTGCAGTAAATAGAGCACTGGCCCTAGAGTCAGGAGGACCTGAGTTCAAATCCGACCTCAGACACAACACAAAAACTAGCCATGCCCTCCAAAAAAGCAAAAAAAAAAAGTCCAAGATCCTTAAAGATAACTTTTTAACCTTTCTGATGGGGGGGAGGAGTGGAGGGAGGGTAATGATCTATCATCATCATCATCATCATCATCATCATCATCATCATCTTCATCATCCTTGGTCTATGGAGAACAAAAACTTTAATTTCCTCTTCAGAGAAAAAGAAAACCCATATAACTATTATCCAAAACATTTTCCCCAACTTGTTGCTTGACTAATGGAAAGCACTTGTGTTTAAAGCAAAAGGCAGCTGATACCACTTTTCTCTGGAGTATAGATACTTGGAAAACAGCACTTTTTTACTGGGAAAATAAAGGAAGGTAGTTTTGGTATTTGCGCTGCATGTTATGCAATAAGTGACAATGTGGCAAATCAGAGGATTTCAGCAGTGTGTGTCCATTGATTTTGGCATCAGGAGTCCTTGGGAAGACGGAAATGATTGTCACATTTTTATTTACTTATAGAAGAAAGATTAAATGAGTTCCATGGCAGATCCTTATCCGAGAGGTATTTTTCTACAGGAGGAAGGAAATAGCTGCTAAGTGGGTCCTGGTTTTGGATCTAATAAAAACCTTGACAATTTCTATATTTGTTTATCTGTGAATATTTTTCTATGCTGATTTCCAAATGGACTTTTATTTTTAAAAAGCTTATTATCTTGAATTTGAAGTTGAAGAAGGGGCAAAAGGAATATAGAAATTTTGTAATTTGAAGAAACAAAAAAATACTTCAATCTCTCTCTGCCTCTCTCTGTGTTTGTCTCTTTCTCTTTCTCCCTCTTTCTTTCTGTAGGAAAAGAGAGAGAACTATTATATATACTTAGTTGTGATTTGTGTAGTTAGGTAACATAGTGAATATAGTACCAGGCCTGGAGTCAGTAAGACTCATCTTCCTGAGTTCAAATCTGGCCTCAAACACCAACTGGAACCCTGGGCAAGTCACTTAACTCTGTTTCCCTCAGTTTCCTCATCTGTAAAATGAGCTGGAGAAGGAAATGATTTCAGCTTCTTTACCAAGAAAACCCAAAAAGGAATCAGAGTTAGACATAATTGAAAACAACTGAACAACTATATTTTCACACATCTAAATAGACTATGTATCTTTCTCAGTTATTAGCAGAATGTTTTACATACCACAAATACTTTAAAAGTAAGTTTGTTGGTTTTGGTTGGTGTGAGTCTGTATGTAGGTGTCTGCCTCCTTAGACACCTTACTAAAAGGATCTGACCAAAGTACCTTCAGAATTTTATGAAAAGAGCCACAGCTCACAATTTCGAGGCAAAGTTCAGTAAAAAGCTTTTTCTAGATTATTTTTATATACCATGGCAGGAAAATACGCAAGCTAACTCAAAAAGAAACATCTCGTAAATCACTTTCTAAATGGGTTTAGGATGCGAGTAATTTCTTAAAAAAAAGTGTGTCTATATATTATGTATACACACATATATGTACATATACATATATACGTGCATATACACATAAACTGTATATAAACCTTTTACATATTATTTATATACACACAGTACACATACATATACTGTTGTTGTTCAGTCATTTCAGTCAAGTCTAACTCTTCATGATCCCATTTTGGGGTTTTCTTGACAAATATATTAGAGTGGTTTGCCATTTCCTTTTCCAGCTCATTTTACAGATGAGAAAACTGAGGGAAATAGAGTTAAGTGACTTGTCCAGGGTCGCACAGCTAGTAAGTATCTGAAGCTGAAGGAAGATGAGTTCCTGATTTCAAACTCAGTGTATGTGTGTATGTATGTATATGTATATACATATATAAACTCTTGTCTCTTGGTATGAGTTTCTCTCCTTTTTGGTGGAGATGAATGCCCTGTCCTCTGAGAGGAGAAGGGCAGAGTTGGTAAGAGAAGAGAAAGCTCTAGCCTTCACCAGTCCTCCTTCAGGATTCTTTAGGGCAGTTCTCTTTGGGACTCTTTAAGCATCACAACTCTTGGGGTGCTCTACCTTCCAGCTTTAAGAGGGAAGATGAAAGGGATCAACTCCAAGCTTATATATATGCTATATATTTATATAACACCCCTTCTTTCCTCTGACACTGCTACGGCTCTAGTGAAAGCCCTCATCACTTCACCCTTGGACTATTTGAATAGCTGAAGGTGGGTCTGTTTGCCTCAAGTCACCCCAATATATCCTATGTTCAGCCACCAAAGTGATTTTCCTAAAGCACAGGTCTGACCCTGCCACCCCAATTTCTTAATATACTTTGCTGGCTCTCATAAATCCAGGAAGAAAGACAAAATGCTTTGCTTGGCATTCAGAACTCTTCATAATTTAGCTGCCTCCTACCTTTTCAGTCTACTTATACCTTACTTCCAGGTCACTTACTCTTTGGGCATTTTCTCTGACTTCCCTCTGAGGAAAATTAATTTTAATGCTGTATCATTTGATCATTAATATTAATTTGTAATATTCCCTTTCTGATTAAACTCCCTATTTTTTAGTTTATCTCAGTGTCTAGAAACTGGCTGAGAAATATGCTCACATACAAGCCCCTCCTAGGGCCTGCTCTGGTCTTCTTTGTTTATCCCATAAGCAAAAGCTAAAAGAAGTTTCCAAAAGTTACTCATGTGACTTTAGTCCTTTCATTAGAGTTTGAGGAGGTCCAACTCAAGAAGGAGAAATAAAGCCAGAGACATCCTGATCCAGAATGGGTTTGCTTGCCCAGACTCATAACCAGGTTTCATTGCTCAGCTGACCCCTTCCCCTTGAATATTGTGTGATGACGATTCTCTGCTTACTCCCTCATTAAGTATCTACCACTTTCTTGTCAGGAGAGAGTCCAATAATGTGCAGTCAAGAAGATAGGAGGGCATTCAAGATGACCGAAGACCTTTCCTATTGGTCTCTGTTTAGGAGAGAGACTGCTGATCATCAATTTATTGATTATTGTCCAGACTAATTAATAAATTGATCTTTAATACCTGGAAACGTTGTCAGCATTTTATTTGTGAAATCCCCATGCCTGGAATGTTTTCTCTCTCCATATTACTTACTTCCCTGGCTTCTTTTAAATCTTAAGTAAAATCGCATCTGTTATAGACTAACCCTTCTTAATTCTAGTACCTTTCCTCTCTTATTTCCTATTTATACTGGCTATAGCTTGCTATATATACCGTATATATATATATATATATATATATATATATATATTTCTTTGCTTATTGTCTTCCATATTAGATTGTAAGCTCCTTGAGGCAAGGACTGGGATTTTTTTATGCTTTTTTGTAGCACAGTGCCTGGCTCATAGAGACATTTAATAAATCTTTATTGCTTTATTAATATATAGGTAATGGATCACATATTATACATATACATTACACAAATATGTAATAGAGAATGAAAAAAAAGAAAAAGGAGAGCTAGTTTCTTCACAAGCTGTGTGTTTCAGTCCCTTGGGAGTAGGACAGGGTGATTTGTTGTTTTCAGGAAGGAACAGAAACTTGCTCTCTGCTCATCTGCACTAGTCCTTGGGGCTATATGGAAAAGCAATTTTATTTTTTCTAGTTGTTGTCTCATTCCACTTTGCTTCTGCTGCTCTGCTGGTTTCAACTCCATGGAATGAGATCCTCGCCTCCACCCTGCCCCCCCTTCCTATTGGTTACCTGCGGTATCCCTTGTTCTAGCCCCTTCCTTTCCCTTTCCTGCCTGATTTTGTATGCTGTCCCCTCCGTTAGATAGTAACTTCCTTGAGGGACTGTTTTTCTTTCTATTCATTGCATCCTCAACACTTAGTGCACTGCCTGCTCCACAGTATGTGATTAATCAATGTTTTGGATTGGTTTGGCTTGTCCTTGCAGTTGAACTGGATAGTGAGAAAATCCATTTCCAAAGGGAGTGTAGAGAGCTACTCTTAGAGACTGAAATGGAAGTTTGTTTAAGGATGGAGTTACTCATATGAACATAGGGAAGACATAAGGCCTTCTTCTCTTTGCCTCCACAAGATACTGATTCTGCTTGATACTGGGTATCAGAAGTGGGAGAGATTTGTGCATTCTAGTTTTTATTGAGCTATTCTCCTTTGCACAGCGTGGTGTCAAGTAGTATTCAGAGGAGAAAAAGATATGATTTCTGCCATCAACAAGCTCCTTAGGAACATAGATTTTGAGTTGGAGGAAACCTAAGGGGTCATCATGTCTCTCCACTTTGTTTTATACATGAAAAAACACGCATAGTGTCCTCAAGGACTCATACATTAGTTGGTGTCTGAGAAGGCCTTTGGACTGAGTTTTGTCCTGAAACTAAGTCCTGGGCTCTAATGTCTCAAAATTTTGCAGGTCTGCCATGAGGATCTGGTGAGATATTATGTATGAAAGAACTGTGTGCTATAGAAACTCAAGTTTTTATCATTACCAGTGTTATAATCTGGTTTGAGTTACAGCTATAATAAAGATAATGAAGGACGTAATGCCAAAGTGGTTTTTCAGTGTCCAGTTGCATTAGGTAACATGGCAGGCTTTACAAAAGAAGTATGAAGACCAGATTACTGTTCTTTAAAAACTTAAGACACTAAAGATATGCCTAGGATTCTAGGATCAATAACAGGTGGAAGGGGTGCGTAGGAATAGGGATGGAGATCCACCTAAATTAAGCCTTTTTATGAATATACAATTAAATAATTTCATTATGCCTGGATAAGGGCATTTTATGGATGGGGACGTGGAAGGAGAAGGGAGTGTCTAACCCTTAGGGAAAGTAACCATGGTAGCTCATCATCTGATCTACTTGGTCAAGCAGAGGAAAGTATGAAGTCTGCTCTTAAGATGAATGACTGAGGCTGATTTCTTTAAGGAAAATACAACAAAACAAAAAATAACCAAATTATTATGTTGAGAATGAAGTACTTAAAAGTGGACATTTTTTTCCCTCAACGAAATGAATCACATTAGTACCTAAGAGAAAAACTGACCATTTCTCCTGACTTGCCCAATAGAGACAAATGGGAAATCAATTCTGCATGTCACTTGTTTGGACCACAGTGCTGGATGGGCCAATCTTGCAAACCAGAGTTTTATTTGTGCAGGAGGTAAATGAGAATACAAATGAGAGACAGTGTGGAAGAGGGAAAAGGACACTCATTAGAATGAGAAAAACAGGACGTAAATTCCATCTTTGCCATTTACTAGCTGTGACATCGTCTGCAAGCTTTAGTTTTCTCATCTATAAAATTACGATAATAATACCTGTCCTGTCTCACTGAGATGTTATAAGGCTCCAGAGGAAAGCATGAATATTAAAGTGCTTTGGAGCCATAGGGTGACTGTATTTATCTTCTCCTTTACTAATAATTAAAAACTTTGAAGTTTTCCAAAACTTTACATAGATGTCCTCATTGGAGTTTCATAATAGCCCTTTGACTTAGGTTCAGTAAGTAATATACTCCCTATTTTACAAAGAAGGAAACTGCAGTTCACTGAGATGAAGTGAATTGCCCATGGTCACTGAACTAGTGTTGGAGTCTGAGTTGGAATTTAGGTTTTTTGACACCAAAGTCAGCACTCTAGCCATAAAACCATCCTGCCTTTCTTGCACTAACCAAATGTGTGCTATCTATATGTATAAGCTTGTAGACCCAGTTATATACACATACATATACACAGAAATACATATATGTATTCATATACATTTATGTGTGTGTAGATACACATATATAGACTCTTGTATCCTGTTTTATTTCTATATATGTATATCTGTGTGTATATATGTATACATGTGTGTGTAACTGTATCTAAAACCTATACATATGGACAGTACACATCTGATGAGAACAAGAAAGGCAGGTTGGTATTATGGTTAGAGTCTTGACTTTGGAGTCAAAAGACCTGTACACCTTTGAGAGAGACAGAGACAGAGAAACACATTTAGTGGATAGGTAGCTGGCTTTTGAGTCAAAAGGTGGTTTTTGTTCAGTCATGTTCAACTCTCCATGACCCCATTGACATTTCTTTGGCAAAGATATCAGAACAGTTTGCCATTTCCTTCTCCAGCTCATTTTACAGATGAGGAAACTAAGGCAAATGGGGTTAAGGGACTTGCCTAGGGCCATGCAGCTAGTTAGTGTCTGAGGTTCGATTTGAACTGAGGCCTTCCTGATTCCAGGCCCAACGCTCTATCCATTGCTCCAGGGTTCAATACCAATTCTGATACATACTGGTTATATGATTCTAGGAAGTGATTTAATTCCTCTAAAAAGCAGCAGAGAATGTACATTCTGTATTAGGTGAAGGAATTCTTTGTGCTGATGAAATCCCAAGTCCATTTTATATATTCCCCAAATGTTTTTTTTTTTATTTTTAGCTTTTTATTTTTTGGCGGGCAGTTGGGGTTAAGTGACTTACCCAAGGTCACACAGCTAGTAAGTTTTAAGTGTCTGAGGGCGAATTTGAACTCAGGTCCTCCTGACTTCAGGGCCAGTGCTGTATTCACTGCTCCACCTAGCTGCCCCAACTACCCAAATGTTTTTGACTGACTTATGGTTAATTATCACAAAGAACTATGGCGTTGGTCAACTCTTATGCCTAACTTTCTAGCTCTGACAAGCAGACCAATGATTCCTCCCTACAACAGAAATGAGGAGGAATGCCACTTTAGACATAATAAGCAGGACAGAACCAGGCTCCACTCTTCTCCTCCTCAGCCCCTGTTATGTGGTATCTTTCTCCAGTAAATTCTTTGAGGGCAGGGACTCTTTCTTTTGGCTTGGATAACTATCCCTAGCCCTCACACGGTGCCTGTCACAAAGCACGTGCCTAATAAACACACATTGCCTGCCTGCTCGCTGTCAAACCAGTGAGGAGCTTCCCTGAATTGAGCAATGATGGTCTTTGGATAACGGACACATAATCCAGCCCACTGCCAGGCCTGGAAGCTCTTCCAGCTTGGGAGAACCTGCCAGAGCTTTGATTTGGCTGGGGTTGCCTTTGAGAGCCACATGCCACAATGAAGCATCAGAAAAAAGACTTTAGTAGAATCAGATACTCATATCAATGACTGAATTAGAAGAAAAAATATTGACTGATCACCACCCTGTGCTGAGACTGCACAAAGGTCTGGATATGGAGGGGAGGGGAGTGCAGGACAGATGTTACGTTTAGACAAAGGCAGAGTCATAGCTCTCCTAGAGCTCACAAGACAGGGAGGAGGATGTGGATAGGTTGCTGCCTTGAGGACAGGAGTTCTTGACTTCTGGCCCATAAACTTAAGTATAATAATAATAGTAATAGCAATTACAACAGTAATAACAGCTAACATTTATATGGTACTTACTATGTGCCAGATGCTTTCTAAGCACTTTAGAAATATTATCTCATTTGATTCTTACAAACAACTTGGGAGGAAACTGCTTTTATTATCCCCATTTTACAGATGAGAAATGCAGACAAATAGAGGTTAAATGACTTGCCCAAATCCCATAAATAGTAAGTGTCTCAGGTTGGATTTGAACTCAGGCCTTCTTGACTGTGGAGCAGCAAGATAGTGCAGTGGATACAGTGCTGGACCTGGAGTCAGGAAGACTCATCTTCATGAGTTCAAATCTGGCTTCACTTATTAGTGTGTGACCCTGGGCAAAGCACTTAATTCTGCCTCAGTTTCCTCATCTGTAAAATGAGCTGGAGAAGGAAATGGCAAACCTCTCTAGTATGTTTGCCAAGAAAAGTCCAAATGGTGTCATGAAAAGTCAGACATGACTGGAAAATGACTGAACAACAAACTTCTTGACTGTAGGCCCAGAGCTCTATTCATTGTACCACTTACCTAACTCTGCATACACCCCCCCCCACACACTATATATATGCATATGTGCATGGACACACACATATATACACACATATTTAGATAATTATTTCAATATGCATAATTTTCTTTGTAATCCTATGTATTTTATTGATTTCAAAATATTATCCTCATAAGGGGTGCTTAGACTTCTCCAGACTTCCAAAGGGGTTCATGATAGAAAAACTAGAACCTTTCATTTGGAGACAAAGACCTGGGTTTGTACTAAGTTATAGATGGGCTGGGAGGCAATTATAGTGCTAGGAGTTCCCCACACTCATGAAATAACAGTTCCTTTGCTATTGGAATAAGTAGGGCATGGCTAATGAGGCAACGGAAGCCTTTGGGATAGCTTTTTCTTGGCTCAGAATATTTTCATAATTAGGCTGTATAGGTATCAAACTCTGGCTGTTGGCAAAACTCTTTAGTGTGGTCTGAAGCAGATAAATATAATTGGGAAAATGTTTAACAAATAAGTTAAAATATAATACAACATAGATAATGTTAATTTGTGGTTTTCTAAGTCAAGATGAGTCATTTTGAGTTTGACACAATTGAACAGATTGATTTCCTTTGCTTATGCCTTCCTATTTTTGCATTTATCACCAGTACATTTCTCACACTCTCCTTATATACCACAAGCTTACTGAAATTCAGGGACCATCTGTGCTGACTGAGGGCAATTAGAATAGTGGAATTTGGGGAGAGCAGGTCATGAGGAAACTAATCTTGGTCACAATGGGGACTTTTTACATCAAGCACAGAGGGAAAATCTCAAACCCTTGAAAGCAATTGTATTCTTAGCAGCACTGCTCAGCCAGCATCGATGGTAGGGAAGGGAGGGTAGAACCAGGCTCAGCTCTCCTCTTCTTTTTCATTTGATCACATAGAGTAGCTCCTCTTTGGAGCAAGATACTTTCTTTCTTGTCTTATTCCAAGATGGATGCTTTTTGCCCCCAGAGTTACATTCTAATAGGACAAAACATTCCTTCTTGCAGTTAAAGCATGACCAATCAGCTAACCAGCAAGCGGACACTTCAGCAATCATCCTAATGAGGGCTCTTAGAATCTTTCATTGTTTCTCCACTGCTGGTCTTTGGTGGAGAACTCCCCTTGGCTTCAGTAGGAGTTTTGAACGAAAACCCTGAGATTAAATTGGGCCCCAAGGGTTTTCTGGAAGTCAGAAAAACAGATCTTTAAGACTATCTTGCATTACTTTTCCAAAAGCACTCTGCAAAATTAATGCCATGACAAGGAAAATATAGAGTGTGTGGAGTGCTATGTATTTTTCAGCTACACTTTGACTAAAATAATATCTGAGGGTATAATTGGTTTGCATAGAAATGAATCACTTGCCAAATTTGGTTCCAAAAAGCAAAAAGCATTTAGAGTTACTCAAGGACAAAAGAAAAGGTCTCAAGTCCTCAAAAAATATACATTTTAAAAAAAACATTCATATGATTCAAAAATAGCTAAAGCATATTTCTTTATATTTGAGGGAAATTTTACTCCCAGGCTAAGACCACACATGCCAAGTTTCAACTGGGAATGGATTTTTGTTTAATTTTGCAGCTAAAATAGGAGGTTGGAATGAGAGTATTGTCTCAGTTTTCATATATCATTATGTAATAGTAGCTCATGAGTCTATCCCTTCAGCAGCTTATTGGACCTCTAGTAAAAGCCATGCTGTCTTCATAGAAGTCATGGCTGTGTATATCTGGTTTCCTCACTCAGGTGTTAAACTCCTGGAGGACAAAGGCTAAATATAGCATTCCATAGGACCATAGAACTAAGATCTGGACATTAGAGGCCATTTAGTTTCATTTAGCTTTATAAATGGTGAACATCGAGACCCAGAGAACTGAAGGGGCCTTTCAAAGACCTTAGAGGTAACAAGTAGTAGAGCACAGGTCTTTGGAGTCCAAATCCATGCCTTGCCCAGCACAGTGCAATGCTGGGCACTCAATAAATGCTTTAGAAAGAAATAGTTTATTTTCACAAGGATTTATTAAGGGTCTCTCATGTGACATTGAGCTTCACACAAGAGCAGAAACAAACATCAAAAAAAGATTGATTCTATCACTATCATACAGACACACGTACATGAGTCTATGCGTTTGGTGAGGACAATTTGAATAATTATAATATAACTTGAAACCTGATTATGAATAAGAGATGTAAATCAAGTGCCATGTGAGATCTGAATGGGAAAAGAAAGTGAATGAAACCATTTAACCTATGGAATTCAGGCTTCCTAAGCATCCATCGATCAGTCAGTAAATTATTGACTGTAGTCAATTAAACTATTACCTCCAGGGTCAAACATAACATTTTCTGTTTGACTTTCAAAACACCACATAATAGAAGTCCTTACTACCTTTACTATCCATTTAGATGTTACTCCTCTCCATGTACTCTTTGGTCCAGTGATGACGGCCTCTTCCTACTCTATCTCCCAACTCTGAGCATTTTTACTGGCTCTCCCCATGCATTCTGTCTTTCTTTATCTCTATCTCCTAAGTGCCCTGGCTTTCTTCAAGTCTCATTTGAAGTCTTATCTTCTGCAAGAAGTCTTTCCCAGTCTTCCTTAACCGTAGTGCCTTCCTTCTGAGATCACCATCAGTTTATTCTGAGTTTATTCTCTATTATATATGTTTTGTTTGTTCATGTTTGTTTATGTGTGATATTTCTGATTAGACTGAAAGCTCCTTGAGAGCAGGGACTATTTTTGCCTTTCTTTGTATCTTTAGTGTTTAACACGGTGCCTGACATATAGTAGGTGCTTAAGAAATTCAGATTGGATGATTGATTGTTGAGGAGGTCCTTTCACAATGAGTTATTGTTGCTAGTGAATAATTTCTTGGAAGAGTTTTCTCCATAGTCTGCTGCAGAATGGTTTTCAACATGGCTCTCCTATCTCTTCCTGAGGTCAGCTCTCATCCCTTTTCAGGATTACTAAGGCCTCTTATTACTGGGGCAGAAGGAGTGTTCAGGGAGGCCTAGTGCCTCTGATTTGAAGGCTTGCTGGGCCCTTATCCTGGTTGCTTATCCCACTTTGATGTCCACCAATGGCTCCAACAAGTTCTAGAATGCACAGTGGCCGCACTGAGGTGAAACTGTCTCAACAGACTGGTTATGACAGGTTGAGGGTCGCTAAAAGGCCTCAAAGCTGTTGTTGAGTTAGGGAGTGTCTACTCCAACTATGTGAAGACTCTCCTCAGGAGAATGGGCAGATGGGCCGTGAAGGCAGCTGAAGTAGGTGCTATAGAATCCTTAGAGTTGGTCAGACATTGAAGGTGCCAAGGTCATCCACTGCATCCCAGGCTCTAATTTTGATTGGACTTCAATGACGCTGGAAGAGAGAATGAGGCTGATGACTTTGTGCAACTCTGCCTCACTTAAATACAATTCATCCATAAGTCATCATCCCATGATATCATTGGTCCTGTTTGAAAATGAAGGAGGAAAAACAACTGTTGGCAGAAATGGAACCAGGGGGTTAGAAGCTATCCTATTCTCTTCCCACTTTTTTTTTTTACTATAGAAAAAAATGGCATATAGATGAAATTGAGGCATCTGGTAGAGTGAAAGACTAGCCAACATAATATAGACATCAGCAGGCTCAGGCTGTTATAGCTGCTGGAGAAAATTGGGAGGGACTTAGGGGAAGAGGTCCTTCCCAACACTAATATGACACAAGGAGTGGAAGGAATTGCGTGACATTTTGCCCTCCCTTCCATTTTTAATCCTGCCACTGAAGTCTCCATCCTTGTGCTAGCTGCAAGGATAGGATGTGAATTATGGAATGAGACAAAAGATTGGGGTTGGATTGTGGTTTTGGACAGCAACAACTTCAGAAGAAGGAGATGGAAATACAAGTGGTGGCATCTAGGAAAGAAGGGGAGTTTTTCTGTGGCTAGTAGGCCCTTGGCCTTGGATGGAAGGTTTGTAATCATGGAAGGTAGTGTAAGAAAAATCAGTTGACTGCACTGAACAGCTTCCTTTAGAATTACTAAAGGGGTCCCACCCTTCCTGGCTTAGGGGATAGAGAACAGGCTTCAGAGTCAGTAAGACATGGATTCAGATGCAGGGCTTCTGATCCATGAATGTGTCCCTGCTGAGTGGACTTGTGCAATCTCTCAGGACTCTCAGGTATCTCTCCAGGGTTATTTAGTTGCTATGTAGTTCCTGATTTGCATTAATAAAATATGTTTCTCCTCTGTGAGTTCCTTGCACCAACGAAATCACAGTCTAGGACCACAGCAAACAGCTGTAGCTAATTCTACCCCATTTCATGTCATAATCAAGGAATTGGGAGGGGGTGGTGGAGAGAATACTCTTTAATCCCACAAGAGTGTTTCCCCAGTGTTCTATAAATGTAAATCTTTATTATTTGCCAAGTATTCTGCAAATTTCCAGAACAAAAAAATGAGTTGTTATTGTTCCCATAGTCCAGTTCCTAAGCATATTGCCTTGTAGGGCAGAACAGAAGGAGATTCCATCCCCACAATGTTTTTATTTTGAATTGTAAATATGTTTTGTAATAAATGTAACTCCCATTTATAGTTATTTAAGGTTTGCCAAACACTTTTCCTATGTTAACTAAGTCTATTCATTTGTCTGTGTACTTGTTGAACACTTTCCTTCTCTCCTTCATCCTCAGTAGAAGGTACATTAATTGAGGACAGGGACCTTTATAGATGTTTCTGTATTCCCAGTGTGGCCAACAGATAGATTGATAAATTGCCTTTGAATTGAATTGAACCATGACCAAAAAATGTATCCCCAAATGGCAGCCTCCCTATTGAATGTGACTGTCCACATTTAGCCCGGCCAATTCTCTGACAGATGGTGGCCCACCAAGCTCAAAGCCTTTCCAACTTCAAAAAACCTGCTGGAACTTTTTCTCTCTTGGCATAGCTCTTGAGAGCCCAGGATCATCTCCATGCCATGACATAGTTTTAATCCTGCCAGGCCTGAATAATGACAAAAACACCTCTGTTAACTTTAAAACACAAAGGGATTTATACGGTATGATCAGTCCATTTTCCTTCAGTAGAAAATTTGTACTGTAATTTCTCTGCTTTGGAAGAATGGGTTGGTTCCACTGGAATTGAAAACTGTGGATCAAGAGGGTCCTTATTCTACAAGTAATGCTTCTGATCAATTAAATCTTCAAATCTTCCCAGAGAAGGAAAATCAGATATTCACACTCAAAAAGATGAGAAACTATTAGGTAGACCAATACTCTAGGCCATTTTGCTATGCTGAATGAGAAAATTAAATGCTCTCATTGTTCACAGAATATTATTTCCTATATATCTTCAAAAATCACTTTGGTCTGATAATAAAACATATTATCATACAAAAAGAATAATGATAGTTGTGCTATGAATCTCACTGAGTTATTGTAGGGAAAATACTACATTAATAAAAAAGTTATAGGAAATGAGTTCTTGTATGAAGAACACTGACATATGCATGGGAATGAGGGAGGGAAAGAATAAAGACAAGATAATTTATGACCCCTGCCCTCAAGGATCTTATGATCCGGTAGCAATGAGAAGGTATATATATGATACATAAAACACAGTTTAGAGTGTGATAAACGTAGAAAAGGATTGCAAAACAATGTGAGATTAAATGAATAAATAACAACTTCCATTTTTGTGGTGTTGGTCACTTGGGAAATCAAGGAGGGAAGAAGTAGGACCTGACTCATCAGTATAATGGTATTCTAACTCATTTTGACTCCAAATTGGATGAGCTCTTTTGACTCTCTCATTCATCTCATTCTACCAATAGTTCTCTGACTCCATGTTAATCTCTTTCCACTATAACATGCTGCTCCTATTAAATCCAATAATTAATTAATCAATGAACAAATATATATCAAGCACCCACTACTACGTGCTAAAAACTGTGTTGGGTCCTAGGGATAACCCAACCCCTGAAAAAAAAACCCAAAGAAACAAACAACACACAAACAAAAAAAACCCCAAGTGAAATAGTTCCTACCCTTGAAGATATATCAGGGGAGAAAACATATAAAAACAACAATAGCTAGCTTTTATATAGTACTTTAAGGTTTGCAAAATGCTTTACAAATTTTACTTCATTTTTTCTTATAACTATTCTGGGAGATGGGTACTATCTTTATTCCCTTTCTATAGATGAGGAAACTCAGACAGACAGAGGTTAAGTGATTTGCCCAGGGTCACACAGCGAGTAAATGTCCCTGACAGGATTTAAACTCATGACTCCAGGCCCAATGATCTATCCACTGAACTATCTAACTGCATCAAACATTTTTGGAAAAGGTCTGAAGAGGGGTGAGACTGAGCGCAGGAAGAAAAATTAAGACAGTATTGCAGTAGTCCAGGCTTGAAAGAAGGAAGGTCTGTCTTATAGCAGTAACAGTGGAGAAGACAGAAAAGATGTGACAGAAGATGGGAGGTAGAATTGATAAGATTTGAAATCTGATTGAATGTAGAAAGAAAGAAGAATCAGAAGTGACCCTAAGGTTTCAAATCTCTGTGACTATGAGAATAATGGTACCATCAAATGTAACAAATTCCATCTGCTTTGATTGGCTTTCAAGGTCCTACTCAATATGTCCCACCCCATTTTATTTTACATTGATCCCACTATCTAGTTTGCTCTAACCAAAGCCTGGGCAACTGGATAGCAAAGTGGACTGAGTGCTGGTCTTGGAGTCAGGAAGACATGTATTTAAATTCTGCCTCAAATGATAGCTAGCCATTGTGATCCTGGCCAAGTGATTCAACCTCTCTTAGTCTTAGTTCACTTATCTGTAAAATTAGGAGGTTGAGTTCAGTAGCTTTTAATATCCTTTCTGGCTCTAATTCTATAATCCTATGTTCTATATTTTTCTTCTTGGCACATTATGTTCATTACTAATTCTATGTCTTCCCTTACTTATTTCTCATTTTTTTTTGTTCTTCCCTATTTAGGGAACACATCCTAATTCTGTCTATCCTTCAAGTCCCATTGCAAAACTATTTCCTGTAAGAAGACTTCCTGACTCCTCCAGCACCTCCATGAAGCTTCTTGAGAGCAGCCAAACACAGCACAGTACCTGGTACACAGTAGGTATTTAATAAATGCTTGTTGATTGACTCTCAGCAGTGATATCTTTCATCTCCCTAGTCCAATAGCACTTTTACTTTGTTCCCAAGAATTTTGCCCTTAACTATGTTACCTTGCCCTATTCATTATTTGTATTGTGTAGATTAGGCTTGTTTTACATTTAAATTTTAAGTTCCTTGAGGGAAAGGAAAACATAATGTTGGTGCCCACTACATATTTGTTCACTGATGATTGAATAATATGTATGGTGTCACAGTAAGAATTTCAATGATTGGTATTCATGGTCACCTATTTCCACAAATTTGTTTTTTCTTTTTGTTTTAGGATTGGGCAAATAAATTTTAATGGAAGTAGAGGCATATAATTCTAAATTCCATCTCAGATTAAGACTATTTCTCTAGATAAAACCAAACTGCCTAAAAATGGGGAAAAATATGCCTCTTCCCCCCATTAAGGACTTTTCCCCCCTTTACTTTAAAGCTTTAAAGATCTATGAATGGGGTCCTGGAGTCAGGAGGACCTGAGTTCAAATCTGACCTCAGACACTTAATACAAAAACTAGCCATGTGACCTTGAACAAGTCACTTAACCCCAATTGCCCTACCTTCCTCCCTCCAAAAAGCAAAAATAAAAAGATCTATGATTCTCAGCATGGGCCCTCAATCTCTCTGTTGATGTCAATCACAATGATTTTGTGCCATAGAAGAAGGAAGGAGGAACAGAAGGAGGGAGGATAAAGGAAGAAGGAAGGAAGAGGAAAAAAGCATTTATTACATGCTTACTATGTGCCCAAACACTGTGTGGGGTACAGTAAGGTGACTGGTGAGAAGATGACCATCTATTAAAGTGAAGCCTGGCTGGAGGTTGCTTAATTACAGTGGACCGTGTGATGCACTCACTAATCAGCACATTGAGGATCCCAGTTTGGGAGTTCCAGAGCTGAAAGGGACAAATCCTTCAGGACTTGGTCTCTGCTTCATAGTGAGTCTTTATGAATTGTCACTGCTGGGAAAAAAAGAGTCATCACTTAGTGGCCAAATTTTTGAAAATAAACCTCTCCTAAATGAGCTAGGTTGGCCCTCAAATGACAGACACAATCCATCAGCGGGCCCATGCCCAAAACCTTTACAGCTCAGTAAATGTTTGTTGAATTGGGCAACAGTGCTCAGTGGAGCCTGAACATGATTAGCATTGTCTTTGAGAATACATGGTACCTTCCTTACCTACCCTTAGGATCCATCAGAATTACAAGCCAGTGCCTAGGATGGTGCCTGTAACTCAGTAGGTGCTTAATCAATGTTTATTGATTGAATAATTGGCTTTAGTGGAGGGTTTTGCTAATGCAAAGTTAAAAAAGAAGGGATCAGAGTCAGTTTGGCTGAATGTTTCTACCTAATGGATCATTTCACTCCTAGTTCAACTGATTCTTTAGTTTACTCTGCCTCTTTACTGGCTGTCTTGCCTCCACCAGAGTATCTTTTGCCTTCTAGCTTGCATTGCCTATCAGAATATGAGCTCCCTCAAGAGTAGGAGCATGTTTTCTAGCATTTGTATCTCCAACACTTAATACAGTGCCTGACATATAGTAAGTCACTAATAAATGCTCTCTTTATCTGTCTCTCCATCTTTATCTTCTTTCTATTTTTTATAATAAATATGCTTTAATCAGATTATTTTTAGAGCACATAAAATGACAGAGAAAAAATGAATTACTTAAAATAGTTGTATTTATTATGTTCCACAATTTGATCAAATACTGGTGTTTATAATAAAGTTTATATAGGATGTTTTAAAAACAAATTCTTCATATTTTGTCTTTACTATGTACTTACAGAATTTCAGGGAAATATTTCTGTTTGTTTCTATGGCTTAACATGTACTAAAGGGATGGCAGGTACTTACATTCAGTCCATATGGAATTCTAACATTACAGTTAATGAATTTTCTTATGTTGACCATCTCTTTGATATTGAAGGCAATGTTCTATCTATCTATCTATCTATCTATCTATCTATCTATCTATCTATCTATCTATCTATCTATCTATCTAT
>NW_027185698.1:23598428-23644866 GCF_028583685.1 Petaurus breviceps papuanus | reverse complement strand
TATCTATCTATCTATCTATCTATCTATCTATCTATCTATCTATCTATGTTCCTATTATCTATTATCTAGCCATCATCTATCTGTCTCTATTATCTATCTCCCTTTCACCGACCTACAGTACTTTGTAAGGTACTTTGCCCTCATTCTTTCACTGGGATCACCTTATGCTAGACCTGTTGGTCTTAGTAAGTGTTTGTTGAATTAAATTACTTGGATTTCCTATTTTATAGGTAGAGAAACTGAAGCCCAGAATGGGGAAGGGACTCACCCAAGGAGATATAGCTACTAACAAGGGTACCAGAGGTTAAAAGCAGATCTTCTGCCTCCAAATCTAGTTTCCCTTTCATGCCATGCTGCCTCTCAGAGGCACCAAGTAACCAAGTAATCCAATTGGTTATTTTGAATGGAGACTACTCCAGTGTGCCCTAAATAACAAGACACAAAAGAAAAAAAAATTCCATAGTAAATAATTCAATAAACACCCACTAAGAGCTGGACCATGGGGAAGTCAAAATGAAAAACATCACAAGCAGGGTTACAGATGTGAGAGACCTTAGAAATTATTTAGTTTAATGCCCTCTACAACATTAGGAAAGTCACTTAAAATCTTGGAGCCACAGCGTCCTATTTATACATTGAAAATATTGATAATTGCATTAAGTATCTCACGTGTTGTTGTGGGGGAAATGGTTTATAAGTATGAGTAGATTTTCATTGTTATTATCTAAAAGCTCCCTTCATGCATGTCCTTTCAGACATTTCTATGAGGAGCTTCTCCCCCCTTTTAAAAAAATACATTTATTTCAACTTATTTTTATATCCCCAACATTTACCTGTGTATCTCTTCACAATTTCCAAGATACTTTTCTAGAAGTTTAATATTTCCCCCTGTGGCTTCAAGACATTCAATCAATTCAGGTAAAATGCTGCAAATTCAAACCAGTTAAAAAAAAACACAAAAAGGTGAAATATTGATTTTTTTGGTCTTTGCAGCATGGTCTAGCTATAGCTGGGAACTCTGAAATGTCCTTCCTAATGACATAACAAACTTTAATTTTTGGTCTCTAATAGTCTTGTGCCATGAAAAGAAAATAGAACTAGGAGTGAAGAGATCAAGGGTTTCTGTTAACTTGCTGTGTACCATTGGGCACTGCCTTCCCTTTTTTGCATCTCAGTTTCCTCTTTTATAAACTGAAAAGCTTTGACCTTTGAAATCTGTTAGAGAGCTAAGATTAAATGGTGATCTAGTTGAGGACAGAATATAGTCTCAATGGGATCATTTGCTCCTGGAAGGAGTACCACAAACTATGCCCAGATAAATGATGGAAAATGTGACCTCATTGGGGAGGAGGAAAGGTGTGATGGTTAAAAAGGGTGGAGAGACATCATCTTAAGGTAATTTTTATCATTTTATTTATAATACCAGCATTTTAATAAAAAAGGTCATTTGGCCATCTCTCAGACCAAAGACAATCATGGCAGTGGGCTCACCATTTATATGCCCTTCCGAAGAGTAGGTGTTCCTGAGGGTGGCGATCAACTCTGATTGGTTAATAATTAATGAGAGACAGAGAGAGAGAGAGAGAGAGAGAGAGAGAGAGAGAGAGAGAGAGAGAGAGAAAAATACAATGAGGGGTTGGACCTGACTTTGATTATGTCATTTACTTCTTAAATTGCCCCCAGCCTAGCCAATCTATTCAAAGAATTTATCCCCACCCAAACCTGAGTGGAACACAATGGCTGCCCCACCTGGGTGAGGTCTGGATGGAGGAGAAGGTTAGCTTCTGGCTTCCATGTTCTAGTTTCCTATTTAAGCTAATTATTCCTGCTTACTAGGAGCTATCCTCTGTTGTTTCTATAGCAAGAAAAGACCTAGGGTGCCATCAGCAACCTCTAAATTTTGTGCCCTGGGACCAAACCCCAGTTATCCCTTTAGAGGCATAATTCTAGTGGAAGTCTGTTGTGGAATGTGAATAGATAAGTAACCATCATCACAATATACTAGTCGATCCTGTAAGTTCTTTTGGATATTATTTTTTCTGAAGTAGAGGAAAGTCTATAGAGTTTACTGCCAAGATTTATTTAACATGAAACTTAACACATGACTAGGGACCTCTGGTGGGTGGGCCCATATTTTTTAAATTGGAAGAATGTAAAAGAAATAAATAACAGGTGGTTAAAAAAATTTCTAAGTGGATAGCAGGGAAATGGCCTGCACTGCTTCATTGAAGATGATAAAATTTTGATGTCTATTTTTAAAACCAAGCAAAAGGAGAAACACATGAACTCATTATATCCAATGGAAGAAACTGGGGGGCCAACCATCGCTACATCAAAGCAGGCACTGCATGGTTATGATTTACCCATCTGCCAAGGTTTAATTGTGATACTCCCCAGTACCTGTGTTGGAACTAGTGACAACTCTTTGGCTCTAATAAGTGTTTTGGCCTTTTAAACATTTCTAGACCAACTCGTACCACAATTTTCTGCCTCATAAAATTCTTTGCATCTTCTGGACCGATCTTCCTCCTGCCCCAACCCCAATCCTCTCACACCTTTTCAATGCCATTTCTAGGCCCTACCCTTGAAACCCTTCCATGCTGCTGGAAACCTCCTGTCATGGAGGGATATGATTTAAAGAACTAATCTACACTAAGACTTTAGCCCCAATATCATGTCATATCAATATCATATAACATTATATATATATTATTATATATAATTAATATATAACATTATATATAACAAATATCATTTTGCAATAACATCAAGTATGTTGACAAACTGCAGTCCATCCAGAAAAGACCAATGAAGACGAGAAGAGACTGGTGACCGTGCCAACATAAGCTTGGTTAAAGGACCTTAGGATGTTTAGCCTTCAGAGTGGAAGTTTTACAGGGAACATGATTCCTATCATCAAATATTTGAAGACCTTCCATGGAGAAGAATGATTAGAATCATTTTTCTTTATGTACATATCTAAGAACAGTGGGGGAAAGCTAAAGAGAGAGGCAGATTTCAGTTGAAATAAACACACACATACTTTTCTTTACAATTAAAATTATTCAAAAGTAGAACAAATTTCATCTGGTGTGAGGGCTCCTCAGCATTGGAGGTCTTCAAGCAGAGGCTGGATCATGACTGATTCCGCTATCATATGCAAAACCAGTATAGCTTTCTATACCATTATTTCTATTGGTGGGAATTAATGACTTGGATCTTAGATTCCTCCAAGTGCCTTTATGTGGTAGGGCCTCTCCTACCACCTTTCATAGCATGGATGTGACAACAGCTCTGCTGGATTCAGCTACATTTCTCTGAATTAATTGACCCTTTATAATGTTATTCTGCCTAACATCAATGAAATGAAATGAAATGAAATGAATGAAAGACTGATGAATCTAATGAATAGTAGTTGTTACATGGGGTATGTCCATGTTTGTGTTTCAAAAGAGCCTACATGGATTGGAATTGCTTAACTCAATAAAATCACCTCTAATGATATTGATATATGTATAAACACATATACATATATACAAACAAATGAGAGCGATATGGATAGCTATTTCTCTCTCTCTCTCTCTCTCTCTTTCTCTCCCCCCCCTCTCTCTTTCTCTCCATTTATCTATCTATAAATCTTCCTAATGCACAGATCTGACTATGTCACTCCCCTGCTCAAAAGTCTTTAGTGACAGGGGCGGCTAGGTGGGGCAGTGAATAGAACACTGGCCCTGGAGTCAGGAGGACCTCAGGGTTCAAATCTGGCCTCACACTTACTAGTCATGTGACCTTGGAAAAGTCACTTAACCCCAATTGCTCTGCCCTCAGCCCCCAAAAAGCAAAAAAAAAAAAGTTTTCAGTGACTCCTTATTGCCTCTGGTAGAAAACACAAACTCTTCAACTTGTCACTTAAAGTCCTTTAAAGTCTGGTTCTAATATAATAATAACCTTTTCTAATATAATAATTATCTAATATAATAATAACCATTTCAGACATCTTATCACTTCCCTTCTTATAGTTACTGTTCCAGCCAATATAGTCTAGTGGATAATATTGTCCGTTACATCTCCCACCTTTGCTCAAGCTGTTCTCCATGCCTGGAATATATCCCTCCTCACCCCTGACTCTTAGATTTTTAATTTTCTTCAAGGTTCAACTCAGGTGTCTCTTTCTAAGGAGATAATAAATTCTTGGCCGTTCCTTTTAACATGTTTATATAAATTGTTTGGGGAGGGAGTAGGCGAGAGTGGAGATATTTTTAATAGAACATAATAAGTTCTTTAAGAGCAGAAACTATTTACTATTTTTCACTTTATCTCTAGTGATACTCTAGCACAGTGACTTACATGTAATTGGTTAAATTTAATTGAAAACATGACAGATTTAGGCTCCTCATTGGGTGGGGGTCACTGATTGTGAAGAGGACATCTTTAGAACTCATTTATGAATTAAACAAGACTTTAGTCTTCTTATCACAGAGCTTCATTTTGAGCCCCAAACTTTTTTCTTTAGCTTAGTCACTCATATTTTACCCCAGAATGAACTCTGAATGTTCTCAAGGGATGAAGATTTACCATCATTGAGGGTATTTATGTTTTTAAGTAGAACGAGGAGTGAAGGGACAGGAATTAAAAGTGGGATTTCATTAATGTTGGGATGTCCTGGGTGAAGAAATTCCCTCTTCCAGTGTGGGTCAGCACCTTCTCTGTGACTGATAGTCTTAGAGAATTGCCTACAGCTATGAGAAATTAAATGAACTATCTAAGAGTCATACAGTCAGTATGTGAAATAACAGAACACGAACCCAGATCTTTCTCTTTGAGGCTACCCTGAGCAATGTTCACATTGATAAAATCAGCACACACCTTGCCCTGGGGACTGTGTCACAAGGGTTAACATTCATTTGGTGCATGAGTTCTTTGTTTAATAAAAAAAAAAAAATCGACTCCACCTACTGTAGACTCACCACATATTTAGGAAAGGAATTGTTCTATTGACATTCTTCCAATAGCTATCTCTTGGGGGAGAGAAATGGGAGCTACCTTGCTATAATTCCTTCTGGGTGTCTCCTTCTGCATGCATAGCAGTGAGGGGGAAGTACAATGTCCTGGTTTTTCCAACACTCACAGTTGATGCCCCTTGTCATCCTGACAGCTATCACGTGTTAGACCTTGCAAGATCTCTACTTTTTCCTGACTCAGTTCTCTCCCCACTTTTTCTCTTTTCCTTTTTACAAGCATGCTTCCTTTCATTTTCAGAAACTATCTGTTTTGTGTGTGTCTGTATGGAAGCATTTAAAAAAAAGTGAAGGTGCATATTAGAACATACTAACTTCAAAAGACAGCTAAGAGGTTACTAATTTGCCTTAAACTGAAGAGTTGGGCAGAACGTGAGAAAGTTGCAAGTCAGAATGCTAAGGTCAGCGTGTAAAAAAGGGATAAGTAGCAAGAGATAAAGACAGAGAAACTCAATGTGGCTGATGGAATATTGAAAACCTTCTTAAGACGGAACCGTTACAAATTGGATGCTACCTTCGCCTCTTTCTATCTCCCATTCTTGTATTTCATCTCTTGCATTCATTCTGAAGTATTTCCTCTAATAGAAAGGAGGGAGGTTTTTTTCAACCTCAAGAGCCTAATTAGGCACAAGGTTCTCCCTCCTTTCTCTGCTGCATTGTATCTCCAGCTTATCTCTCCTATGCTCTCTACAATAGAGGCCTTTATAATCAAGGGGTGTCTCAGCAGTGAGCTGCCCTCGTTATTGTATCCAAATGGGAACTACGGAAAGAAAATAGATCCAAGTTCAAGTGCTGCTGAGCAGTCTTTGTGGGTGTTTTTGTCTAATGAGCAATCAGCCTCCATATTGGAAATAAGCTGAATGCATTGTGAAGCTTCCAGACACTACACACCTGAATTCCCCACAACCACCTGAGGCAATACAACCAATACCAGCTGTGTCATTTTGAGAGGAAAATTTCCTTCTTTTCGGTTTTCATAGAGCCACAGGATTTGAATCCTAGATAATCTCAGTTCTGGTTGGTTTCTGTTGGTTTTGGGGGAGAAAGGATGACCCTGGGTGGGAGGGAGAGCCAAGACTTTCTGTTAGGACATGGAATGTTTGTTGGAGATCTAAGTCTTATAGAGTCCAAAGGGGCAGCAGCTCAACAGCTGAAATTAGGGTTATGGTTAGTTGGTGAACCAGATTTGAAGACCTACTTAAGGCCCCAATAACAGTTATAATTAGTCAACCTCTTTCAAGATTAGGGTTTAGTTTGGTTTTAAATGAAAGGGACTTTAGTGATTGTATACTTTCTCTCCCGCCCCCCCCCCACCCTTATTGCAGATGACGAAAATGAAGCTCATAAAAATGAAATGACTTTAGATTCACAAATTTTCAGAGTTGAGAGGAACATCAAAGACCACCTTTCATACATGAAGAAGAAATCTCTTTATAATACTCTTGATGAATTTGCTTTTTGAAAAAATTCCAAGGGAGGACAATCTCAATTACCCCCTGGTACAGGTATACTGCATAAGTGTGAAATATAGGAAGTTCTTCCTTATGTAGAATCTAAATTTCCCTACTTACAGCTTCTATGCTTTGTTCTTAGTTCTGCCTTCTGGGGTCAAAATACTTCTACTTGATAGTCCTACTTGAAGTAGTGGTCAGCACACTTCTCCTTAGCCCTCCCCCGGTCTTTTTCTTCTTTAGGCTAAACTTACTCATTTCCTTCAATTTCTTCTTATTTGGTGTGATCTTACTTAGGGTTCTACCTTATCAATGTCCCTCCTAAAATGAGATTCCCAGAACCGAATAAATAGTCTTCATTTGGTCAGACTAAAACAGAGTGCAATAGGTCGATTATCTCTTTAGGTCTGAATGTTATTTATCCAACATTAAACATTTACTATGCTTCTCTTAATTCAGCCTAATATTGCATAAGCCTTTTTTTTTTTTGCTGGCATATCACACTATTGACTTGCATTGAGTTTGCAACTCATTAAAAGCACTGTCTTTTTTAGATAGACTGCTATATAGTTAACCAAACCTTTCTATTCCTATGATTGTGAAATTAATTTTTAAATGTGTAAGACTACATTTATCAATTTTCTCCCATTGATTCAACACAGATCTTCTGGCTCATCAATATGTATTAATTTATGTCTCTATTTTGCTTAGGATCACATAGGCAGGAAGAGTAAAATTTGAACTAAAGTTCAAAGATCCCAAGAACAATGTTCTTTCCATGCTGTCCCCAAAATATGAATGAAAGGGAGAGGAAGGGAAAAGGATTGTGCTAAGGACTAAGTGAAAGCTGGACTCCCGAGTGAGGTGTCTGTTAAAATGATCCTCTCCCTTGAAATGCAATGGTTTTATTTTAAAGAAGCTTATATTGACTGTTCTAAAGAGCAGCTGATTACTTAGAAATTCTTGAATGTGTCTGCCTGAAACCCTGATCTTAAGTGCACTCCTGAAAAGCTTTGTACTTTGTGTGAACATCACAGACTTTCTGTGTATTCAGTTGTGAATACTTGTGGTTTCATTATATTCAAGCCAAGACTGGCTTTGGCCAAACTTTGTGTGGCTTTAATTTGCTGAATATTAAGCCTACAGCAAGTGGGAAGATTTATAAAAGATACATTTTCTTACTATACCCTAAGAAAAGCACCTGAAGAAAAGTGTTAGCTTAACAATTTAACTACAACATCTTTCCTTTGGTCCTTTCCCTGGTCTGGAAAGCTTGGAGCCGGCCTAGGGCTAATCTGTTACCTTGACACTGTATTAACTACTTAGCCATCTCTAATGCCCTGAGCTATACTCCAAAGCTTTCAACTTTAAGAGGGACAGAACAAGAATTCTAAAACCAGACCCTCTTGGCTAGAGACACTAGTTGAACAAGCCAGGAAAAATAAGTCGGACTGACAACAAAAACTTCCTGTACAGAGCTCTTTGTTTCTCACTGCCAGGCAAAATGAAAACAATAAACTCACAGGCAGAGCCCCTGATGAGTTACTGCCATTCTTCTGGATCTGCCTTAGGAGCTGGCCCAGGCTGGCTGGTTTTTGAGATCTAGCAGGAGGGAGGGTGCAGGCCCTTCTCCATACAGCTCTGGGGGAATAGAAAGGTGGGGCATTAGCTGACTGTTCTCTAAATTTCATCTTTATGGGAAACTATCCTTGTGTAGTAGAAAGAATTGTGCTGGGAGTCAGAAGAGAAGTGGGAATCCCAGTTTTGCCACTTGCTAGCAGAATGACTGGACAAATCACTAAACTTTTCTCTGCTTCAGTTTTCTCATTTGTGATATGGTGATTATATTCTCTGAAATCCAAGATGTGAGGTTCAATACTAGGTTGTAGGGTATGGAAAATGCAATGAACAGATTAGCTATTAAACAATTCTTAGGTTCTATCTCAGCCCTGTTAGTTTTGCAAGGATGACAAAAAGGGAAAGTAACAATTAAAGGAGGTGCTGTTTGAGAATCAACGTGCTTATGGAACTGTGGATTGCTCCATTGTTGAAAGCTATTTGTAACTATTTGAAAACTATATGCAAAGTGACACGAAGCTGTGTATACTCTTTAACCCATTTATAGTACTACTAGAAATATACCTCAAAAATACCAAAGAAAAAGGCCTATATGTACAAAAGTATTTATATAAGGGTATGCAAATTATGTGGGACAAGCAATAACTTTGATACAGCAATACATCTACCATCAGTAGGCGAAGCCATAATTGACTTTGACCTAATGAAACTGTATTGAGCTGGTTTCCACATCTTTAATTAGTTTTCTGTCAATAGAGTGCTGGATTATGTGCCACACACACACATTTTGTTGCTCTCTTTGTTGAGTATTTTAAAAAGTGACCTCTTACTTCAAGGTAATGTGCAAAGATTATAGCTCTTAAATAGCACACTTCAATGACTGTTAGATATAGTGGCTATTGGTGTGGGGAAATTGAGAGTTTCAAGAATCATTCAAGACCACAATGAAATAGTCCCACCAAATGAGAAATGAATATATGATTAAAATGAAAAAAAAACAAAAAAACCAAGAACTAGCAAAAAAAAACATTGCTACATAAAAACCTTATTAATATTCAGAAAATTAAGACCTTCATAGAGAGCTCTAAGCCAGATGGACTATTATTGATTCCTCTGCAGGATGGCACAGGCTTTTTAAAGTTGGAAAGACATCAGAAAGACAAAAAAATTGCAAACTGTTACTTTGAAGAAAAAATTATTATGAACGAGATAGGAGAAAGACAGAAATACTGAATATTAGAAAAAGGTACTATTTTTCACAGTATTCCCTTTTTAATTCAAGGCTATATCAAAATCATTGTTAGAAGAATTGTAGATGAGGTTCTGGGCATCTTCATCAGACCATAAAGGAGACACTCAAAGAAAACATTTGGGAGATTTTAAAAAATATTTCTAGTGAGCCTAAAAATCCAGTCCTATTAAAATAATTATGAATTATGAGAAGTATATTAATATACTGAGAAACAGGGGGCAGAGTCAAGATGGCGGAGTAGAAGCACTACCTCTGAGCACCTCTGGCTTCCACCTTCCCCAATCCATGTAAAAAGGGGACTCTAAATAAACTTTGGAGCAGCAGAACCCACAAAATGACACAGAGAAGCTAACCTCCCTCTGAGGACAGCCCAGCAGGCTGGCAGGAATCGGCCAGCTCAGTGCTCTCGGAGCCCAGCCCAGCCCCAAGCCAAGGCTTTAGCCCCAGGGCGGGCCTGACCAGTCACCAGCTGGAGGGACTCCAGATCAGCAACAGCTTTGGCCATTTCCAGATTCATCAACACATAGATGCAAAGGACAAAGTAAGACGTCAGTGCAGTCTGGACTTTGGGACCCAGTAAGTGGGAGTGCTTGGCTTTTGCCCCCGGGGTGAGAAGCTGCTGAGACACTGGCACAGCCAGCCAGCTCCATGTGGCAGCTTCAGCTCCTGGCCTGCAGAGTGTAGGGGGACCAAGAACCAGCCTGGGGGATAATTGCTCTTGCTTTAACTTTCTTGGATCTGGATTGCAGTCTAGGGTGGAGGTCATGGCATGTGTGTCTAGCTTGCCATAGCATGTGGAGACCTCAGAGAGGGCACCCATCTAATACCTCCAGCAGCTGAGAAAACCCCAGCGTTTGGGACAAAAGCTCCCCTGTCTGGTGGCAGAGTCCTACTGTGGCAAAAAGCCCAGGGGTCAAGTGACTGAGGGGTAACCTGACCAGGCAAAGGAAACAAAGCAGACAGAAGATTCCAACATTAGACTCCTATTTTGGGGACAAAATGGAGCAAAGCATGGAACAGGAGGAAGACAATGAAGTCAGAACTCCAGCACCAAAAGCTTCAAAAGAAAATACAAGCTGGTTACAGGCCATAGAGGACCTTAAGAAGCAGATAAGAGAAGTGGAGGAAAAATTGGGAAGAGAAATGAGAACGATGCAAGAAAATTACGAAATGACAGTCAGCAGCCTGTCTGAGGAAAATCATACCTTGAAAAATAGACTAACTCAAATGGCAAAAGAGGCTCAAGAAGGCAATGAGGAGAAGAGTGCCTTGAAAAGCTGAATTTGCCAGATGGAAAAAGAATCTCAAAAGCTCACTGAGGAGAATCATTGCTTCAGAGTTAGATTGGAGCAAATGGAAGCTGATTACTCTATGAGAAATCAAGATGCTGTTAAACAGATCCAAACAAATGAAAGAATAGAAGGCAATGTGAAATACCTTATGGGAAAAACCACTGGCCTGGAAAATAGATCCTGGAGAGATAATTTTAAAATTATTGGACTACCTGAAAGCCATAATCAAAGTAAGAACCTAGAAATCATCCTCCAGGAAGTTCTCAAAGAAAACTGCCCTGATGTTTTAGAACCAGAGGGCAAAATGGAGGTTGAAGGAATCCACCAATCACCTCCTGAAAAAGATCCCAAAAAGAAAACTCCTGGGAATAGTATAGCCAGGTTCTGGAATTCCCAGATTAAGGAGATAATGTTGCAAGCAGCCAGGAAGAAACAAAATTTGAATATTGTGGAAACACAATCGGGATAACCCAGGAGCTGGCAGCTTCTACACTGAGGGATCGAAGGGCTTGGAATATGATGTTCTGGAGGTCAGGGGAGCTGGGATTGAAACCAGGAGTCACCTACCCAGCAAAACTGGGTGTCATGTTTCAGGGGAAAATATGGTCATTCAGTGGAATAGAGGACTTTCAAGCGTTCTCGCTGAAAAAACCAGAGTTGAATAGAAATTTTGATATTCAGATACAGGAAGCAAGAGAGGCATGCGAAGTTGAACAGGGAAAGGAAATCATGGGGAACTTGTCAAAGTTGAACTATCAACATTCCTACATAGAAAAACAATAATTGTAAATTATGAGACTTTTCTCAGTAGTTGATGGGAATAGAAATTTATATATATATATATATATATATGGGCATATGAATACATATGTGAATGTGTGTATATGTTTACAGGTATAGATAGATAGAGGGCACAGGACCAATTTAACAGGAAGGGATGATACTTAAAAGGTGAAATTAAGAGGTGAGAGAGGAACATAATGAGAGGAGATGGGGAGAGACAGAATGAGGTAAACTATCTCATATAGAAAATGCAAGGGAAAATGGTTACAATGGAGGGGAAGAATAGGAAGTCAAAAGGGAATGGGTCAACCTTACTCCCATTGAATTTGGCTTGAGGAGGGAATGAAATACACACTAAGTAGGGTATCTCACCCTCCAGGTGAGTGGGGTGGGGAAGGGGATGAGAAGGGGGATGATGGAAAGGAAGACACGCTGAGGCAGGGAGGGAAGTTGGAAGCACCCACTTTTGAAAAGGGATGGGATCAAAGTAGAGAATAGAACAAGTGGGAGGTGGGATAGGAGGGAGGGAAATATATTCAGTCTTTTCCAATATATCTACCATGTTATTGTTTTTCATTAGCCCCACATGTACAACCTATACTGAACTGCTTATCTTCCTAGTAAGGGTGGGTGACAAGGGAGGAAGGGATTGAATCTGGAGTTCAAAGTTTTAAAATAAAATACTCAAATATATTTGTATGTATATATATATATATATATATATATATATATATATACTATTATTAATACTATTTTACTTGTAGTTGGGAAATGAGATATACAGGCATTGGGGCATAGAGATCCACTGGAAAAGTCGACAGGGGTATGAGGGAGAATATGGGAGAGAGCAGAGTGGAGGAGGGGATATCCTGTGGGACTGCTGTTTTGGGGTGGTGGGTAGGGGAAAAATTTTATAACTCAAAATCTGGTGGAAATGAATGATGTAAATCAGAAGTTAATAAAGCATCTGAAAAAAAAACCAAAAATAAAATAAAAATATACTGAGAAATAAAATAATTCCAGGATCATAGAAATTCTTTAGTGAAGATGAAATATTGCAACATGAACCTGAACCATATTCCTGCTAGGAAAGGTCAAGAAATTTATTCTAGAGATGGAGATAAATATAACTCAGTGGTCTGGGAATTCACCTGATTTAAATGCTATTGAAAACTCATGGGATCTAATCAAGACTAGACTTGTAAAAATGTTTCATTTGTCAAAGATATGCTGAATATCCATGTGAAAGTGTGACATCATGATGAAGAATTAAAGAATATGTGTCAAAATCTTATGAACTCAATGTCACATCTTGTAAAAGAAGTAATTTCATCAATAGGAAGACATAGTACATACTGAACATTTCTAAGATATAAAAAGTTATAAAGTTAATTGTATGACAGTAAGTTTAATGGCTTTACCTTATCACATTTGTAATGTGATCACAATCACAAAGTAATTTGTATACTGATATAGCAGTATTTTTTAAATATATTAAAGATTTGGAAAAAAAAAACATCCCTCAATTGGGAATTGGCTGAACAAATTATGGTACATGAATATAATGAAATATTATTAGCCATAACAAGTGAAAAAAAATGGTTAGATTCAGAAAAGTCAGAAGTTCCTAGATTAATTGATGTGGAGTAAAATGAAAGAACTTAGGTTAAAAGTTTCTATGATGACTTTTCAATGCTGCAAAGGAAGACAACTGTGAAAGATTGAAAAAATGTGATCAATGCAGTTACCAAATAGGTCTCTGAAAGACTGAAAATGAATCACACTCCTATTCTCATCCCTTTGAGAAGAGAACAGATGAAAAAGAGGTGCAGAACTGTAAAACAAGGCATGTATTTTCTGAAATGACCAGTGTGGGTTGTTTTCTATTTTGTTATGTTTTCGCTTGGAATATACACATATGCATATATCCATATACATATATATGCACGTGTATACACACACACATACACATGTATTTGCAAGGTGGTGGTTTTCAGTGTTGTGATAAGGAGAAAGTTAAGGGAGGTAGCCATAATTATGCCTCCTCCTCCCCAAAAAAGAAGAGAGCAGTGTAATCTTGGGCAAGTTACTGAACCACAATTGCCCTCCAAAAAGCAAAAAGAAGAAGAAGAAGAAGAAGAAGAAGAAGAAGAAGAAGAAGAAGAAGAGAAAGAGAATCAACGAAGCATTTTGAAAACACTTAGAGAGCAGAAGGGAGTTAAAGGGACATGGACAAGCAGGGCAGTGTTGGTACTACCCAGTCAAATTGATCACATACTTAAGTTGCACATAATAAGAGATTCATGATTTGATGTACAGTCTTCTTTTTCTGTTTTGTGCATATGGAAATGGTTTTTTGTTGTTGTTTCATCAAGTTTATAAAATAAAAACAAATTTGAAAAAAAATTAATAGGAAAGATAAGCTATTCTTGTTATTATTCCAAATACCATTAGCATAATTACTTATTATTATTACATTAGCCTAACTTTAACCTAATCTCCTTGGCCTGCTCACCCCAAGGACAGTTCTTCAGTCCACCCTAGTTACTCTAACTTCATGCTCCTTCCCCCCATAAAACACTCTCTAAATCCCTCCAGTATGAATGGATCTAATAGAAAATTTTGTACTTATCTTATGCATTTATTATATTCTAATTTCTCTGTTTTGTTCTAATCTGTCTATATTTCTTACCTCTCCTACTAGATGGTAAACTCCCTGAGTGCAGTGATTTTGATTTAATCTTTTTATGACCTATAGCAAGAAGCAGTATAGTCTAGTGTATAGAGGACTGGCTTTTGAATCAGGAAGATGTGGGTTCAAATTTTACCTCTTACTAGCTGTGTGATTAGCAACTCTGTAATCAAGTAAAGAGGAATTTTTCACATAACTCCAGTGTATTAATTACTGAGCTAGATGCTGGGCATATAGAACAAAAATATAACAGTACCTGCCCACTTTCTCATGATTGAAGAGTGATCAGCCTTGTCTATCCGCAGAGATACATCATTTCAGGAACAGTCCCTGTCCTTTGGATCACCATCCTTGCTTCCTGTTTGCTTCTCAGATTCCGGGAAGGGAAAAGGCCAATTGCCTCTGATGTGAGGCTACTATCTCCTTCCTGCCTTTCTAGCAGCTGCTGTCCCCAATGGGGAGGGGAAAGGATAGTCACCTCTCCCTTGCCTCTCTTTTCTTCTCCTAGATCTGACTCCCCAGTCCTAAACTCTGATGGCTTTGTCTCCAAAGCCCCCTCCAGTTCAGTTCATCCATCCCTCTTTAACGACACCAAGCTACATTTTCCAGGAGACAATGTTAGTCTGTAGAGAGTTATCCCACCCTTGAAGATATCTCCAAGGATGCTATAGTTGAAACTGAAGGGTTGTAAAATAAGGGAACTGAGCTCCAGAGGGAGTTTCTAAGTTTCCTTTGAGATAGAAAATTTCATGAATTTATCAATTTTGTTGTTCATTTGTTCCAGAGTATGACTAGAGATGCAGATTCACATGGCTTACTCGTCTTGCCCTCCCCTCCCCTCCAGTAATAAATACATGTGCATATAGTGTAGTCAGGAGATTTCTTCTCCTCCTCCTCCTCCTCCTGCTTCTCCTCCTCCTTCTCCTCCTCTTTTTCTTCTCTTTTCTTCTTCTTCTCCTTCTTCTCCTCCTCCTCCTTATTCTTCCTCCTCCTCCCACCACCTCCTCCTCATTCTCTGTCTCTCTCTTCTCCGTCTGTCTGTCTCTCTTTCCCCCACCCTCTCCCCCTCCCTCTCTCCCTCTTCCTCCTTCTCTCTTTCTCTGCTTACACAGGCACCTTCACATAGCCTGGCAGACTGGTCCTAAAGTGACCTCGTGGGGTGAAATTGGCATTTTCTGCTTGCAGACTCTATTCACAGCTTGTGACAGCCGACACGAGACTGGTTGATCTAGAGGTCACTGGGAAAATCAAGAACACCAAGGTTCACTTATGAATGAGCTTTTATCACTTTCTTGAGTATTCAAAGCTACATTTTATTATTTTCCATTGGCCAGATATTATCCTAATATATTATTTTTTGTTGAGTATTTTATAGAGGTATGTGTTTATATAATTTAAAAGTAAAATTTTGTCCAAAGTATACATGGTGTTTTGTTTGACTTGCCAATGCTCTATTAATTTAATAATAATAAAAATAATGATGGTAGATATGGTCATGATGGCAAGCTTATATCCTAGTGCTTTTTTTAAACTATAAGAGCAATTACTTCAGCTCACCTATGCTCTAGAACATTAAATACAGAAAAGGACATATAGATATGGTCCCAGGACCATATCTATATGAACTCCATTCAGCAAGCTGAAAAGTATTATCCCCACCATCCTGTTTGCCGCTGTAGTTTTTCTGAAGACGTTTTCAATGAGCTAAAGGAGATGAGTCCTCATAGAATCAGTTTTGCCATTATATAAGGCAGATATTCCAAATGGCAAGCCCTATCCTCAGACCTAGGGACTCTTCTGGTCAAGGAGCTTACAGTTTAGATAGAAACTCAAAATAAACATACAAAGATATTTAAGTGACAATGACAAAAATGATGATGATGATGATAGTAAAGATGATGATGATATGATGATGATGATGATGACAACCCCTGTTTTTCTAGCACTTTAAAGTTTATGTAATAGGCAAGCACTTTGCCCTTTGACAGTACATCAACATTCTGTCCTAACTTCATTTGCTTAATTTGCATACTGACATTCATTGTGCTTGGAAAGACAATAAATGGAGAGCAGTGATATTAGAAGTGGGATGGGCTTTTGGAGGTGAAAGAAAATGAATGAATTAGAAAATTGAGAGCAAGATTGACCAGAAATGTGTCTGCCTCCTCATGACCCTATGGACCATAGCAAGCCAATGACGTCCATGGGCTTTTCTTGGCAGAGATACTGCAGTGTTTTGCTCTTTTCTTCTCCAGTGGATTAAGGCAAACAGAGGTTAAGTGACTTGCCCAAGGTTGCATAGTTAGAAAGTTTTTGAGGCCACATTTGAACTCAGGTCTTCCTGACTCCAGCTCCACTGAGCCTCCTAGCTGCCTCCAAGACTGAGGTAGACAGGGAGTTTACATCCATGAGGAAACTTCCTTGAACCCTGCTTGGTATTATAGGGACAGAGACAAAAACTGAATATATGTTAATATAACCTGAGTGAGCTAGGGATCCAAGAACAGGACTAAGACCAGATGCCAGATGCTCCTGTAGTTGCTTATGCAATTCTCTGGGAGAGATAGTAGAGTTCTCTGTGTTCGTGTATCTTATCAGCAGATTGACCACTAATCTCCCAGGGAGATTTGTGGCAAGTGAAAAAGTCATGGGTAAGCAGCTTTGCCAAAGCCTCTGTGAGAGAGAAAGTCAGGAACCAAATTTCTGGGCTTTAGGAGTTATCTCTTGCTGAATGATTGAGGCAGGTACTGAAGGAGGATCACATGCTCAGGACCTGGGATACCCCAGGTTTTTATGCAGTCATTTCAATACTATTGGGCTAGATATTTTCTAGTTTAGCTCTAAATGCTTGGTGCTTTTGCCCAAAGAAGGGTAAAATTTTTCAATCAATAAATATGTATTAAGCAAATACTTTGTGCCAACTATTTTATGTGTAATCTCTAGCACTGTGCAAAGTGCTGAAGAAACAAATATGAAAACAAAACAAAAAGACAATTTCTGCCCTCAAGGAGCTTACAGTCTAATGGGAGAAGACAATACCCAAACAATACCCAAAGGAAAACTGCAAAGGAAGGGAAGGGGAACTTTGAAATTATTTTAAATAATTTTATATCTCTTTGATATTTACTTACTTTTATGTATGTTGTATGAATTCCCCTCACTATCCCCTAGTAGATTGTAAGCTCCTTAAGGCCAAGGTCTACTTTATTGTTATATTTGAATCTCAGCATCTAGTTGAATGCTAGCATGTAGTATATACTTAAATGTTTGTTGTTGAAGTAAAGTTCCAACTCAACTGATAAAGGCCCTAAAGGCACATAAGCCTTCCTGGGTGGCCAAGTATCTGTTACCCCCATATCTACCTGAAATTTTTCTAGACTCTGTAGAGCATATGAATGAAAAAAATGTTTAAGTGAAACAAATAATTATAGGGGGTTCTTGTCCCATAAATTTAAATTGTGTTGAAATTGTGTTTGTTTAATATTAGGAAAACTATTAGCATAACTGACCATATCAACAACAAAACTAACAGAAATATATGATTATCTTAATAGATGCAGAAAACCTTCTGGCAAAATATAATACCCATTCCTATTAAAAACACTAGAGAGCACAGGAATAAATGGAGCTTTCCTTAAAATGATAAGTGGTATCTATTGAAAACCACCAGCAATCATTATCTGTGATGGGGATAAATTAGAAGCCTTCCTAAGAAGATCAAGGATGAAACAAGGATGCCCACTATCACCATGATTATTCAATATTGTACTAGAAATGTAGGCTATAGTAATAAGTGAAGAATTGAAGAAATTAGATTAGGAAATGAGGAAACAAAACTATCACTCTTTGCAAATGATATGATGTTATATTTAGAGAATCCTAGAGAATGAACTGAAAAAAACTACTTGAAATAATTAACAACTTTAGCAACGTTGCAGGATGTAAAATAAACCCACATAAATTATCAATATTTCCACATATTACAAACAAAGCTCAGCAAAAAAAGAGAGAGAAAATTAATTTAAAAAAACTGTAGGCAATATAAAATATTTGGGAGTCTACTCATCAACATAAACCCTGGAACTCTATGAACACAATTACAAAACATTTTTTCACACACATAAAGTCAAATCTAAACAACTAGAAAAATATCAGTTGGTCATGGGATAATATAATAAAAATGGCAATTCTACCTAAACTAATTTACTTATTCAGTGGCATAGCAATCAAGCTACCAAAAATTATTTTTTAGAGCTAGGAAAAATAATGACGAAATTCATCTGGAAGAACAAAAGGTCAAGAATATAAAGGGAATTAATGAAAAAAATGCAAAGGAAGGTGACCTAGCTGTACCAGATCCAAAATTATATTATAAAGCAGCAATCATTGAAATAATTTGGTAGTACCTAAGTGATAGAGTGGTGGATCAGTGGAATAGATTAGATACACAAGCACAGTAATAAATTACTATAATAATCTACCATTTGACAAACCCCAAAATTCCAGCTTCTAGGATAAGAACTCATCATGTGCCAAGAACTACTAAGAAAACTGGAAAATAGTATGGCAGACACTAGTCATAGTGTCACACCATATACCAAGATAAGGTCAAAATGGACATGTGATTCAGACATAAAGGGTGATACCATAACCAAATTTAGGAGAGCAAGGAATAGTTTACCTGTCAGATGTATGGAGAAGGGAAGACTTTATAACCAAACAAGAGAAAGAGAACATTATGAAATGCAAAATAGATTATTCTGATTACATTAAATTAAATATTTTTGCACAAACAAAATCAATGCAACAAAGATTAGAAGGAAAGCAGAAAGATGGGAAACAATTTTTACAGCAAGTGTCTCTAATAAAAGCTTAGTTTCTCAAATATATATAGAACTGAGCTAAATTTATAAGACTACAAGTCATTCTCCAATGGATGAATGGTGAAAGGATATGAACACACAGTTTTCAGACAAATTGAAGCTATTGTTATATAAAAAAAAAGTGCTCCAACTCACTATTGATTAGAGAAGTTCAAATTAAAACAACTCTGAAGTGCCACTTCACACTGATCATATTGGCTAATATGACAAAAAGAAAATGATAAATGTGGGAAAATATGTAGAAAAATTAGGACACTAATATATTGCTCGTTTAGTTGTGAACTGATCCAACCATTCTGTAGAAAATTTGGAATTGTGTACAAAGGGCAATCAAACCATGCATACCATACCCTTTGATTCAGCAATACCACTTCTAGGCTTGTATCCCAAAGAGATCATAAAAAAGGGGAAAGGACCCACATGTGCAAAAATATTTATAGAAGCTTTTTGTGGTGTCAAAGAATTGAAAATTGAGGGAATGCCCATCAATTGGGGAATGACTGAACAAACTGTAGTATATGAATGTAATAAAATACTATTGTGCTATAAGAAATGATGAGCAGGCAGATTTTAGAAAAAAACTATAAAGACTTACATGAACTGATGCTGAGTGAGGCGAGGAGAACCAGAACGTTGTACACAGTAACAGCAACATTGTGCATTGATCAACTATGATTGGCTTAGCTCTTCTCAGCAATACAATGATCCAAGACAATTCCAGAAGACTCATGATGGAAAATACTATCCACAGACAGAGAAAGAACTATGCAGTCTGAGTGCAGATTGAAGCATAATATTTTCACTTTGTTTTTTTTTTGTTTGTTTGTTTTTGTGGCTTTTCCCTTTTATTCTGTTTCTTCTTTCACAACATGACTAATGTGGAAAAATATGTTTATATGATTGCACATGTAAAACCAATATCTGCTTGCTGTCTTGGGAAAGGGGATAGGATGAAGGGAGGGAGAAAAAAATTGAAATTCTAAATCTTTTCTTAAAATGAATGTTGAAATATTTATGTATCTTTATATTAATTGGGAAAAATACTATTTACCAAAAAAGAAAATCAAAGAAAAGTGACCCTGCATCAAACTAGACTTAAAATGAGTAATCCAAAATAGATTCTTAATTTGTATAAAAGTGGATACTGAAATCTATTGAGTTCATTATTGAAAAGGCTTTCTAATTCTCTACTAGTTAAGTCATTTAGAAAGAATTCCTTAAATTTATTACTTAATGAAATCAAAGACAGACAAATGGAAACTACAACTAGGCTCTTACTTCTCCAAGAGCTGATGAAATGGAGGCATACAGATCCATTGGAAAACTGTCAACATTCTTTTTCAGAAAGGTGAGGAATCCTAGTGATCTCCCCAGTAAATGCAATGTCAATATTTCCATACCTTTCTCTAATTTCACATCTGTCTGGCAAGCCCTGTTCAGTCTGTGGGCACCATCCACTCAGGTATATGGAAAAGAATGTTGAATAGTTCACAAACAATTTTTATAGCATATAGCTCAGTCTCTAGAGTTTTGGTGTACCCACAGTAAGACCACCATCCAGAAGGATATGAGAAGGAAAGAGGGTGATGGGGAGGATGGGCAAGGAAGAAAGGGGTTAATGCCAGGAAAAGCAAGGGGAAATGGAGTATTTGTATCACACGTGCCTAAGAAATCAGGAATTGGGTTGTAAAAATGGCATGTTGAATGTTTTTATTCTCAGAGGTGTTTAAACTTAGTTTTCTATGACATTTGCTTCTAAATGCCATTAGAAACAGGGCTTTAAATGATCACATTAAAAAAACACCATGCATCATAGGCTTCAGCTCAGCCATGAAAAGAAGTTTCAGGCCTAAAAAAATCCTATTGGCCCTCAATAGAAAGCAGGCAGTGGGCCCACCACATGTTGAAGACACTCAGCTTTTCACTTTGTGTTTCCTTCTTTTGGTTTTTACTATGGCTGTTTTGCATTAATTGCTTCAATTACCTGAGTCTTGTCTGAACATACCAATATAGTTAGTTACCTGACAGAAGACAGATAAGGTTGGGGCTGGGGATTGACTAATAAAAAGAAGTCCTGCCATTGGTAAGGTGGACTAGGATATTTTTAATACTGCTTCAAATGAAATTAAACCAAAGTAAAAATAGATATTTTTCCAGGCTTTCATACTTCATATGTTCTCCATGTCTTTTATTCACTATTTTTTAATGAAGCCTTAGAACAATGCCTTTTACATAGCAGCTGCTTAATGATTGGCAAATTGAATTGGTTTAAACTTAATTATATGGACTTGATAGATACCTGACTATTTTGTACAGTGACTAAAGGAATTTATTTCTGGAACTGGAATTCAAATGGGTGATTTGCATTGTTGTAACTTGCTATGGGAATTTTATCTTAAAGAATCAAAAAACTCTATAGAATCAATAAATGTAAAGAAAGAGAGGGGAAAGGAGAGACAGAGAAAGAGAGAGAGAGAGAGAGAGAGAGAGAGAGAGAGAGAGAGAGAGAGAAGAAAGAATGAAGAGAGAGATGTCTTCCTATAGAGCCTTCAGGCTCTGAGGTGGATCCTCATTCCCCTTACCCCTTATTTTTCAGATGAAGAAACTGAGTCCCAGAGAGGTTAAATTACTGACCCGAGGTAACACAGCTAAGTATTGCCAAAGTCACAGTCAGAATTCTGGTCTTGGTTCTTGGTCTGGTGCTCATTATGTTATATCACACTTTAGCTCTATGCTAACTTCCTTTCTTGATGGGATGGTTTTAATTTTGTAAATTAGCCTCTGGGTTTATCAACTTAAAAAGGAGTTTGGCCTTTATAATTCAACAAACATTTATTGGGCATCTACTATGATCAAAGCATTGTGTTATTCACTGGATGAGATACAGAGATAAAATTGTCTTTGTACTCAAGGAATTTACTACTACGAATACATCATCCAGTTCAATTTAGAGCCTATCTTGTATTGTTCTGGAAGGATTAGTGATTATGACTGTCTTCCACTGTTACCATGCTTTGCTGATTTTTATATACATTTAGCAACAATTTCCCTAATAATTGCTATTCTTGCTATTATTCTTATTCTCTAGGAATGTGAAGATTGGGTGGACTCTGTGTTCCTTACTCAAATTCTTAAATAATTAGGAAGGGAAAAGCAATTTGATTTTCAGAGGCAATTTCTACTTACAGCTATAACTAGATATATTGGCACTCAGGGCCAGCCTCATGAAATGTGTCCTCTCAACAACTTTTTAGTTCATAATATAAAAAGAAGAGAAGAAGTAATTAAGACAAATTCAGTGAAGCAGGAAGGGAAAACCTGGGGCACTGATGTATAAACAGAGGAAACTTGGTTGCTGGTATTATTAAGGAGAGACCTTGGGACAGCATCTCATGAGGATGGAGGATAAAGACCTCAGTTCATTTATCTTCATGGGCGGAGCCCTGTGAGAATTCACCATCACTCTTGGGGAGGCAACTGCCTCGGCACAGGGATGGGAAAGAGGGCAGGCACAATGAACTCATCTAGCAAGCTACTACTGGGGAATTGAAGTTCACCATTCTGGTAAATTTCTAATTATGTGTACAAATTAGATAATAAACTCATTAATTTCTATATTATTGAAGAACTAAAAGAGCTATCAAAATGTAAACTAAAATTTTCTAAATGTATTATCTTTTAAATAGTATTTTATATATTTGTGTCCTCTAAATTTTCGTGTCCTGTTGCAGAGCTCCAGTCACCTCACCCCAGTTACCTCATCCTAGGTATAACTCTCTTTCCATTCCCTCTACATAATCAAGTTTAACTGAGATGGCTATTGCCAGAAGGAAAGGTGATCTTTGCCCAACAAAAACTTGCTTCCAGTTTAGTAAAGCTAAAGGACAGAAAGGGAATTCTGAGAAAATAATTCAGAATGCTGACCTGTACTTGGAAATGTTAGCAGTATACCCCAGAATGAAGAAACACTGTTAAACATTAATTAAAATAGCAACACCATGAATTAGCCCATCTTTCCTAGTGCAACATAATGATCAATAAGGGAAAGACACAGGTGCCTTAGAGAAAAATTTAATCAAAGTACAAATCTTTTATTCATAAGTTTCAAATTAAAGGCACTTGGCTTTTGAAAGCTCAATTCAAATATTAATAAATATTTTCATATCAAAGGGGAAAATGCCATGCTTATTTTGTAAAAGAAAATGTATGCATTTCCAAAGGTTCCCAAATGAAAAAACAAGAGCCAAGCAAGGAGAATAAAAAAATATAAAGATGAAGGGAATGTAATGAAGGCATATTCTTTTATGCTGAGACAATTCTATTCCTACAAGAAGAATGGGACTCAAGTATTTCTATTTGTAGCTTGAAGGATAGGTGACATGAATTGTACCATTGAGATATCAAGTACATGGCCTTTGGACTTCCTGCTGCCTGCAGCACTCTTTAGTGCATCCAGAACCAGATTAAAATGTAACTGGGAAATATTTAACAAAATAAAAACACAATAAAAAATATATAACATTACATGTTAAAACCAAATCAATATGCAGCCTGCAGGGATCTTACATATAGTTCAGTGGCTCTCATTTCAATCTGAGTTTGATACCACTGCTGTACTAGATAACAGTGTTTAATGCTAAAATAGAGGTTAAGTCAAAGCAAATAACTTTTGTAGACCACCACTGCCTAACTGCCTGGTTTGGGTGATAATCTGTGGGTTATAGGTCTTTGCGGTCAGTCTTGCAAGTAGAACAAGATGGAGATGCTGGTGGTGATAAGGTAGAGTACTGAATTGGGAGTGAGAAGACCTGAGTTCAAGTCTAGCCTCAGACACTTGCTGGCTTTGTGACCCTGAGTAAGTCACTTAGCCTTTCCCTGTCTCTATTACTTCATTTGCAAAGTGGAGATGCAAAGTGCATCTACTTTACAAGGTTGTCATGAGGACAAAATAATATTTGTAAAGTTCTTTAAGGATTATGTAAATGCTGGTTATTATTATTATTAATCACTTAAATCTAGGTAATTATTTCAATTCAATTAAACATACATTTATTAAACATGAATTCCACAAGCATTTACCTGTCCCTGTTTGAGTATGTTACAGTGGGCATTCATTGGATGATGGTCACCATTGTCCCCTTGAAACTTTCTAATTCTTGATTTTGTGAAGTGCAAGACTCTGGGGAAACAAAGACAAAACAAAACATTCTCTGCCCTCAAGAAGCTTACATTCTACTGGGGGAAGACAGCATGTACACATACATCTATACACAAATTATATAGATGGTAAAAACAGAGTAATTTTGAGGTGCGATAAAGGGTGCTAATAACTGAGGTCATAAGAGCAAGCATCCTGTAGTATGCGGTGATTGAACTGAGTCTTGACAAGATCTAAGGACTCTTGGAGATGCATATAAGAAAGGAGAGTATTCCAACAGTGTGCAAAAGCACGGGGTGGGGGGGAGGGAGATGGGTTACTATATGCAGGGAATAGAAAACAGCGTTGTTTATTAGAATGCAAAATTCATGAGCAGGAGTAATTTATAATCAGCTTGGAAAGAGGCTAGATCCAGATTCTGAAAGGCTTTAAATTAGAAAGAGAAGAGTTTCTGTTTATTTTATTTATAATTTTTCTTTTACTTTTTTGGAGGGGGGAAGGCAGGGCAGTTGGGGTTAAGTGACTTGCCCAAGGTCACGTGGCTAGTAGGTGTTAAGTGTCTGAGATCAAATTTGAACTCAGGTCCTCCTGACTCCAGGGTCAGTGCTCTATTCACTGTGCTACCTAGTCACTCCTTTCTATTTATTTTAGAGGTAATAGGAAGTAACTGAAGCTTCTTGAGTAGAGGAGTGACTTGCATAGATCAGTTCTTTAAGAACATCTATTTGGAAGCTAATGAATTGATTAGGCATGGGAGAGACTGAAGTCAATAAATTATTTTGGGAAGTTCAAGCAATAATATGTGTGAGAGGTGATGAGAAGGTGAATTAGCTTAGTGAACATGTCAGAGAGAAAAATGTTATTGAGGCAGAATTGACAGGATTTTGGAAGCTGACTAGAGATAATGGGGGATGAGGAAGAATGAGGAGTCAGGATTGACTCTAAGGTGAACCTGGGTGACTGGCAAGATGGTGGAGCATACCTTAAAGATAGGGATGTTAAGAAGAAAGGTGAGTGGGGGTGGGGTGGGGAGATAATCATTTCCATTTGGGGAATTTTCAGGTTTTATTGCCAGTGGGATAACCAGGTTGCTTTACTTAGAACACAATGGAAGATGTAGGACTAGAACTCATTAGAGAGATGAAGACTGGGTATACAGATTTGGGAATCGGCTTCAGAGTAACAACAATTTAATTCATGGGAACTAATAGGATCCCCATGAGAGAAAAAGGGAGGGAGAGACAGAGATAGAGACAGAGAGACGGGGGGAGGTGGGGGGGGGAGAGAGACAGAGAGACAGATACAGAGAAAGAGAGAGAGAAAGGGGCTCAGGAGAGAACCCTGGGATATAGCCATGCAAAAGCCATGAGATGTAGGGGATGTACAGGTAAGGCAGTCTAAGAAGGAACAATGTACTATTTACTGTGATATTATACAACTTACACATATAATAGAAATTTCAAAAAGAAAATAACAATTGACTCTGGTGTCAATAGGGAATTATTGTAGTTGTTTCATTAGGAAAGTGACATAGTCAGACATGAGCTTTAGGAAAACTGTTTTTCCACATGTGTGGAGAAGGGATTGGAGAAGAAAGTGACTTGAGGTAGGGAAACAAGCCAGAAGGCTATTGTAATAGCCCAGCGAAAGATAATGAGAACCTGACCTAGTGGATTGGGAGAGTGGGTAGCGAGCATGGCAAGCAGACCACAAGCATTTACTAAACAATTACTATGTGTGAGGTACTGGGCTAAGTGTGGGTGATAAAAATACAAGTTAGAAAATGGAACTTACATTCTAATGGGGGGAAATGCATAAGATAAAATTGAAAAGCTGAGGGTAGTGAGAAGAGGTACCCACACTGGGACATGTTGCAAAGTCTACAGATAGGAATTCATCTCAGAAGAGGATGAAACATGTCCAGTCTTGGCCCAGGGAAGGACTGGAAACAGCTCTAACTAGCTCATGAAAGCCCATTATTACATTTTCAGTGTGAACAGCTTGATTTTTGTTTTGTTTTGATTTGTTGTCTAGATTTAGGAAAGTATTAATAATTCAGATTAAACTTATGTGTATGTGCATGCTTTGCCCCCCTAGAGAGCCCAGTTGTTAAACACTTACCAGCACACCTCTGTATTGCTGTATAAACATTGCTTAAGCTCAGCTGGAGTGCAGTACAGGCTCAGGGAATGAAGCCATCACTAGACTGGGGGCCTGGCGATGGCAGGTTAATAATAATATAACAATAATAGGTATTTATAGTTCTTTAAGGTTTGCAAAGTGTCTTACATCCTATATTTCATTTGAATACCCACACCAATCCAGGTGATGAGGGAAGTTCCAGAGGGAGAAGGCAGCTGAGAAATGGTGGTAAAGTTTAAAGAAAAAGGGACAGATACAAGAGATGGCTAAAGATGTATGACAAGGCTTGTTACTTAACTGGACATGGGACCGAGGAGTGGTGGTGGTGAAGATGAGTGAGGAAAAGCAGTAAGCATTTGAAACTGAAGATGATGTCAAGGTTTTGACTCCAAGTAACTAGAAGGATGGTGGTATTTAGAACAGAGCTAGAGAAGTTCATGAGGGGGGTGGGTTTGAGGGGGAAAATAGCATTATACTATGGGTGATACAGACCACAACCCATCCATGCCTGCCTGCTCCTCCAATGAGACTCCCTTCATCTCATTGAATGAAAAATGTTGACGGGCAGTAGTGGGCTCTTATTCAGGATTTACTTCCCCAGAGAAAGAGCCTGCTCCCTGAGGAGCACCTGGCAAAGCCTAAGGGTGATATGGGGGATGGGAGATAGATTATGCTGGGGTGGAGATGGTAGGAACCAGTATCACTGTTGTGTGCTGGTGCCTATGTAGTAGTTAGGGTATAACTTCTCTGGGAGGACTACTGACTCAGAAGGAAGGAGTTTACTTGGAGGGAAGGAGAAGTAAAATTGGGGAGTGTTAGAGGATTCGGGATAGGCGTGGTTGTATTGGAGATGAGCTCCATGACTGTAGTGGGGAGCATAGGATGCATCACCTTCTGATTGGTTGATGGACCATACCTTTAGGGTCAGGATATGGTCTCTACTTTAGAGACCTTGAAATAGAGAGTAGGATGAAGAAATTTGAATTTGAAAGGACTTGAATCAAACCCAGGTCTAATTTCTTTCCTTCCTTCCTTCCTTCCTTCCTTCCTTCCTTCCTTCCTTCCTTCCTTCCTTCCTTCCTTCCTTCCTTCCTTCCTTCCTTCCTTCCTTCCTTCCTTCCTTCCTTCCTTCCTTTCCAGAGGGGATAAGGCAGGGCAATTGGGCTTAAGTGACTTGCCCAAGGTCACATGGCTAGTAAGTGTTATGTGTCTGAGGCTGAATTTGAACTCAGGTCCTCCTGACTCCAGGAACGGTGCTCCATTCACTGTGCCACCTAGCTGACCCTGAGGTCTAATTTCAATCCAGTATTCCTTGTACTATACAATGCTGTCTTTGGGGGAAAAAAATACACAGTAATGGTTCTGTTCCTTCAATGTGGGATTGCTGGAATCCCACTTCTGTTCTGAAGCCCACAGTTCACTTCCAACTCAATCTGTTTCTCATTTGTTGTCTTATAATCAAAATCTTTCACCTGCAGAGTCCTACTAACCAAACACCCACAGAATCTCAGAATCTCAGAATTGGAAAGAATTTATGAAGTTGAGTAGTGTGCAGTCTAGACCTGGACAAAAATCTGCTCTGACTGTTTTGTACTAGAACTCAACTTGCTTTTCCTTTAAGTTTTTGGTAAGAAAGAACCTACTACTCCCAAAACAATTCACCCCATTTTGGATAACTAATTTGTTAGCAAGACTTTCCTTGTATTAACCCTCCTTCTTGAGTCACGAAGGACTTCAAACACTTAGCTGTATGATCTTGTGCAAATTACTTAACCTCTGTTTACCTCAGTTTCCTCGACTGTAAAATGAGGATGATACCATCTAACTTGCAAGGTTGTTATGAAGATCAAATGAGGTATTCATGAAGTGTTTCACACAGTGCTTGGCATATATAACTATATAACATATATAACTGGTACTATATAACTGTTTATTCCCTTCTCCCCCATCCATTAGCTGTCTTTTTTTTTTTTGACAATTTATACACATTGCTCCCATTTCTTCCCTTTGAGGTCAAGCAAAACTCTTTCACCTTCTATCTACCCATTTTAGGAGTAGCTGGTGGTGCAATGGATAAAGCATTGGGTCTGGAGTCAGGGAGACCTGAATTCAAATGTAGCCTCAGAAACTTATTAGCTGTGTGACCTTGGGCAAGTCACTTAGTCTTTGTTTCCCTCAGTTTCCTCCCTTCCCTTCTCTTTCCTCTGAGAATTCTCAACAAAACTCTTTTCCAGGCTAAACATTCTCAATTACTTCAACCATTTTTCCTATGACATCCTAATTTCTCTTCTCTGGACACTCTCCAGCTCATCAGTTTTGAAAATATTGGGCTCAAAACCAAAACAATGCTATAGATAAGATCTAATCAGGGCAGAGTACAATGAGATTGTCACCTCCCACTTCTGGAAACTCCATCTCTATTGGTGCAACCTAAGTTGTATTACATTTCTTGGCAGCCCTAAACTATTGACTCATATGAAATTTGCAGTATACTCAAACCCTTGATTTTTTTTTAGACAAACTAATATTTAGCCACCATTCTTTGCCTAGTTTTTTGTGTGAAGTTGATGCTTTGGGATGAAAGTATAAGTATTTATCCTTATCATATGTTATCTTATGAGATTTGTCCCAATGGGTAAGCTTGTGAGATGTTTTGGAATCTTGAGTGTGATCCAATACATTTGGTGTCTGTTCTCACTTTCTGGCATCTGCAAATCTGATAAATGCATCACCCATGCCTCCTGTGCCATCTTATATCTGCCTTATGTTCTTTACCATGGCCTGAGTTATGGGACCTTCCTTCAAAGAACTTGGAGGAAAGAAATCATATAATTTCCCCCATTATGGTATCCATCAAATGTCAACACATCATGGGAATGGGAAGAGTAGATGCTAATTTTGGCCATAGAAGGCAGAATGAGGAGCAATGGTCTCAAACTGTAGAAAGGCTATTTAAACTTGATGTAAGAAACAAATTTCCTAACACTGACCTATTAGGATGAAAGAGGGAGTGGTTTCCTCACCAATGGAGGTCTTTAAGCAAAGACTGGATAGCCATATGCTGGAGGTCAAAGTTGGACAACATGACCTTCCATAGTGCATAAAGTTCTACATTTGTGAGTCAGGAAGACCTAACTTGAGGAATTTAAATCACATTCATATACTTAGTAACTTTGTAACCTTGGACAAGTCATTAAACTGCTCCTCAGATTCCTCATTTATAAAATGAGGGAGTTGGATCCAATGACTTCTGAGGTCCTTCTCAGCCCTAAATCTTTGTTCCTGCATTTCTTTCCAGCTGTCAGATTCTGTTTTTCTGTGTAATTCCATATGCAGTTTTGAGCTTCTCTATATTAATTGTTTGGACAAGTAGACAAACATGACAGTTGAATGACTGGCATTCAGAACAACTAACTTATGTTTCTAGCTCTATCACTAAGTAGGTCACTGGGTGACCTTTGTCAGGCAAGTCACACAAGATTCTCCTGCCATATTTTTCTTATCTTTAAACCAATATTATCTGTCAACTCAAAGGGTTGTGATGTGGCTCAAACGTGCCCGCTTCCCTCAAGTAAAGCTTTAACTTTTCCCCAAGTTCTTGGGACAAAATGTCCTCTAGGCAGGGGAGATAAAATAATCATTAACAGGAGTTTAGCAGCTTCATTTCCACATATTTTACTCCATTGTTGAACCCTGGTTCTACCAACCAGCCTGGAATGTTGCCCTAGAATCTCTCATGACCAAATTCACACCTCTCCTGGCCTCAACTCCATTGACTACTAGCATAATGTTTATCCAAGTATTTCTATGTTTGAATTTTATGTGTGCTCACCTTTCAAAGCACTTACTTTTCAGAGTAGAAATCTTAGTAAATGTATTTTACATGCTAATGCATTGCCCCCCTCCCTAACAAATAAAAAGCATTTTAGTCTAGGAATGAAATGCTGAAGGTGAGCTCATTTTATCAATGTAGGGAATGAGAAAAGCTAAGGGACCTAGCAAAGGACGTAAAATTAGCAAGGGGCAGAGCAGGAATGCTTGACTTCTATTCTAGCGGTCTTTACTTTCTACTATGTTTCATCTAATACATCCCAATTTCATGATAAATGAGGCATTTTTTAGGAAGAGAGGTCAAACCCTATACTTTTCCAGGACTAGCAGTGCAATGACATTGTTGGACAGACTCCAAAGTCACCAGGTCATGAAGCATCAGCTTGGCCACTATATGAAAGGGCTTAATGAATATCCCAGTATATTCAGCTGTATATCCTGCCTTGTGTCTGGAACATCTTGATAATTATCAAAGGGCTTAATTAAGCATGCTTTTCCTCAGTTGTATACTTCCAGCTCCTTTCTAATTGTGTTATTACTATTCTCTTCTAAATAGTTCTCTGGCTTCATTCACTTTTCTTATTATAGTTAATATCATGTTGATTAGTATATGGAGGTTTTATCTTGGTGGGTTGGGGTATAGGTCAAAGCTAGAGTGACTGAAATTGTAAAATCAAAGTTAGAGGACTTTTTAAAAAAAGATAGAATTATTATAACAATTAATACCATCTTGAGCCTTATATGATATTATTTCTTCTAAAAAATCTATATACACATTTTATTTCTGTAATATGTACTATATAATCCAATATATAATACACATATAATACTTATGATATATATGTATATCTTATGTGATATACACACTAAATTACCTTTCTTTTATGCTCCATATATTATTGACCTCTTCAGTTATTTCTTTAGGGGGAATTGGCCCCTTTCCATGTACTTAAGGAAAGTAAAAATTCAGAACATGGAGAGAAGGAAAATTCTTTTTTTATACAGATTTTTCTAAGTTTTAATGTATATAAAGAAAATAAGAAAGAGAGCTGGGGGTTCTTTCTCTTCTATTTGGAAAATTTAGATAAATACCTTAATTAAAGGGCATTTTGTAATAAAAATTTCACTTTACAAAATCGAGTCCTTACTAGTTCACACTGTCTGTGTACTTAGTGATGCTGACAGGCAATGAAATATAGAGAATTTCAGCCAAATAATCTTCCTCAAATTGAAATTTCTTTTTAATTCTTTGCAATGAGGACTTCAATTGGTTAACCATTTTAGCTAATTAACTGGGTCTTGACTGAACTCTGCTCATTTGATTAATGAATTGTTAATTCTAGTAAAACTGCCTAAAAACAGTCAAACCCATTTTGCATTAGACATAACTTGCGTGCAACCAGGTAGCATAAAAGTATAGTTATTTAATTGTCTCCTCAGTATAATATAAATGAGGCAAGATTCATTTTTTCTATATTTGTATTTATCTTAATTTTTCACTATAATTTCTCTTTCTTCTTTCTCTCTTCTTCTTTTTTCTGGCCATGGGGGTGAGGTGAGGCTTGGGTCAGGGGCCCACCTGAGAAGATTCTATGGAAGTCTTTCCAGTTGGGGCAATTAGGGGACAGTGGGGTATTCACAGTCAATGAGTTCCTATACATGTAGGGGCCAGGATGGCAGCTCAAATAAACCCATGTCAAGAACCAAGAATAGTAGTCATCTAGCTGAAAAGACGAGATGGGAAATGAAAGTAGGCTCAAAACCAAGATCCCAAGGTCAGAGAAGGAACTAAACCCGAAAAATCCGGGGACATTCTGACTGCACTAATGGGGCCAGGGCGAATAACAGATTGTCTTGGGAGACGATGAGTTATCTCAATTTGTCATGACCAGTTTTGGAGGCATCATGGTATATTTTAAAAATATATATTTTTTTATTTTTATTTAAATTTTAAAAAATTAAATTAAGAAAAAATCATGCAAGTCACTTAACTTTTCTGAGCTGCAGACCCTGCATCTCTAAAGGGTGGGGGTGGTGATGGTTTTTAGGGTCCCTTCTATTTCTAAGTTTCTCATCCTCTGGGTGTGTTTTATGCCTGGCTTTGTACCACTGGCCCTACCCTTCCACTTCTGAAGCTCACAATGTTGCTCATTATTCTCCATGGCAACCAGGAACTAACCAGCCCCCATGCCCACTTTGTGTGTGAGTGTGACAGAACCTGACTCAGGCAGTGCCAGAGAATCATAGGATAGTAGATTTAAACCTGGAAGGCACCTTAGATGCCAGCTAGTCCAACTTTTTAGAAAATAGAAAACCAAGATCTGGAACAGTAAAGGAAACTGATCAAAGTCACAAAGGCAATAAGTAGAAAGGTGGGATTTGAACCCATGTCCTCTGATTCTACAATCCACCCCTCTTTGTTCTGAGTTGTGTCCTCTCATGTGACATTTTGACATTAGCTGTGTTGGATGCTTCAGGTACTCAATTTTCTTTCTCCTGATATGAATTGACACCACGTGTGAGTGTACTGAAGAAGAACATGCCCTGTCTTAACAAGATAGTGACATTCACAAGCCTCTGGATGTGAGAATGTTATTTGTCTCTGTCTAGTGATTATTTTTAGTCTAGGGAGCAAATAGTTTGTCAGTATTGCTGTTCCTGGAATTCAATCTGAGACTAAAATAGGCATTGGGTTGGGCTGTGAAGTGTGAATTTCTGTCAAACAATGAAATCAAATCCTATCAATAAATATTGGTTAAATTCAATCTCCTAGGTTATTATAAATGCTGAGTCCTTCCATGATGAATTCTTTCCACCTGCAGGCATTTAATCATGTGTTATTCTTAGTAAAAAAAATAAAGAGATACCTCAATTTATAAAATGGTAAAGTTGGGACAATATTACCACCCCTTGCTGAAGATAGGGTGTTGGACCAGATAGGCTTTTTGAGCTCCCTTATATGATCACATCAGTGTATACCATTCTGTAATCAGTTGACCTCTGAGAATTAACAAATGAAGGAAACAAGGAAGGAAGGAAGGAAAGGAAGGAAGGAAGGAAGGAAGGAAGGAAGGAAGGAAGGAAGGAAGGAAGGAAAGATAGAAGAAAAAGAAGGGAGGAAGAGATGAAGGTAGGAAGGGAAGAAGAAAGGAAGGAAAAAAGTGAATGAAAAAGTATTATTAAGCTCTGTTTACGAAATATTGTGCTAAGTACTGAAGATACAAATAGAAAAGCAAGATAATCTCTATTGTCAAGGAATTCATGTTCTAATGGTGGAGGGGGGGTGGTAAAAAATACATATAGAAAATTTCAGCTGTGAGTCAATTGAAGACCATGTTCCTTAAGATATAGCAGTAAAGCAAATGAGAATTCATTCTTTTCAGTATCATTTTCACTAATAAAAGCAAATCTGTTTCTGGCGATGAATCATTTGACAGGGTTAAAGACTTTGGTGGTGAGAGCTTTCTTTTCTGGGTCTTTAGTATTGTGGTTACTTTAGGCTACAGATCCTGGAGCACCTGTGGGAACACTTCCTAGGTTGCATCTCTGAAAGGAAGTCAGAGAGTTATCATAAGGGCCTGAAAATTAATAGGCCCACCTCATATTGTTATTCTGTTTTCTCAGTCATGGTTACTAACAGGATAATCACTGTCATGAAGCTTTCCATGGATTTTTAGACATTAAACAGGAATCCACAGCATAGAAAAGATTCTAGTATCTATGATCCTAGAATTTAATGATAGTAACACATTAGTCTTCCACATAAAGTTCTTCATTATGACTTGGAGATGTCTCTGGGTTCTTGAAGCCTTTGTGAAGGAAATGTAAGTTCTGGCAGCTCTACCATGCCAGAAAGGCCTTAAGTATGGCCCCAACCACAGACCACATCTTTTTTCTGAGGACCAACCTATAGTAGATAACTACTTAGAAGCAAATCATCTCTTTGACCACTGGTGCTGATATTTTTTTTTGTCTGCAGCAACCCACTGAAACAAAATAAAAATTAAAAATGGCCCTCAGTCCCCAAGTGATTGACTTCTCTTCACTTCTGCTATGATGATGGCAGTGTAGGGGGGAAAGGGTACAGAGGGTTCTGAGAATGACCCAGTTTTTACATAAATAAACTTAACGTCTCTTGGCAAAATAAAAAATGAGATTTTTTACTTACTAATTAAACTATTAATTTTTATTAATTAAATATTTAAATTTAAAGGTCTATAAATATTAGATCTTTGTCCATTGGCCAAGAAGACATAATTCCAAAAGGGCTGAGTGGGATTGATTTTGATATTTTTGCTATAAATTAAATAAGAGGATAGAAGGAAGTTATAGCTAAATGGAAGGATAGCTCACAGATTCTCCTTGAAGAATCAAAGAAAAGAGCTAGAGGAAGGGGTTTTATAATATGCTAGATGTGACAAAGAAACGTTATTTCATTGAATGTTGGTCATTCTGTATAGCAGAACTCATGTTTTATATTAAAAAAAAATAACACCATGAAAACAATGGAAACATGCACCAATGTTGGTTGTTAGGGATTAAGTGGTAGGGAAAATCTACAATAAACTTAATAATCAAAGCAACATTCTCTCTAATAGTTGGTTATTTCAGTACAATGGTAGGAAAAAAGTGAGAATAAGGGAAAATGTATAGGAACACATGCTTCAAGGCATGAAAGAAACCAAAGATACAGATTAAACAGGAGCTATATGCCTCTAAAATATTTCATGAATATTTTGTTTGTTGGTAGAAGCTAGAGTTGGGGAGAATCTAATAAATTGATAACAAATGATATGTATGAAATTTTAAATTGGGAAAAGAAAAATTAATGTGAGAATTTTTGCTGAAATGGCTCTCTGTGTAGAGTGAGAACACTGAATCATCAGAGCAAATATTAGAATTAGTTTAAAAAAAGAGATAATGATAAGAAAATATATTTTTTTTTTTGTCTAGTAGATTAGCCATGTCTGACTCTTCATTACCTCATCTGGAGTTTTCTTGGCAGATGTACTGGAATGGTTTGCCATTTCCTTCTCTAGATCATTTTATGAGGATGAGGAAACTGAGGCAAACAGGGTTAAGTGACTTACCTAGGGTCATACAGTTAGGAAGTGTCTGAGGCTTGATTTGCACTCAAGTCCTCCTGATTCTAGGGCGACACTTTCTATCCATTGTGCCACCTAGTTACCTAAGAAAATATATGGCATACAATTGAACAACAGAACCCTGTATAGTATTATTTTCTTTTAAACAAGTCATTGAAAATCAAGCACGAGGAATAGACAATAGAACCAACATTGACATTGACAGTAATAGTTTTATTGAAAAAAAATTAACCGAGCTGCAGAACCCACAAAATAACACAGAGAAGCTAACCTCCCGCTGTGGACAGCTGGCAGGAATCGGCCAGCGCAGCGCTCTGGGAGCTGAGCCCAGCCCCACGCTGAGGCTTTAGCCCCAGGGCGGGCCTGACCAGCCACCAGCCAGAGGGACTCCAGATCAGCAGCAGGGGTGGCCGTTTCCAGATTTATTAACACAGATATGTGAAAGAAAGTGAAAGGTCAGTACAGTCTGGACTTTGGGACCAGTACGTGGAAGTGCATGGCTTTTACCCCCAGGGCGAGAAGCCGCTGAGATGCCAGCACAGCCAGCCATCGCCATGCGGTGGCTTCAGCTCCTGGCCTGCAGAGTGTAGGGGGACCAAGCACCAGTTTGAGGGGTAATCACTCTTGCTTTAACCTGCTTGGATCTGGATTGCAGTCTAGGGTGGAGGTTCTGGAGTGTGTGTCCAGCTTGCCAGAGGGTGTGAAATACACATTAAATAGGGTATCTCACCCTCCAGGAGAATGGGGGGGGAGGGGATGAGAGGGGGAATGATGGAAGGGAGGGGAGGCTGGGGGGGAGGGAAGTTGGAAGCACCCACTTTTGAAAAGGGATAGGATCAAAGTAGAGAATAGAACAAGTAGGAGGTGGGATAGGAGGGAGTGAAATATAGTCAGTCTTTTACAATGTATCTACTATGTTATTGTTTTGCATTAGCCACACATGTACAACCTATACTGAATTGCTTATCTTCCCAGTAAGGGTGGGTGACAAGGGAGGAAGGGAATGAATCTGGAATTGAAGATTTTAAAATCAAACATTCAAACATAAAAAAAAAAAAATAACCAGTGCAAACTAATTGCCACAAAAGGAAGACCAATTACCCAGAAGGTCCTCAGTCACCAAACATCTGACTTACTTTCAAAACAGGGGGAGATGCTTCCAAAGGCAAGACCAGCTTAGAATATAAATTTATTTATAAAATCTTATGAAGAAGGAGGAAGTAGAGAATAAAAACAATTTAAAGAAACCTTGGCAAGATATCCAGCTTGGCAAAGTCATTTTGGGGTCACTCAAGGTTGAAAATAGGAGGATTGCAGAACAGAAGAAGTATGGAAAAGATTTACCCTCCTCCAATAAAAAATATGGCAAGCCCTCAGGAATGCCAAGGAGTGGGCAACCACCAGACTACAGTTCAGTCATGTCCGACCGACTCTTTGTGAATGCATGGACCATAGCACACCAACACTATCCATGGGGTTTTCTTGGCAAAGATACTGGAGTGAGTTGTCATTTCCTTCTCCAGCAGATTAAGGTAAACAGAGGTTAACTGACTTGCCCAGGGTCATACAGCTAGTTAAGTATCTGAGGCTGGATTTGAATTCAGGTCTTCCTGACTCCAGGTCCAGTGCTTTATCCACTAAGCCACCTATTTGCCTCACTAGACTGTTTAAGGAAGAGTACAGGTTTAAAATGGGGCAGTTCCAAGCTCCCATGTGGATCACTACTGGGATGGTGGAATTTGGTTGTTACACTTCCAGCATGGGGAGAAAAAGGGAGAACTAGTCTTTAAAAAAAATACAAATTAGCAAATAAATAATTGGATTGATCAGCCCAAACTATTCTAAAACTTCACATTCTTCACCAAGGAATGCTGGGAAGATTATTTTATCTTTGTAGAGGTTGAGATATCAGAAAATAAGGAAAAGAAACTAGGGTTAAAAGGTGACTTTAAAAATTGAGTTCTCATTGAGGGATGGTTGAACCTAGTATAGGAACATGGTAGACTATTACTGCACTGTAAGCACCCACAAATATTAGGAAATCAGAGAAACATGTGAAAACTTGCATAAATTGATGAAGATTGAAAAAAGCAGAGCCAGGAAAACAATCTGTTCAATCAAACAATAAACATTTATAAATAACCTACTGTGATAGCCTTGGGGACATACAAACAGGAATGAAACAGTACTGACTTTCAAGGAGCTTTTATTTGATCTGGGGAGAAAATGTGTACATTTATAAATATATACAGAATATATGCAAAATGAATACAAGACAGTTGGTGGGGGGGAAGCATTAGCAGCTCTTCAGGGAATCCAGAAAGCCCTCATGTAGTTTCTATTAGAATCTTCTTGCAAATAAGGCTTGTTTCATTCTTCATACTTTTATTTCCAGTGCCTACCACAGCACTTAATAAATCCTTGATACTTGATTGTTGATTGACATAGAAGGATATGCCTGAGCTTGTCTTTAAGGAAGTAACAGCTTCTAAGAGTCTTAGGTAGGGAAGGGGTAGATTCCAGGCATGGTAGAGAGCCAAAGGCAAGGATACAGAGACTGGAGATGAAGTGTGATATGCAAGGAATGGCAAGAAAGCTGACTGGACCATTGAATGCTGGAAGGGGAATTATGTGCAATGAGGCTAAAAAGATAGGTTAGAGCTCTTGGTGAAGGACTTTAAAAATAAACAAAGTGACAATAATAATGTAAAAAAAATCACAGAAAAAGGCATTGAAACTCAGATTAAATACAATGGCAAATTGGTTTTAGAAGGAAGGTGATGAGATAGTCTCCCTTTTTTCTGAAGAGAATGAAGGATATTAGAGATGCTGAATGTAGCTTATTATAACAGATGTGGTTGCTGCATTGGTCATTTTGGTTGAACTGTTTTCTTTGTTACAAAGTAGCTTTGGGGGGGATGGGGCGGAGGGTAGTAGAAAGAAATATTTCAAAAGAAATCTCAAAGAAAAAGATATACTCAAAAAACACCCAACAAATTAGTGAATATTCAAAAATAGTCCTCCAACATGACTAGTCACAGTCTTCCTATGAGAACACATATAAAAAGTATTATCTATAGGATACAGTAGGAGTTTGAGAGAGAAAATACAAGCAAATACCAGCAGATATCCCAAAATCATAGCCATAAAGAAAAAGTAAAGTATTAACTTAAAAAAAAAACAATTAAATTAAAAAGAGGTTGGTTGAGAAATGAGTAGAAGGCTATATATTCTGAAGGGAAAGGTAAATAACTCTCACCCAAGCTCCTGGATTTTATTTAAACCTCTGTCCATTTATATCTAGTCTACTATCCCTTTATTTGTGCTTCTTTATATTAAGTTCCCTGTGGCTCTGTCTCCTTAAATCTGTAGCTGGGCAGAAGAAACAAAATATTATTTTAAAGGATTTTTAGATACAAAATTCCCTAGCTATAAAGAAAACTGTCACTTTCTGCCAGGTTAATTGGCAATTCTATTTGACAGGTATCAGAATTATTTTCTGAGTATTAGAACATCTAGGAGTTTAAGTGAAAAAAGTGGAATATTGAGATTGCCAGTTTTCCAGACAGTGACAAATAGGACCTAATTAAGATATGCTCAGCATTTTATTATTCACGTAGCTTGAAGAGCGATGCATTTTAAGGTAAGATAGCCTCATATTTTTCCTTCTCCATTTCATAGGTGTGAAAACAAATTAATAACAACTTCAATGGGTTGCCTTTTACATTAAATTACCAGCTTATTAATTATCTTATTAAACACGTATTAAGCACCTATTATTTACAAAACATTGAATGAGAAACTGAAGAAAGTACAAAGATATATAACTCTCCTTGCCCTCAAGAAATTTACCATCTAGGTGAATTTTTACAATAATCTCCTACTCCCCCACTGGATTATCAGCTCCTTGATGGCATCGATTATCTTTTTCATCTCTATGTTTCTGTCAGGACCTAGCATAGGATTTTGCACATAGTAGGTAATTAATAAATGTCTTTTGAATCAAATAAAAAAGTACATAATCTCCATACGGATACATAAAATATTATGAGAGTTCAGAGGAGGAAGATATCACTTACAGTTTAGATTTACACTGAACTTAGAAAGGATGGGCTAGGATTTCAACTAGTTGAAAGTTTAGATTCCAGGAAACAGAATTGGGAATCTTGCCTGGTTTTCATCAGCATTCCCTGGGCTGCCCAGTCTGAAATATTATAGGTTGAATTTTAAATTAAAACAAACAAATGCCACATATCTTATATGAAGATCTGATTCATTTTACATTTATTACTTTACATTTTTTTTTTCTACTTTGTCTCCAAAGTCCAAAGTCAATGGCAATTTCTGGGGTTAAATTAAAATGGCTTCCTCAAAGTTACATAGCCAGTTGGCATCGGGGACATACTTCATGCATTAATATCATATCAGGTTTGTAGTTGATACTTTTGTTCTATAGTGGTTGAATTTTTATTTGTTTTTTCAGGATAGATTCATGGCAAGCATATTGTACTATGTAAACAGGAAGATGTATCAGTCCTAGAAAAGTTGAAAACATACTGTAGATGGGCAATGCATAGAATCTTGGAATTTTAGAGTTGGAAAGAATTGAAGGTCATTTATTCTAAGCTCCCACTGAAGTATGCATTGAAATGAATTGCTTATGTATTGTAAAAGCATAGCCAAATCTGAGAAAAGAAACCATCACATGATTCACCAAAAACTATAGGCACTAATGCAACAACATCATCTCAACTCTTATAAAGAATTATTACAGATATTATTTTACTGAGAAAACAAACTATCTCTTTGTGTACCTAAGTGCATCAGCAACATACAAATGAATCTCCCACCTTAATTTTGGGTTATCACTATTGGCAAAAATGGTTAACATACAACAAAACTCTATCAATTTAAATTTCATTATCAAGATGTCAAATTTGTTATATAAAGTTTTGAAATTTTTTTTAATGTAGTGACACTTAAAGACCATCTAGTACAACTTCCTCAGAGAAGTTGTGACTTTCCCAAAGATAAACAGAGTTAGTCTCCTGACTCCCAGTTCAGTGCTATCTCCATAACATCATGTTTTCCATTTTTATTGTCTCTAGACTACATCCAGAGGAGTATAAACAGGCTAGTGAGAGGATTTGAGATTATGCATCATGAGTCTTGGTTGAAGGACCTGGAGATGTGAAGCCTGGAGAAGAAAAGATTTGGTGAGTCATGATCAATATCTTTAAGTGTTTTGAGGGTGTTGTAGATGGACAATGGTTCCAGACCTGAAGAGGAAGAAGACAGAGCAGAATAAGCTGCATATGGAAAGTTTCCCATTGCATTCAATGATCATAATCTAGATTCTTCCTGAAAGAAAAACCCATCTCTTTAATACTAATCTTTATGCACTCATTTATATGACTACTAATTTTGAAAAACTACACTTTCTGAAGAATCAAAATTGTATATCACACAAAGGGCAATGAAGGTGTAAATGGACTAGGAGGAAAATTTTCAATGATGAAATTTGCATGAGAAAAGGAATTAAAGACGTCATCAAAGAGATAGATGACCAGAAAAATATGCAGCATGAGTAAAGGAAACCAGATGGACAGCTGATGGGCTGAATTGATGTCCATGTAATATTAAGAGACAGAGAACCACTATGAGAGATTTATGGAAGGATAAGGACAAAAGTCACCCAGGAGGGGGCAAAGAGTTATTAGGGGAAGAGTATCTGGTCAGTGAAAATGATAAAAAAAGAAAAGATCATCCATGAAACATTAAAAAAATACAGAGAAGAGAGTAGACAACAGCCTAGAAGGGGACTAGTAGAGCAGTTTTGTTGCTATTGTGTTATATTTAATATACATTAGAAAAAAAAACACACCCATCTGTCCATAATACTAGGTAAGTTTCATAGAAATGTCCCGTTCCTATATTTAAATATTTATGTTTGTAAAACTTTTAATAAAAACGATTAAAAAACAAAAGAGGTCACACAGGATAGGGTTCAGATAAGGTTTACCATTCACCATTCTCTGTAGTGACCTTTAACGAAAATACAAATATTGAATCAATCAACCAATCACCATGCTTTCTTTAAATATTGTTCTCATTATGTTCTAGGACCTGTGGTGGATGCTGGGTCTACCTACAAGGGCAAAGAATGAAACAAACCCTACTCTTAATCAGCATGTATTCTAATGGCAGAGATAATAAATATGTCTAACACATATATCACAAACACAAAGTGAATAAATACAAATATGTACCAAGTAGGTAAATCCAAAGTACTTTGGGAAGGAGGATATTAATAGTTGGGAGATGGGGCAGATCAGAAAAAGCTTCATGCTTAAGATATACTTGAGCTTCATTTTAAAGGAAGACAGAGACTTTTATAAGACAGAAGTAAGGAAATAATGGCAGTTCAAGCAATTGGGACATCCAGTACATAAACAAGGCTAGATGACACAGCGGATAAAGTGCTGGGCCTGGAGTCAAGAAGAATCACCTTTCTGAGTTCAAATCTGGCTCAGACACTTATTAGCTGTGTGACCCTGGGCAAGTCACTTAACCCTTTTCCCTCATCTATCAAATGAGCTGGAGAAGGAAATGGCAAACCACTGCAGTATCTCTTGCCAAGAAAACCCCAAATTGGGGTCACAAATAATTGGACATGACTGAAAAATGACTTAACAATGTATTTTGAAGTCATATGGAAGAGCAGTTGCAAAACCCAGAGAATAGAAAGAAGCTACAAAAAAAGCACTTAGCCTGAAGTAAGAAAAAGCTTACTAACAATTGCAGTTTTGAATGTACTGCCTCAGGAATTAGTGAGGTCTCCTTCCCTAAGAGTTTTTAAGTAAAAGGTAGTTTAGTACTTGTTCCCAGTGTAGCAAAAAGGATTCTACCCATGAGGTTTCCTTTCAACCTTGAGATCTAGTGACTATCTGGGTTTCTCTGAAAACTGTTTTTTCCCAATAAATATTGAATTAAGGAGGTTTGTTATTCACTAAGTGAATGTTCCCTAGAGATTCCTTAGAGAAATTTCATTAAACAAAGAATTTGAGATATTTGTAGTCAGTATCATGATATATCACAATATATGATACATATAATATATACACATCTATACATATTTATATATATACACATTCACATACAGATATTATATATATGCGTGTGCATATATGTACACATACATGTATCTGTGTATATACATATGACAGCTAGGTGGTATGGTACAGAGAGTGCTGGGCTTGAAGTCTGGAAGACCTGAGTTCAAATCTGGTCTCAGATATTTTCTAGCTGTGTGACCCTGGGCAAGTCACTTAGCCCTGTTTGCCTCAGTTTCTTCATCTGCAAAATGAGCTAGAAAAGTAAATGGTGAACCACTCCATTATCTCTGCCAAGAAAACTACAAAAAGTGGTCATGAAGAATCAAATATGACTGAAACAAGTAAACAACAACAAATTGTGATATAATAGAGTGCTGGCCTCAGAGTCAGGGTGACCTGGGTTCAAGTCCTACCTCTAACACATATAGGTTATATGACCCTGGGCAAGTCACTTAACCTCTAAGTGCTTCAGACAACTCTCTAAGACTCTAATTTGCAAAACAGCTGTTTAACTGCACTCCTTGAAGGAGATTTATCCTGGGGAGAAATTTGTACCAGCTTATCATAACTAATAGGCTATTAAGGAAAAAGCACTTGGTTAATGTTTGTCATAAGATTCTTCATTTTATCATGTGAAATAAGATGAAGTTTAAGAAGTGAAGACAATGGAACCTTTTCTTGTATATTTAACTCATTCCCCCATATACTTATAAATAGCCCTGAACAAGTCACTTATCCTTTCTGAATCTCAGTTTCCTTATCTGTAAAATGATGGAAATAGACTCTATGACCTCTGGGATCCCTTCTAGCACTACTTTTATGATAATGATAAGTCCATAGCATCATTTGAATCATAGCGTCCTAGATTAAGAAGGGATCATAAAGACCAAATAGTCCACCCCTTTCATTTTGCAGATGAGGAAACAAAGTCTCAGAGAGGGGAAGTTATCATTTGCCAAACGAGGAGGGGGAAGAGGAGGAGAAAGAGGAAAAGGAGGAAAAAGAGGAAAAGGAGGAAAAAGAGGAAAAGGAGGAAAAGAAGGAGAAGGAGGAGGAGGAGGGGAGAAAGAGGAGGAAGGGGAGAAGGAGGAGGGTAGGAGGAGAGGGAGGGAAGAGGAGGAGGTGAGGAGGAGGTGGGAATAGGAGGAGGAGGAAGAAGAGGAGGAAGAGGGGAGGAGGAGGAGGGGAAGGAGGGGGAGGAAGAGGGGAGGAGGAGGAGTGGCAGCAGGTAGGTGGTGCAGTGGATAGAGTACTGGGCCTGGAGTCAGGAAACTTCATCTTCCTAAGTTCAAGTCTGGCCTCAGACACTTAGTCGCTGGGTAATATAGGGCAAGTCACTTAACCCTGAATGCCTCAGTTTCCTTATCCTCATAAAATGAGTTGCAGAAGGAAATGGCAAACCACTCCAGTATTTTTGCCAAGACAATCCCCAAAAAGGGGTTATGAAGAGTCAGACATGACTGAAACAACTGAACAATAACAAAGCAGTAGTGGTAGTGGTAGTGGTAGTAAGGAGGAGTTGTAGTAACAGCATTGGTGGCAATAGTATTAACAGCAGCAGTAATAATAGCAACAGCAACAGCAGCAGTAGATCTAGGTTCAGTTATTATCAGTGCTTGCTTTTGTGTCCCAGAATGACTCAGCCTTTCCCTATAAAGCTCTAAAGATCCAAGGGCACAGAGTCTAATCTCCATTCGACTGGTGTGTGGCATTTTGCAGGGAGCTAAGAATCATGTTATGTTATCTAGAAATTATATTTGGACAGTAGGTCTGGAGTGTTCAATCTCAGGCCATGAAATGTACAATACCAAGTCATTAATCACCAGTTGAAGAGTGAGGCACCAATTACTTGTCCTAGGAAGACATCTCCATTAATCGTTTGCCAATTGGAAGGACTACAATTGATTTGAACCTGCTGGCTCTGGCCCTTGGAAAAGGTTCTGACCTGTTTAATCAGTTTGGAATGTACTCCTATAAACTTTCATGTGGATCCCAATGTCAGGCTTGGAGTAAGACTTCCTCTAGTCAACCATCACTGTTAACTTCCCCTCTTGAAGGCATTTGATGTCAAAGCTACAAAGCTTTTATGAATATGGGGGCTGAGCACAGTTGATTCTTTGGTTCATTTTTTTCCCCTAAAGCTGACAAACTGTATTTAACTCTGAGAGACCTGAGAAATCTCATGTCAATAAGCCTGCATTCCATTTTATTTGTAATGTGGGTAAAATAATGAAATTTGCAGTTTCTGCTTTCTGTCTGTCATCTAAACCATTCCAAGGGTAATAATCATGTCTAGTACCTTTCATATTGGAGCAATTTCCCTAGAGAGATGGAACTATTAATAACAGGACACACTGTAAGGACATATCCTTTCTTTTATCTCTTTTCATTTTTCCCCCTGTTTCTAATCCCCTTTTTGGAGAATTTATAATAATAGCTCACATTTCCGGAAGTACTTTGAGATTTAAAGATGAAGGCTGGCAAAGTATGTAGAGGGGGTTCACTGGCCTTGTAGTTAGGAAGATCTAGGTTCAGATCCTGTCTCTGAAGTTAGCTGTATGACTCTGGGCAAGTCACTCTCAGTGGCACTTGGAATTTCTTAAGACTAAGATGTAGACCAGTTGTCCATATACGTTGAAAGTATGGGCATAGTTAAGGTAGAGGCAGTTTTCACATGGTGAAATCACAGGTTTGGATACGTAACTCTCCAAATGTCTTTTTCATTCCTCCCCTACCATTTTTTTCCAAAGTGCTTTTCTTGAAATGGCCCTCTAAAGTACCCTCATTTTGCTGGTGAGAAAATTGAGGCTCAGATAGGTTAATACCTATAGTCACATAGGTAATAAGTGTCAGAGTCAAAGTTCACAGCTTAGTCTCTTGATTCTAGGACCAGCATTCTTTTATCTATCTATCTATCTATCTATCTATCTATCTATCTATCTATCTATCTATCTATCTATCTATCTATCTATGTATCTATCTATGTATCTATCTATCTATCTATGTATCTATCTGTCTATCTGTCTGTCTGTCTGTCTTGTCTGTCTTGTCTATTTAATATTTTCTGCAATTATGTGTAAAAACAATTTTAACACTTTTTTTTTCAAATTTTGAGTTCCAAATTCTCTCCCTTCCTTCCTCCCCTCCCCCCATACTGAGAAAGCAAGCAATTTGACCTAGCTTATACATGTATAGTCATGCAAAACACATTTCCATGTAAGTCACGCTGTGAAAGAAAACACAGACCAAAAAAATAAAGTAAAGAAAAAGTATCTTTGATTGGTTGGCATTCAGGATCCACCAGTTCTTTCTCTGGAGATGGATAGCACCTTTCATCATAAGTCCTTTAGAATTGTCTTCGATCATTGTATTGCTGAGAATAACTTAGTTATTCACAGTAGATCATCATACAATATTGCTGTTACTGTGTACAGTGTCCTAGGACTAACATTGTTTTCAATAGACTGTCTTGGTAAAGAGGGAAAATTCATTAGGATACTTTCCCTATATTTTTCAGGATATGAGAGACTAAAAAGAATAGTTTTGCATTGCTGTATTGCCTTTCTCCTCATAGTTTTACCCACATTTTCACTCTGTCTTTGAGTACTTTGAGAAGCCTCAGGAATGCAGAAAGTAGGGGACAAGTATATGGTTTGCTATAGACAAACAAAGGGCCTAAAGCTAGGATTGTTGGGTGGAGGAAGAGATTCCCCCTTTCCCTTATAGACCCACAGCGTTGTGGGCCTCGGAGGTTTTCTAGTCCAACATCAACCCTAATAAGAGAAAGTCAAAAAGTTCTAATTGTTAATATAAATTTCCTGACACTAATCCTAAATTTGCCTCTATGAAACTTCTACCCCTTGTTCATAATTCTTCCCTCTGGAGTCAAGCAGAGTAAAAGAGAATGAGAGAGAGAGAGAGACAGACAGAGAGAGAAAGAGAGACAGAGAGAGACAAAGAGATAGAGACAGACAGAGAGAGAGAGAGACATAGAGAGAGAGAGAGAGAGACAGAGAGACAGAGGGACAGAGGGATAGAGAAACAGAGACAGAGAGACAGAGACAGAGAGAAAAAGAGAGAGAGAGAAAGAGAAAAAGAAAAAGAGAGAAAGAGAGAGAGAGAGAGAGAGAGAGAGAGA
>NW_027185698.1:23577470-23598328 GCF_028583685.1 Petaurus breviceps papuanus | reverse complement strand
GAGAGAGAGAGAGAGAGAGAGAGAGAGAGAGAGATTCTCAATTAATTAAAGACAACTACCATGTCTCCTTTAAATCTTCTCTTCCCCAGTCATAATATCCTCAGTCCTTTTGCCTGATCCTCATATGCTACGATCTCAAGGCCATTTACCATCCTGGCCATATTCTTTAGGATGCTTTCTGACTTTTCAGTGCTTTTTCCTGGTGGCTCTTAGCACTAAACACAGTACTCCATTTGTGGCCTGATCAGAAGAGAAGACAAGAGTGATCATTTCTAAACTTGGGACCCTAATCTAGGCTTCTTCTTATGTGGCCGAAGAGTACATTAACTTCTTTGTATAGACAATAGTTTGAAAAAAGAAATGACACATTTTAGTGAATTACAAATTCAATGTGGATTAATTATGTGATATGGCAGTATTGCTCCCGTTTCTGACTCTGACTGCCCATTTCTAAACAATAGTCAGTGTGGGGTAGTAGAGAGAATGCTCTGTTTGGAGTAGGGAAGATACATCCTAGCTACACGAGACTAGGCAAATCTCTTCCTCTCTTTGGACCTCAGTTTACTTCTCTGTAAAATGAGAGGGCTGTACTCAATGACCCCTACGGCCCTCATGCCCATTAGTATGAAGTTCTTTAGTCCCATTCTCCTGGTTCTACTAGGCAGTGATATAATGCTGGGAAATTCACTTCCCATTGATGATCCTTAGTTTTTTCATCTGTAAAATGATGGCTTTAGACTAGATGACCTCTTAGGTCCCTTTAACTCTTGTTGATGTTTGTCCTTCATTCTTGAAGACACCCAATGGCACCATGAGGTGATACGGTGGCTTGGGGGTGAATTGGATTTGAGTGATACAATGCTGTGCAAAGTCGTGCGAGTCCAGTGGCAAGACAAGAGTTAAGAGGATTGGATTTGGCCCAGGATGCAGTGTGTGACCTTGGGCCTTTTAAAATTAAGGTCTTGAAGATCTAGTATTCTACAAGAGTCTAAAAATATGTTTTGTCTTAATTTCATAGTCTCAATTTCATTTGTCAAAGTTCTGTCTGTTCTACTTAATTTCTGAGATAATTATCAGAAAGAAAAGAAAAGAAACATTTGTTTAGCTTTCAATGACATTTACTGTAAGGGAATTGAGACCAAGTCTCTGGGTTACAAATTACTAATTAAATAATAACTGTATAAACATGGATTAAATATTACCTGAATAGAGCTATTCATTAAACAAAGGTGGTGTATGTTTTAGTTAGCTCTCTCATTCTGCCTTGATCTTGAGATCAGAGTCACAAATTAACAAACGCTATGAGACATCTTTAAGGCCCATTGGTTACCTTATTCTGTGAGACACTGCAATATGGTTTCCAGGTGTAATTTCAGTAGTGCTAGGAAGGCTTCTTTCCTCCACTCAATGGTATATAGATTTCCAAATAAACTACTTTAATGTTTTATCCCTTATTCAATGCAGAAGGGAAGGTCTAACAATTGAAGTTAATTATTTCATTATTCATTATAAATGACATCCATCTATCAGACCTTAATTTCAATGAGTTCTTTTAGGGATAACGGAGCTAGGGACAGTGTAAGAAGACATTAAAATTGAGTCATATCCCCAATTATATCTCAAACAGTGCTGTGAGGCTGTGGAGCCTCTCCTACCTGCCATCTCCTGGATCCTCCTAGAACACCGTAAAGCCCACTTTTTGCAGAGTATTTTCTAGCATCCCCAGCTGTCTACACTGCCCCCCACTGTTACTAGTGCTTTCCTTCTGAGATTACTTCCCCTCTACTCTGTATATATTTTTTACATAAATACTTATTTACATACAGTGTCCCCTTTTAGAACATGAGCATCTTGAGGATAGAGACTGAGGTTTTGCCCTTCTGTCCCCAGTGGGTTGTTCCGTGTCTGGCACATAGCAAGTACCTACAAAATGCAAGTTAATAAAGGTTTGCTGCCCAGTGTTTCCCAATATAGCTGCTTTAGATGAAGATTTGTGTTGAGAAGAGAGGGGAGGATATAGCAGTGTGGTTAGAAAGTGGAGAAGGAGAGGATGGTAAATGTTTAACAACCAGTAGCCAGCTACAGCAATCAGAGATTTTGAATGTTGTGGATAAGTTCATTTCCCTTGGCAGCATACTTTCCAGGGATGTACACATAGATGATGAGGCCATTGCTAGGGCTAGCTCAGTATTTGGGAGGCTTTGAAGGAAAGTGTGGGAGGGAAGAGGTATTATTAAGCTACCTACCAAACTGAAGATCTACAGAGCCATTGTGCTGACCTCATTGTTCTATGCCTGGGAAACACTGGCAATCTACTAGTACCATACTAGGAAACTTAACTGGCTCCACTTGAACTGTCTTAGGAAGACTCTGAAGATGACCTGGCATGATAAGGTGCTGGACACTAAGATCTTTTCTGCAACTGAACTGACAAGCATTCAAACTCTACTGCGGAAAGTGCAACTCCGATGGACCGTCCATGTTGTCTGAATGCCAAATGAACACTTAACTAAAAGACTATTTTATGGAGAACTCACACAGGCAAGTGCTCACACATAGAAGTCAGAAGAAGGGATACAAAGACACTTTCAAGGTCTCTCTGAAGAACTTTGGAATCTATTGTGAAACAAGGGGGATACTGGCACAGGACCTTCCAGTATGGTGTGCTCTCATCAAAGCAGATGCTGTGCTCTATGAGCAAAGCGGAATTGCAGTGGAGCAAAAGAAATGTGAGACGTGAAAATTTAGCGATATCTCCACTCCAAAAGTTCATGTCAACTGTTTGTGTCCATCCTGGGGTAGAGCCTTCCAGCTTGTATTACTCTGATCAATCACAGTCAGATACCCTGTACCTTGACCCTGACATAGATACGTCATTTTGGTCCTCTTTGAGAATGAAGGATAGTAACCAACAACTGGATTTCTGGGGAAAAAATGTCTGCAGGACATATTTTATTAATAGTTTCTCCATCATTTTCTTAAATCTAGCTAATCAAGAAGACAACAAATCAAGTCTCTTTTGTAGCATTTGCCAATGTCTAAGATGAAATATGATGAAAATTTAACAATCAGTTCTCATGAGATGGTTCACAATGGCGCCAGTACACCCTGCACATCTTCCCATCTTCTGTGTATCCAATGACTTCTTGCCTTCCACCTCCCCCACTGTCACCCAGGGCCCACACCTTCTGCTTTTGCTCATTGTGAGGGACTTTAGTTACCTCTTCCAAACTTCCAGTCTGTTAGCAGTCTTCTTTAGTAGCTCTAATGGCCGTCCTAATGTTGAGCTGAACCCTACTTCCTCCCAATTTAAAACTATATGGTGTTAGAGGGAGAAAAGATCTGAGAAATGATCCGACAGATGAGAAAAATTCCTGTGGCCTGCTTTCTAGAACAACATACATACTAGAAGCCTGCCTTCCCTTTTTACGATGATGACTTATCAAATCCTGAAAGGCAGTTATTATACCTTTTCCCCACTTTCCAACCCAAATTTCTTTTTCACAAGTCTTGACTTGCTCCTGGTCCCTTGAAGCTTCATTTGTATGGATTCTATGATTCACAGTTCTAGAAAGTGACCTTCCTTTATCACTGGAACTACTCTGTGTTTGACAGGATTTTTGTGGAAGACACAGTAATTTTTTTTTCCCCAGAAGGGTGGTGCCTTTCCACTAGGATGGTGATAGAGGACACAGTCTTCTACTTGGGGATAGCTATTCTTTCACTGCATTGACCTCTCAGTTCAGAAAAAAAATCCCATCAATTTAGTTAAGCATCAGTTTGACTAACCTTGTCTGACCATGCTGAATGGCTATGTGCCTAAATAGATCAAACTGACTGGTTGTTTGGGCATCAACTAGACTTAGGCTAGAACTGACAAGAGAAATTTGAACTCTGATAAATGGAAACTAGACATTCTTGTCTTAAATAATTATTTGGGTTGTGATGATGTGGCACAAAATCAAGTGGAAATTTGGCAATTGCCTGATTTCTTTTTTCTTTTTAAAAATTTGTCTGCTTTTGGGTGAACCTGTTAATTATTTGGTATGGGGAAGTCCCATGGAAAAAACTTGAAAACTGACTTTGCCAATATTGAGCAGCAACTCCACTGTAACCTACTGTCTGAAAGAGTTTCCAGAAACAGGGAGAAGTTAAATTTTGTCCAGTCATATAGCCTTTATGCATTATAGGTGGTATTTGAACTCAGGTCTTCCTTATTCTGAGGACAACCCTTTATTCACTATGACATGCTGCTTTAATAGTTTTTTTTTTCTTTTTGGAGGGGGGAAGGCAGGACAATTAGGGATAAGTAGACTTGCCCAAGGTAACACCCTAGTAAATGTTAAGTGTCTGAGGACAGATTTTAACTCAGGTCCTCCTGACTCCAGGGCAAGTGCTCTATTCACTGCACCACCTAGCCACCCCTGCTTTAATAGTTAATTGAGTTAATAGTTAATACAATTGGGACTCAAGATGGTGGAGTAGTAGCAGGACCTCCCCTCTGCTCCGGCTTCCACCTTCCCCAATCCATGTAAAAGGGGGACTCTAAACAAACTTTGGAGCTGCAGAACCCACAAAATGGCACAGACAAGCTAACCTCCCACTGAGGACATCCCTGCAGGCCAGCAGGAATTGGCCAGCACAGTGCTCTGGGAGCCAAGCCCAGCCCCAATGAAGCCTTAGTCCCAGGGTGGGCCTGACCAGCCGCCAGCCAGAGGGACTCCAGATCAGCAGCAGCTTTGGCCGTTTCCAGATTTATCAACACATAGATGCAAAGGACAAAATGAGAGGTCAGTGCAGTCTGGACTTTGGGACCCAGTAAGTGGGAGTGCATGGCATTTGCCCCCAGGGTGAGAAGCCGCTGAGATGCCAGCACAGCCAGCTAGTGACATGTGGCAGCTTCAGCTCCTGGCCTGCAGAGTATAGGGGGACCAAGCACCAGTCTGAGGGGTAATCACTCTTGCTTTATTTAATCTGCTTGGATCTGGATTGCAGTCTAGGGTGGAGGTCCTGGGGTGTGTGTCCAGCTTGCCAGGGCCTGTGGAGGCCTCAGAGAGTACACCCATATAATACCTCCGGGAGCTGAGAAAACCCCAGTGTTTGGGACAAAAGCTCCTGTCTGGTGGTAGAGTCCTACTGTGGCAAAAAGCCCAGGGGTCAAGTGACTGAGGGGTGACATGACCAGGCAAAGGAAACAAAGCAGACAGAAGATTCCAACATTAGACTCCTATTTTGGGGACAAAATGGAGCAAAGCATGGAACAGAAGGAAGACAGTGAAGTCAGAACTCTAGCACCAAAAGCTTCAAAGGAAAATACAAGCTGGTTACAGGCCACAGAGGACCTTAAGAAGCAGATAAGAGAAGTGGAGGAAAAATTGGGAAGAGAAATGAGAACAATGCAAGAAAACTATGAAATGAGAGTCAACACAGCATGACTGAAGAGAATCACACCTTAAAAAATAGACTAACTCAAATCGCAAAAGAGGCTCAAAAAGACAATGAGGAGAAGAATGCCTTAAAAAGCCGAATTTGCCAGATGGATAAAAGAATCTCAAAAGCTCAATGAGGAGAATCATTGCTTCAGAATTAGACTGGAGCAAATGGAAGCTAATGACTTCATGAGAAATCAAGATGCTGTTAAACAAATCCAAACAAATGAAAGAATAGAAGGCAATGTGAAATATCTCATGGGAAAAACCACTGACCTGGAAAATAGACCCAGGAGAGATAATTTAAAAATTATTGGACTACCTGAAAGTCATGATCAAAGTAAGAACCTAGAAATCATCCTCCAGGAAGTTCTCAAAGAAAACTGCCCTGATGTTTTAGTACCAGAGGGCAAAATAGAGGTTGAAAGAATCCACCAATCACCTCCTGAAAAAGATCCCCAAAAGAAAACTCCTAGGAATATTATAGCCAGATTCCAGAATTCCCAGATTAAGGAGAGAATATTACAAGCAGCCAGGAAGAAACAATTTGAATATTGTGGAAACACAATCAGGATAACCCAGGATCTGGCAGCTTCTACACTGAGGGATCGAAGGACTTGGAATATGATATTCTGGAGGTCAAAGGAGCTGGGATTAAAACCAAGAGTCACCTACACAACAAAACTGAGTATCATGTTTCAGGGGAAAATATGGTCATTCAGTGGAATAGAGGACTTTCAAGCATTCTTGCTGAAAAATCTAGAGTTGAATAGAAAATCTGACATTCAGATACAAAAAGCAAGAGAAGCATGAGAATGTAAACAGGGAAAAGAAATCATAATTAACTTATCAAAGTTTCACTATTAACATTCCTACATGCAAAAATAATAATTGTAACTTATGAAACTTTTCTCAGTAGTTGAAGGGAATATATATATGAGGGTATATGGACATATGAATACATATGTGAATGTGTATATATATTTATAGGTATACATAAATAGAGGGCACAGGACCAATTTAACAGGAAGGGATGATACTTAAAAGGTGAAATTAAGAGGTGAGAGAGGAATATAATGAGAGGAGATGGGGAGACACAGAATGGGGTAAACTATCTCATATAGAAGAGGCAAGGCAAAATGGTTACAATGGAGGGGAAGAATAGGAAGGCAAAAGGGAATGGGTCAACCTTATTCCCATTGAATTTGGCTTGAGGAAGGAATGAAATACACACTAAATAGGGTATCTCACCCTCCAGGAGAGTAGGGGGAGAAGGGGATGAGTGGGGGGGGTGATGGAAGGGAGGGCAGGCTGGGGAGAGGGAAGTTGGAATCACCCACTTTTGAAAAGGGACAGGATAAAGAAGAGAATGGAGCAAGTGGGAGGTGGGATAGGAGGGAGGGAAATATAGTCAGTCTTTTACAATATATCTGCTATGTTATTGTTTTGCATTAGCCACACATGTACAACCTATAGTGAATTGCTTATCTTCCCAGTAAGGGTGGGTAACAAGGAAGGAAGGGAATGAATCTGGAATTCAAAGTTTTAAAATAAAATACTCAAATATATATGTACACTATTATTAATACCATTTTAGATGTAATTGGGAAATAAGATATACAGGCACTGGGGCATAGAGATCCACTGGAGAAGTAGAAAGGGGTATGGGAGAAAATATGGGAGAGAGCAGACTGGAGAGCAGTCCTGTGGGACTGCTATTTTGGGGTGATAGGTAGGGGAAAAATGGGGAGAAAATTTTTAACTCAAAATCTGGTGGAAATGAATGATGTAAATCAGAAGTTAATAAAGCATTTGAAAAAATGAAAAAAATTAAAAATAGTTAATACAATTAATAATTAATACAGTCATGGAGGTAGGATGCGATGGTCTTCATGGTGTGGCTTGATTTTTGCATTTAGAAATGGAAAATTCCCAGATTTGCACATGGTCTTCCACTGTTTGAACTTGCTTTGACCCATGTTTCAGCTAAGAGTGTGCTCCATATTTTAACAAAATATAAGCTTCTTGAGGACAGGGACTGCTTTCTTTTTTGTTTCCCAAGAGCCTACCACAGTGACTCAAACAATAGTCCCTTAACATATTCTTGTTGAATGAACTAAGGGCAAAACTCAACAATCTGAGTGCGGTCCCTTCTTTTTTGTTTTGATTTTTTTTCACAAGTGCAGTTCTAATAAGCAGTGACATGACCAGGAACAGAGAAGATAGGGCAAAAAACATCTAATTAAAGAGCAAGGAAAATGTCCTAAATAGACTCATCATTTGCAGATATAAAGTGGAGCAAAAGATGTCTCCATAATTCATCTTTGCAGGATTCCTGTTGCACTGGGCCACCCTAAAGAACTACAGCATTGAAGTTTGTATCATACAATCATTCAATGCCATGATTGCACCAGAAGAGAATTACACTGATGGGCAGCAATGTGTTAGAAAACATCTCTGTGTCATTCCAACTCCTGAAATCAAACCAATCAGATCACGAGCTCTTTACTGTCCCGTTGGTTCTTAACCTCAGAATGTATGAGACATGCCAAGTCACCCAGATGAAGTTTTATGATAATAGAAAGGGTAGTAAGCTAGGAATCAGTAGACCTTGGTTCACTTGCTTTCTTTGAACCTCAGTTTCCTCATCTGTGAAATGAAAGAGTTGAACCAGATGACCTCTAAGATTCTTTCTGCTCTCAATTATTTGATCTTACAACCTTAATCCTGGCTGTGCCATTAACTCATTGTGTGAATTATACAAATCACTTCATCTCGTCTAATTGACCAAATTGGGGCAAAATAATGTCTTTATTTTTTCATAAGGTAATAAAATCAAATAGAAATATCTCATGTTTCTTGAGTACTTCAATTTATTTTAATTATGGTTTGAAATTATGGATAAAAATAATGACATTTATCATCAAAATTATGCTTTTTTGAAGAAAAGTAGAAACCTGGATATTAAAGAAAAAAGGCATTTTAAGCTCTGAACCATAGATTTGTAGATGAGAGCATCTTTAGAGGTCATACAGTTGACTTCCTTGCTTTATATCCCAGAAAATTCATACCAAGTGACTTTTCCAGAGTCACACAGGGTAGTGAATGACACAGCTGGGTTTCGAACCCAAGTCCTAAGACTCCAAATCCAGTGCCCTTGGTCAAATGAGATAATATATGGGATTATATAAGTAGAAATGCCATACGAGTGTGAGGCATTATTATTAATTCTACCATAAGTACTGGCACAAAAGTAATTCAGCTGTAGCCCTTAGCATGAACCAGTGAAGATGGGCAAAATGAATAGAGTGGCTGTGCTCCAGTGCTCAGGCCTACTTTTTTTGCACATGACCTTAGTTGAGTAGATGCACTTTCTTAAATACTTGCTCATTATTTTCCTATTCATGGAGAGTGCTTGAGGTTGTCTCAATGTACCAATTTCCCAAAGCTGATCTTTAAAAAGAAAACTTGCTGCTTAGTGATGCTGTTAGTAAAGCCTCTCCTTCTGCACACAGCAATGAACTTGACATAGTTAACATAGTGAAATGCGCTGTACATTTAATCAGAGATAGTTAATTTGATTTTCTAAAATTAAGCTGAGCATCAGTTTGTCATTAGGTTTGAAAATGGCTGAATTCAGAAGTAGCACTGAATACCCCAAAAGGGCCCTACCAGATATGAATAATAACAGCCTACAAACATATTGATGATAATGAGCATGCAAAATGTTCTGTAAAAAAAAATCTGACAAGCATGAATGGTGACTGATGATGACCAGAATTTTTAAAATTTATGATCATTACAACATGAAAAAGTAATTATGAATAATAAAAATCTGTTACAATAATTAGCTATAATGAATGCTGGTAGCAAGCTAAATGAACTGGAACAATTTAAGGCAATAGCACACAATTTGCATTTTGTGCTATGTCAGATCATTTTATCATTAGAGAGAGAGAGAGAGAGAGAGAGAGAGAGAGAGAGAGAGAGAGAGATTGAGAGATTGAGAGTTGTTCAGTGCTTCACACTCTTAGATCCAAAGCTTGAAAGTCATGCGTTCCTGGTTTTTCATTTTAGTCCAAATTCTATTTTGGGGGACATTGAAAAATGGAGCTCTAAAATATATTCAATTTTCCAAAATAGATTTGAGCAAAAAATATGCTCACCCATTCCATATGGATGTGTGTGTGTCTGTGGGCTCACATGGCTGAACCAGTCCTTAACCCTGGGTCCTGCAGGGAAGAATGTAGGATCTGCTTTCAAGTTCCAAATTCTCTGTTTAACAAATCCTTTCCAGCAGTGACCCTTTATTTCCAAGATGATAAGGTTACCATAGAGTAACTCTCCCTGTAGGAAGAGAGTAAGTCACTCCCAGCTGGATTGTCATCACCAGCTCTCAAGGTCTTTTATTCCTGCCCCTTGGCAGTGGGACTTTCCAAAAGGCTATATAACTCATCATCACTTGGACCTTTGGGGCTACCCTAGTGGGGGTGGGGGTGGGGGTGGGGATGGAAGTGAGGTTAAGGGAGGGATTAATGGAAGCGGGAATCTCTTTGATTCAGCTGGTTTGGATATTTTCTAGTTCTTGGCTTAGTTTGAAATATGGAGAGCAAAACCTGAACAACTAGAAAGCCAGAGATTGAGAGAATTTTCCCAGTCCTCGCTAGTAATTGCCGAGGGAAGGCAGGTGGGCAGTTTCTATTGTTGTAATAGTAAATCAATTAAAAAAAAAAAAAACGGAAGGGGAGACAAACAGCCCTTTTGATTTTCTCTGCCCTTTTCCTTTTCCTGAAAGTCCATTCTGCTACTCTCAAGTTCCTAACGGATCAAATGGCACCTCGTCGAACTTGGGGACTAGAAGCCCTTTCTCATCTTTCATTGTTGCTCCCTGGTACTCTTTCAGTTTTCTCTTCTCTCCGGACCCCTCTCCCACCAGCTTTCACCATTCTGTTCCCTCTCCCTGGTGGTCTAAATGCCCAAGGTTATCTACTAACTATGTAAGAGGCTGGGAACTTTCCTTGGCTTCTGAGTGCACTGAGCCCAGCACATAGCCTCCTAACCGTGGGAGGGGAGATTATTTTGTTTTGCTTTGTTTTTCTTTTGAGGATCTGCCGACACTTGTCAGACAAATGCCCCCAGGCTAAGCCCAGGCCTTCAGGAGTTTTCTTTAAAAAAAAGGGGAAAAAAACGGCGGGGGGAACTCTTTGGCAGCGTTTCTCCTTTGGGCAAATAGCTTCAGCTCTAAGTTGCCAAGGCGTCTCATAGCTGAAATGAAGCAACAACTGTTTGGTTTTCATCTCTGGACAGAAGATCAGATAGGATGCCTTGCCTGGAACTAGGAGAGGTTCATTCATTGAATGTGTAGTATTTGTTACTCAGTGGTTGATAAAATCTCACAAGCAAAAAGTTGGTTTGTTTTTTTTTTAGTTTCATTTTGTTTTGTTTTATAATGATAATCAGCAAGCCTTAGCTTTCTTTTTCTTGCACTGAGGCCACTACTCTCAGCTGGAGTTTGCTTCAGGCTAAACAGAGGGGGGGAAAAAAAAAGACTGATTGGGAGGGGAAGGAATCAACTTAATGTTGCCAATTACCTCTGCTTCCCAACCAAGAATCATTTCACTTTTCTTTCCTTCTCAATTGTGTTCTTAAAATCAAGTCAACAAACAAAACAAAAACAGAACTTTCAGGGTCTGGGGACTTTAGTTATTGAAGTCCCAAGATTACCTTTGAATTATATAACAATAATTGTGGTAGTTCAAGAGCCCAAAAAATACAAAATATATAGCCCTGCCCCTTTCTCAGAGGACGAGATGAAGTTGTTTTATTATTGAGTTTACAAGCGGAGGGTTTTTGTTTTGTTTTGTTTTTTTAGCAAGACAATGCATGGTCATTTCATTTGATCCTACTTTAATCCCAGAGTTCAAAGTTCTCTGCTCTAAGACCCACAGCTGTTGTTTTTTATATGAATTACATGTGTTTGGCATTTCTGGGTCAGTGAATTTTTCAAAAGTCCAAATACTTTCATGTATGAAAAGGACAGTAGGGCATCACAATATGTTTCCCCCAGAATGACTTTTAAACTATATCTTTTGATAACACTCTGTCTGACATGTTCAGTGCACCCGTCACATCAAAGCTTATTCTGTTTTAAAAGAAAGACAATCTCTTCAATTCTGTTTATTTGTTTATATATATATATTTGGCAGGGGAAGGGAGAAGATGCATGTTTTTGCTTTCTCTCTAGCTTTCCATATTTTTCTCTGTGTACATGCAGCATATAAATATGTATATGTATGCCTGGATACATATACATATATATGTATTGAAAAATCAATAATGTGATTTCAAAAGAGAATTTGCAATAACCTTGGGGAGGGAGGCAGCACAAACAACCTTTACATCATATAGCTGAAGTCCTAACTGAATGGATCTTAGGGAGGGTCATTAAAGAAGGTCACCTGGGTGAAAATTTGCACAATGCTTAATGCTGACATCAGTGGCTTATGGAATGGAATGAAAACATTCAAATTACCTTTTTCTAAATGTGGAGAAGGTGACACTGTGTGTACCATACTTCACCTCTCAGTGATTATCATTTCTAGATTCCTCAGGCTATGATTTCTGATCAAGCTGAATGCTCAGTACAAGGTCTCACAATGTCCAGGCAACCAAAGGCAAGTGACTTTTTTAGGAGGGTCTATAAAATACTGATTAAAATGTCATGATTGAGGAAGACAAATGATAGAGGTGAAATATAGTTGTTGAACATGGAAGAAGGGCTCTTAAGGTTTTGGCAAATACTGCTTATCAAAAGAGCTCATTCTGGGTTCTATTCCCCAACTCCCTATCCCCCAAGAGCTTCATAAAGAACAAGAATGTAATGATAACATCTGGAAGAAACTTTATTGATTTACGTACTGAGATTATTGTACAACAGACTATAGACCTATTTTGATGAAGTCTGTTTACAAACTTCAAATTTAAAGGTAAAGACAACATTTTAAGTTAATACCACCCTTCAGCCTATGTAGAGGGTGACAGAGGGAGTTTCAGAAGGAAAAAGAAATGGATTTTTATTGCATAAAGTGATGGTTTCCTAATGAAGCTGATTTCTTCTTAATATCTCAGAAAACTTGAGGGTTTATAAAAATCTGTAATTGGCTTTCTCTTAGACTTTAGGCAGAAATGGATATTTGACAACTTCCCTGGGATAACCCTTTCATATGATTAACACACCTTCTAGGAGAATATCCCGAGGCAGAAGAACCCAGGACCACAGGAGTAAAGGAAGGACAATTCCTTCTAGTGGTATCCTGTACATAGAACAATGCCTAGAAACTGGACTAATGATTTCGTTGTTGTATGGAACTTCTGGGGATGAGGAAATTTCCTCTACTGAGCTGGCAGAGCAACTTATATTCCTGAGAGCTGTGCCTAGCATATTGTTTGGCACAAAGTAAGCACTTAATTCTTTATTGACTAAGTGAAAAATTCACTGATTTTCTCAGGGGGAAACAGCCAATATGTATCAGAGGTAGGAACTCAGATCTTCCTGGATTTAAGTCTGGTGCTTAATAAGTATTTATGAAAGTGAACAGAACATTTGTTGGGGGTGGATTGATTGCCACAGTGCCATTTAGTAGCTACCCATTTTTGACTTCTAGATAAACTGCAGCATTTAGGAGTACTTTGATGAGTTTCAGTAAGTTAGCAAAGACAACATTTTGATGTCAGTTCTCTTTACAAAAAGCTGCCCCCCTGGTGTGTGCTCAGCCTTTGCACTGCCCCACTTATCAATCACTTCCATCTGGAAAGCAACTAATACTGTGACTAGAAGATTAGGGGGAAAGAAAAGAAAACTGGTCAAATTGGCGAGAATGCCTTAATGTAACTAAAAGAAATTGTTGAGGTAATGCACTTAGCCAAAAAAAAACCCCAAAACCCTAAACATCTTAAGTTTCTTTGCAGTTCTAGGAATCACTGATAATATTTTTATTTTTATTTGCAAAATACTTGGGGGTTAAGGTTCTAGCCTGGAGGGTGACTCATTTGAGAGGCTTCCATGGAAAGACAAGGACTAGATTCACAAATTACTGGGTGGATCTTCTCAGCCCCAGAAGAGAATACTGTGCCACAGTAGAGAGATCACAGATTCAAGGAAATACTGAAGTAATGCTGACATTGCTTAAGGGCATCAAAGACACCCCCTTAGTTGATTCCACTTCTTCAAGTTACTGAGAAAGGAGAAAACAATCAATCAATCCATAGATATCAATTCAGCACGCTCCAAGTGAAAAGTGCTGTGCTAGAAGATATGGGGGGGGGGGGGGATGGGAAGAAGTCTAAGAAGTCTAAGACCTGGTTTTGAACTTCAAGAGACTTTATAGTCTTTTTGAAAAGAGAGATCATGGGCTCTTGATAAACAAAATAACAAAAGAAAAGCTAAATTGAGAAAAGAAAATGCTAGGGGAGCACAAATATACACAGTATTTGTAATCAGTGCTATGAGTTTAAGAGGGAGTGAAATTACAATGGGCTTGGGAAGGGCAGAATTTAGGTTATGCCCTGAATACTGGTAATATGTGAATAAATTGAAAAGAATATAGAGGGAATTCCAATTAACAGGAAAAATAAAATGGAAGACCTGGAGTTAAGAATAGACGTATTGTACTTCAGGAATAGCAGAATACACAATTAAAAAAAAATTCTAAATTAACAAACACCAAATGAAATGGACATTTGTATATGTAACATAGACTAGAAGGAGGATTTACATGAAGCTGAGTCACTATTACATATAGTTTTCTTTTCTTTTTTTATAATAAAATTTAACATGGAATTTTTGAAGTTGTCCTGTTTGTCTGTATTCCTTCTGGACTTTATTCTATCCCTTCCTTACATTTAAGAAAGTGTTTCAATGACTCTTCCTTCCTTCTTTCCTCCTATCCTTCCTTCCATCCATCTGTCCCAACTCTATCCCTATACCCACTGTCTTCCTATGTCACTCCCTAATTTTTTAAAAAAGAAAAACAAAACCTTTCTAATAATAACAATATGTAATTTTCAAAGTTGTCCTGCTTGTCTGTGTTTCCATTTGGTCTTTTTTCTGTTATCTTTTGTATATGTTAAAATTGCTTCAAGTTTTGTTTTTTTTTTTTTTGTGCGGTAGGATAACATTATGTTTAGGTTCCCTCCCATTTCTAACTACCCTCCACCACTGGGAAAAAAAGAAAAAAGAAACACAAAACCCTTGTAAAAAAAATATGCAAGTGGGGGTAGGTAAAGAGGCAAGAAGGGAGAGAATCTGGAACTCAAAGTTTTAAAAACAAATGTTAAAAAATTATTTTTACATGCAACTGGGAAATAAGATATACAGGCAATGGGGTATAGAAATCCATCTTGGCCTACAAGAACATAAGGGGGAAGGTGGTAAGGAGGAGGATGGGGATGAGATATAAAAGAGGGCAAATGGGGGGAAGGGTTATTCAATATGCTTACTATCTTGAAGTGGGGGTAGGGGAGAGATGGGGAGAAAATTTTAACTCAAAATTTTGTGGAAATGGATATTGAAAACCAAAAATAAATAAATAAAATTAAAAAAAAAAAGAAATATGCAAAGTGAAGTGAAATAAATCCCCCCGTGGCTATGTCTGAAAGCATCTATCTCATTGGAGCAGATCATTTTGAAATGAAGAGTTCCCCTTTATAGGAGAAGGAAATAAAGTTTAGAAATTAAAGTTGGGCAAAGAAGGTAGAGGACCTTGAATGCCAAATATGGAATTTGTTTTTAATTTAATAAAATGAATCATGAAAATAAAACTAGGAATTTTTTTGGAGGGGAGGAGGGTGATATAAAGCTCATTTCTTTTGTTGTCTTGTCCTTGAGTTGCATATCTTCAGAGCTGAATCCTATGAAAAAACAATTGAATATAAATGCTTTAAAATTAAATCATAATGGAGGTGGTGGATGTCATGTTAACTGTTCTGAATGTTAGTAGAGGAAAACTATTCACATGCATGCAAAATAATGCAGCTATTGAAAAAAATCTGCATTAGTCATGTTGTTAAAACAAATCACAAAAAGCCAAGGAAAACAAAATAAAAATTACATTTCTCCCTCCCTACTTAAGAAGGCACTTAATTTGATAATGATTATACATGTTGAGTCATGTAAAATATATTTCCATATTAGCTGTATTGCAAAAGAAAATACAAACAAAAAACAAAACATGAAAGATGAAGAAAAAAATAAGCATGCTTCAATCTGCATTCAGAATTCATTAGTTCTCTTGCTAGAGATGAATACATTTTTCTTCATGGGTCTTTTGTAATCTGGGATTAGTCCTTTGGTGTCTTGGACCATTGTCTTGATCAGAGTAGCTAAGTCTTTCACAGCTGATCATCCTTACAATATTGCTGTTACTGTGTACGAGGTTCTTCTGGTTCTGCTCACTCCAGTTCCTATAAGTCTTCCAGGCTTTTCTAAAACCATCCTGATCATTATTTCTTATAGCACAATGGTATTCCAACACAACTTGTTCAGTCATTCCCCAATTGATGGACACCCCCTGATTTCCAATTCTTTGCCAGCACAAAAAGAGCTGATATAAGTATTTTTGTACAAATAGGTCCTTTACCTTTTCTTTGATCTCTTTAGAATACAGACCTAGTAGTGGTATTTCTGGTTTAAAAGGTATGCATCCATTGGTTTAATAGTCCTTTGGGCATAGTTTCAGATTGCTCTCCAGAATGGTTGGATTAGTTCATAATTTACTAATGATGCATTAGTGTTCCGATTTTTTCACAGCATCTCCAGCATTAGTGTTTTTCTTTTCAATTGTGTTAGTTAATCTGTGGTATATAAGAGCTGTTTTAATTTGCATTTCTCTAATCAATAGTGATTTGGAAGGAAATTGGTTTATAGCTTTCTTTCTCTGTTTTTGCTCTCCCTGATTTAAGTATCAAAATCATACTTGTGTCAGAAAAGGAATTAGATGGGACTCCTTCTTGACCTATTTTTTTTTTTTTTAGTTTATATAGTATTGGAATTAATAGTTCCTTAAATATTTGGTAGAATTACCTTGTAAATCCATCTCATTTTGGGATTTTTTCTCTAGGGACTCATTAAGGACTTGTTCAATTTCTTTTTTTTTTTTTATAAGATGAGGTTAAGTATTCTAATTCCTATTCTGTTTATCTGGGCATTTCATATTTATATTTTTATAAATATTCATCAATTTCACTTAGATTGTCAGTTTTACTGGCACATGATTGGGCAAAATAGCTTGTGATAATTGCTTTAATCTCATCTTCATTGGTGGTGCATATACTGTTTTCATTTTTGATCCTGGTAATTTTATTTTCTTTTATTAAAATCAAATTAGCAAGGGGCAGCCAGGTAGCACAACATGTAAGAGCACCGGCTCCAGCGTCGGGAAGACCTGGGGATCGAATCCGGGCTCCAGCACTTAGCACCCACTCAGAAACACCTGGCCATGTAACCTTGAGCAAGTTACTTAACCCCAATTGCTTAGGGGCAGCCAGGTGACTCAGCGAGTAAGAGCATTGGCTCCAGTGTCGGGATGACCTGGATCAAATCTGGGCTCAGATACTTAGCACCACATCCAGAAATAACTGGCCCTGTAACCTTGAGGAAGTTACTTAACCCCGATTGCTTTAAAAAAATAAAAATCAAATTAGCCAATGATTTATTTTTAATATATCCATACTTCCCTCTTAGGAAAAAAATTTCTCTACTTAATAGAGTGTGTATATACATATTTTCCCTCTTTGAACCAATTTATATGAGAGTGAAATTTAAGTGTTGTTCACTCTGTCCCTCTGCATCATTTTTCCCTCTGCTGTAAACATTCTTTCTTGCACACTACTTTTATGTGAAATAATTTCCCCCTTATTTCCTCCACGTTCCACCAGGGCATCTCTCTTTTTTTTTTTATAAGCAATCGGGGTTAAGTAACTTGCTCAAGGTTACACGGCCAGTTATTTCTGGGTGTGGTGCTGAGTGTCTGAGCACGGATTTGATCCAGGTCATCCCGACACTGGAGCCGGTGCTCTTACTCGCTGAGCCACCTGGCTGCCCCTTAGGGCATCTCTTTTTATTGCCTATTCATTTTTTTTTTTTATATCATCCCAACATAGTCACTTTAATCCTGCACCCTTTCTAACTGTACTAATAATGATAGTGTTCTTAGAAGTCACATGCGTCACCTTTCTATATAGAAATGTAAACAGTTTAACCTTATTGAGTCCCTTATGATTTCTTTCATGTGTAAATTTTTATGCTACTTTGAGTCTTGTATTTGAAAATAAAAATTTCTATTCAACTCTGATCTTTTTATAAAAAATTCTTGAAAGTTCTGTATTTCATGAAATATACATTTTTCCCTTTGAAGGATTATACCCACTTTTCTAGGTAAGTTTTTTTTAGTTGGAATCCTAGCTCTTTTGCCTTCCATATTCCAAGCCCTCCACTCCTTTAATATGGTAACTGATAAATCTTAATTTCTTCAGTACTTCTGAATGTACTTTACATTACAAAGTAATGTACTTTTTACATTTGGCTAATTATGCTTCTTAAGGTATTCTTTTCATCACACAAATTTTGTACCACTTTTTTCCCATTTGACCAATTCTGTTTTTTAAGGTGTTGTTTTCTTCAGTATTTTTGTGTCTCTTTTGTCAAACTGTATTTGTCTATTTATAATTTTCTTCCCTTGCTCACATTTCTTTTGCCAATTTTTTCTTTATTTCTATTATTTGATTAAAAAAAAAGTTTAGCTCTTCTGGGAAATACAAATTATAAATTTATAATATTTACAAAAATATAAACTGCCCAGATAAATTTCCACTTTGTGTCTGATTCATATTCTTTCCCCCTTTGGAGTTTTACTTGTAGCTATTTTGACTTCATTGTCTTCTTCTGAGTTTGTGTCTTGATCTTCCTGGTCACCGTAGTAGCTTTTGATGATGACCAGGTTCTTTTGTTTGTTTGCTCATTTTGCCAGACTAATTCTTGACTTTGAATTTGTCACAGTTGGACTCTATTTCTCATGGTGGGGTGGTGGGAAGGGTACTATTCCAAACTTCAGGCTTTTTTGCACTGCTGTTTTCAGAGTTAGTTCTGGGGGTTTGGAAGTTTTCAGGGCTTACAAGGTAGTATGACTAGGGAGAGAAGTCATTACTACTCTCCTGGTCTGTGCCCTGGTCCTTATCCAGGAAGGGATTCTGATCTCTTGAGACTGCAATTGATGCTGTTCCCTTGGGATCACAAGCAATACTACTCCTCAGGGTCCCTGCTCTCTTTTGACTGAAAGTGTTCTTTACCCTTGAACTGTGACTTAGTAGTGAGTATAGGCATTGGAGTTGCCAGACGACTTTCAGTCTTGCATCCAGTGCTAGCACAAACTATCCCCTTCGGTCTCTTTCTAACAAGTTGCCAGGTCCCCTTACCATCTCTGGTTTGAGAGCTCCCAAAGTTGCTGCTGCTACTAGTATAGTCCCATCACTGGTGATGCATCCACATGGGTTCTGGGCCATCTTCCATTCCTGTGTCACAGATCTCTCCTTTGGACTTTCTATTTTGTCTTGGGATGGAAGAATGTCTCATCCTTACTTTTTTTTTTGTTATGCCACTCCAGAATTTGATTTGAGTGTTATTTTATTTTATTGCTTTTTGGAGGGGGAAGACAGGACAATTGAGGTTAAGTGACTTGCCCAAGGTGTCACACAGCTAGTTTTTTTTTTCTTTTTGTGTTAATTGTTTGAGGCCGGATTTGAACTTAGGTCCTCCTGACTCCAGTGCCGGTGCTCTATTCACTGCACCACTTAGCCGCCCCTTGAGTGTTATTTTAAAGTTGTTTGGAGAGCTTGGCTAAATATTTGCTCTACTCTGCCATTCTATCTCTTCCCCCATTACTACACAACTGCTTTTTTTAAACAGACCAGAACTTATTCATCTTAGTGAGTGTTGTCACCTTCAGAAGCTACAGGCTAACTCCATTTACTATCTTTGCTTCTAACATATGTATAATGTCTTTTTAGTATTTTTCTTCAGGGTCTAGAAAATATTTTTGGAATAGCTTCAGTTATGACAAATCTTCTTTTGACATTAGATTTTACTTTTAGAAATAGCCAAAAGTTAATAAAAACCAACTCTAAGGAATGTGGCAGATCTAAAAGTGGGGGAAGATTGTTTTGGGTCAGGACAAAGATGGAATAGATTGTAATGACTTGAATTATATTATATGACTTGTGACCTGGCTCTAACATCATTCCCCAAAGGGAGAAGTTCCAAAACCCTTTTGAACCATAAGTACTTTATAATATATAAACTTAAGTTATTTTGACTTCCAATAGTCATTCCATTTTTAAATGTAGAATGCATGCCAAAATATATCGAGAAATTTATAATTGCCCATGTTCTTAGGAATTTCTACTTATATGTAAAATCAAATTTAAAGTCAGAGTTGAGTTATTTCAATTTATTAAGTATTTACTATATTTTTTTAGTATGAAATAATAATTAGTATCAATATGCTATTTTCTGATTTACAATTCAATTTTGCAAGCATTTCTTTGCAAAACAAATGCCTAGCAATAATTCTGCAAAGTGTTATTTTCCTTATTTCACAGATAAAGACATTGAGGCTCAGAGAATTTAAATACAAACTTGTCCACAGATACAACAGTTCCAAAATGTCCAAGCCAGGCTTTAAAACCAGGTCTTCTGCTTAAACTCCTCAGTGCTTTTTGCATTATAATGTGTGTTTCTTATCTCAGAAATTGTCTCCACCCTCAAGTTGATTAGCATCTGTTTTCAAAGTCCTAAGGATTTACAAATCAAAGTGATTCTTAAAAGTCAACTTCATTGAGAAACATGGAAAGAGGATTATTTTCCATCAATTAATTTTATTGACTGTGCATGTCTTCCATAACTTGATATTTTAGTGAATGTGATAGATGGCCAAAGAGATATGTGAAGACAATCAGGATGGTGAGAAGACTTAAAACCATGGCAAAGAGGATGCAGTTAAAGGATCTGGGGATATTTAGCCTGAAGAAAGAGTCTTCATGGAGAAGAGGAGTTAGTCTTGCTCTGCTTGACAGAGAGAGACAGAGAGAGACAGACAGAGAGAGAGAGACAGAGAGAGAGAGAGAGAGAGAGAGAGAGAGAGAGAGAGAGAGAGAGAGAGAGAGAGAGAGAGAGAGAGAGAGAGAGAGAGAGAGAGCGAGAGAGAGAGAGAGAGAGAGAGAGAGAGAGAGAGAGAGAGAGAGAGAGAGAGAGAGAGACAGAGAGAGAGAGAGAGAGAGAGAGAGAGAGAGAGAGAGAGAGAGAGAGAGAGAGAGAGAGAGAGAGACAGAGAGAGAGAGACAGAGACAGAGAGAGACAGAGAGACAGAGAGAGACAGA
>NW_027185698.1:23504615-23576616 GCF_028583685.1 Petaurus breviceps papuanus | reverse complement strand
ATCCATCCATCCATCCATCCATCCATCCATCCATCCATCCATCCATCTATCTATCTATCTATCTATCTATCTATCTATCTATCTATCTATCTATCTATCTATCTATCTATCTATCTATCTATCTATCCATCTATCTATCTATTTATTTTTTAGCAGTCATAGGGACCTAGACACCTGAAAAAGGCACTGTGCTCTATTTTCCAGTCTTGGGTATATCATCACCAAACCTGGGCCAGGAGGTGGAGGAGGAGGTTTTCTTTCTGTTCCTCACCCCCATTTCCAAATCTTCCTTTGCTGCCCATTACTTAATAATCTTTCTTTGAGGTTTAACCCCATTAAGATATATAATCCTATTCAGATTCTTCAGGTGGTCATCTATCAGTGTCCCTCCCTTGCCCCACCCCCACCATGATGTTTCTCCCTTCTCCCTCTTTTCTTGTTATTTCAATGCCTAGCTCAGACTTCTCCCACTTTCTGAAATTATCCTTGGCAACCTGATTATATGAATAGATTTCCACTTAAAACTCTGGCTTCATGGCTCTTCAGCTTCCATGACCTACCTCTTCATTCCATCTCCACCACACAGAGGAAAGGTCCTACTCTTGACCTCATTTGTTGGGAACAAAGAAAGCATTTCTTATTCACTTCCTATGTGCTGGGCATTGTGCTAAGGACTTTTACACATATTATCTCATCTGATCCTCACAACAAGCTTGTGGGGCAGTTACTATAATTATTCCCATTTTCCAGTTAAGGAAACTGAGGTGAACAAGTTTAATTGACTTGCCTAGGGTCACACAGTTAGTAAATCTCTGAGACTGGTTTTGACTTCAGGTTTCCTTGGCTCCAGGCCCAGGGCTCTATCCATCATGCCACCCAGCTGCCACTAAGGAATCATCATCACACCAGCTCCGTTTCCACTATCCTGACTTCTGAAACTCCTTTCTCTGAGCACAACTCCCTCCCTTTGGAATTTGTGCTGTGCCTTATTACTCCTTATTTCTTCTTCACCATCATCCTGCCTTACAGTCAACCCAGCCCTCAAAGTTCACCTATTCTGGCCTTACTGGCCTCCCTTTCTGGCTACTTTGTCAATTTCCTTATCTCTGTATTTTGTTCAATCAATAAGGATTTATTAAACATTTACTTCCTGTGAGATACTGTGCTAAGTCTGGAGATATAAAATATGGTAAAAATAACCTCATTGCTCAAAGAATTTATATTCTAATAGAACCCTAGTAGGAAATAAACTATTTTATATAAAAGGCTCTATACCTTTGTATCCCCCTCTAAAATACTACGTAGAACATAGTAGGTGCTTAATAATTATTGATTGAATTAAATTTAACAGGGGAAATACAGATGTCCCAATGTATCAAAAGGACTAGTTCAAGTAAAACCGAAGTCTTCTGAGTCTTATTGCCTCCACAGAGAAAAAGGAATCAAGTAAATAGAGATATTTTTATTCCTCTTTATAGAAAGCTTTGAAAGCATTGAGAATAATATTAGGAATGCATTTGTCACAGATGATAGGATTTTGCATTTCTCTTCCCTTATTTATATGAGAAGATTTGATGACACCCAGCATCTCAGTGCCTGGAATTTCAATTAAAATAAAGGCAACCTTCCAAATTAGATATATAACTGAGGGATGTGCATGCATTTTCATAAGAACACACAGCTATGCAAATTGTGATCAAAATATTCCTGGTTGACTTGCGGGGGAAATATTCAATGGTGAGAATAAAAAAAAAAAACACCTCCCCAGTGGCTGAGTGTGGCCTTTGTGATGCTGATTCTAGCAAGATCAAGATATTAAAGTTCTTGGCTCTTAGGAGAGATGGCACAGATCCTTTATTTTCAGTGGGGTCCAGCCAAAACAAGTGGAAAAGATCCAGAATTTCTCATTTGATAGTAAGTTTTACATCCTTCGCAGATGCTTGAGAGCAGATATGCTAGACCTCTTTGCGCTTCCTTCTGCATAATACCATATGTCCCACCTTTGTACCTTTGCACATCATTCCTGGAATTCACTCCCACCTCACCTCCCAACTTTAGTATCCTGAGTTTTTTAAAGCTCAATTTAAGCAACACAGGCTGAACCCTTTCCTGATCTCCCACCTGTCAGTGGTCCCAAAAAGTTACCTTATGTTAATTTTGTACTTAATAATATAGGGCCCCATGTTGCATTTTAAAAAGCCAGCGCTTGAGGGCAAGAATTGTTTAATTTTTGTCCTTGTATCTCTACCACTTGCCTAATAAATGTCTATGGAATGATTGATTGGACATAGCTATGTAAATGCAAGAAAATCTTAACAGAGGCATTCCACTCTTAGTGAAATCTGACTGGAGAAGCTACAACTTCCTTAGCAGCACCTAGCTTAACATTATGATTCTAGCAATTTGGGGAGGGGATGAGCTTGAGGGGGAGCAATTATACTATAGTTAGAGAAGACCACAACATCATAGACTTAGAACTAAAGGTTCTGAAGGTTTTAGAGGTCATCTGGTACAGTACTCTCATCTCACAAAAAAGAAGCATGGAGAGGCAAAGTGACTTGCCTCAGGGTCATACAAGTAGCAAGAGGCAAAACTGGTATTCTAGGTCACTTCCTCTGACTTCTAATCTAACACTCTTTCTGCTAGACTCATTGTAATACAGAATGAAAGAGTCATTTAATTCAGAAAATAACAGTTTGGAGGAAGAACCTAACTTTTGTACCCAAACCAAAAATGCCAATTTCTGGAAATGAATGTCAACATTTTCCATTGTTTTAAAAATCACTTTGCTCAAACAAAACATTTGAAAGTTGCTTTTCTCCCTGACACGTGGCAGAGAAAAATTTGATGTTGGAAATCTACTAAAGAAAATTGTTGATGCTTTTCTATTTGGTTGCATAGGGAGAATGTATCATTTACTATGTAGACTTATCTATATCCTGTACTTTCTCCCCTTCTCTCCGCCCAAACACAGGAAAAATCATTGTTTAAAAGTGACTGTTCCACCAGGCATCAGTCCCATGTCTCTAGGAGTGGGCCAGAATTGGTTGCTTGTCCTTCATCCTCAAAGAGGGCCACAATGATATCACTATCATTTTATATCAAGATACAGTGTGTCCGAGTATGGCGAGATCAGACTACTATGAGCTCAGGATGCTCTGCCAGCAGTGGGGCCCAAATGGTCCTCATGAAGATTTGGAGTGGGAATGGCTGTAAATTTGCACCTCTCACATTTCTTTTTGGAGGGCATTTGGGGTTATGTGACTTGCCCAAGGTCACACGGCTAGTTTTTTGTGTTATATATCTGAGGTTGGATTTGAACTCAGGTCCTCCTGACTCCAGGGCTGGTGCTCTATTCACTGTCCCCGCATCTCACATTTCTTTTGAGACACTGCAATTCTGCTTTGCTCATAGAGCACAGAGACTTCTTAGATATGGGAGCATCATGATGAGTGGTTCCGAGCCAGTGTCTCTCATGTCGCCCAGTCATTGAAAAAGTTTTTATTAAAGTGTGTTCAGTGTGAGCATCTTCACCTCAGAAATCAGCAAGCTCTGCATCAAGGCTTGTTTTATTGATTTGTTCATTGTCTAGACTTAAGAAATTATTGATAATATAGATTAAACTTAAAAGTGTGCCTACAGTCATAATCCTTTCTCCCCCCCCAAGAGCCTGGTTGTTAAACATTTACCAGCATGCCCCTGGGTTGCTACATAAATATTGCTTGAGCTCAATAGTTCAGTAAAAGGATCAAAGAATGAAGTCACCGACAGCCTGGAGATCTAATGATGATGATAGTGATGATGATAATGATGAGAGCTGGCATTTATATTGTATTTTTAAGGTTTGCAAAGTGCTTTAATGACCATTAACTTATTTGAACCTTATAGCATCCTCTACATATTTATGCCAAGGCTGTGTTAAGAAAAATGCTATCTGGAAGATATGAAGGATAGCTAATTAATGTGTTGGATGGCAGGATTAGAATCCAAAAAGATTTTAGTGCAATGGTATTATTACATGATGCTCAAACTGAGATTTAATAGAAGTAAATGTAAAATCCTGAATTAGTACACTGAAAATCAGTGATACAAATACATATAGGGGAAAATGTGTGTGTAAAAAAGATCTGAGGGCTCTAGTAGACTATACATTTAGTCAACAGTGCATTTTGGTAACCAAAAAGCCATAATATGATTTTAGGCTATGTGAATAAAAGTATGGCAGCTAGGTGGTACAGGGGATAGAGCTTGAAATCAGAAAGACTTATCTTCCCCAGTTCAAATCTGGCCTCAGACACTTACTAATTGTGTGAGCTTGGGCAAGTCACTTAACCCTATTTGCCTCAATTTTCTCATCTGCAAAATAAGTTGGAGGAGGAAATGGCAAACCACTCCAGTATCTGTGCCAATAAAATTCCAAGTGGGGTCATAAAGAGTTGGACGCAATTGAAAAATGACTGAACCGAAGGGGGAGGGGGTTGATAGTCCGATTGTACCTTGCCTTGGTCAGACTATACCTGTCAAGATCTGGGTAGTACCACATTTAAGACAAAAAAATGAATGAATTGTTCAGGAGAAATGGCATAGAAGACACTAATGATGGTTGGGTCAGTCACCCAGGGAATGAAAACAAGAATTTGCAGATGTAATGCCTGAGTGATAGAGATCTATCCACCAAACAGTAAAAGAGGTAGAGGAAGACTTCCAACATATTGTACAGATATTCTACAAAAAGTGATAGGGAAATCTGGATGAGAATTGCATAGAAAGAGGCGGGGGGATGGGTTGCCACTGAAACCTTGGAAAGAGTTCCCCCCCACCTCATGACATCATGGATTAAGAATAATGTCAGAGAATTGTCATACTAGATGAAATTCAAAAGGAGCAGGATTAGGGTAATGAGATATCCCCAATCTGGCCGTATGAAGATTGTTTAAAATAACTGGACATGTTTTTCCTGGGAAAGAGAAGAGCTTATAAAGGACATAGTGAACATATGAAACAAGCATTAGGCTAATTCTTTTTGGACCACACACGTGCAAAAATATCTAGAGTCTCATGGAGTTTATTGATCACTTCTTGCTGTTTAATGGAAATGGTTTAATGGTTTAAAGCTGTTTAATGTTTAATCCCCAGTAGACTGAGGGCAGGAGGAACACAACATATTTCTGTAACTCTCATTTAATATGAATGGGTACATAGTAGTGCTCAAGAAATGCTTATTTAATGATTAAATGCAACTCACAGGACAGCCACATTCTACAAGGACTTGTAGGTAATACTAACTCACATTTCTACAGAGCTTTACGGTTTAGAAAGTGCTTTCCCCACAACTGTGAAGTAGGTAATGTCTGTATTATTATCATCCCCCCCTTAATAGATGAGGAAATTGAGGCAAAGAGAGTACAGCATAAAAGAGATGTTGTTCAGTTGTGTCTGATTCTTTGTGAGACCATTTGAGGCATTCTTGGCAAAGATATTGAAGTTGTCATTTCCTTCTCCAGCTCATTTTACAGATGAAGAAACTGAGGTAAACTGGGTTAAGTGACTTACCCAGAGTCACTCATCTAGTAAGCATCTGAGGCTATATTTAAACTCAAGGAAGATGAGTCTTCCTGACTCCAGGACTAGCACTCTATCTGCTGTGTCATCTAGCTGCCCTTTGGAACAAATAGTAAGTAACAAAATTTAGAATTTAACCCAGGACCTTTGCTTATAAGTCTTTCAGCTACATTATATAGCTTTAAAAAGAAGAAAAATAGCAACTCAGATTTCTTTTATACTTTTCTTAAACCGGAATATGGAGCAAAAATATAATGTCAACGACCATTACATAAATTTTGGGAAGATAGAGATAGACTGAATGACAGTACGCTTGGATTGATTTGGAGACAAGATGAATGGATTTGGATGGTTTGAAGGAAGTCTTTGGGTGGAAGATGTGGTAGAGGGAATTCCTCATCAAGTTCATGCTGTTTAGATGACATCTGAGTCCCTTTCCACCTTCCAGATTCTGTGATCTTTTGATCTGAATGTTACTAAAGGTCACAGAGCAACCAACGTTGATTCTGCCTGCTCTTAGATCTGCTCCTATGAGAATACATACGACTATTAGGGGTGTAAGAGACAAGGACAAATTACCCTTCCCCCATACTTTATATTTTAGTAAAGTCTTGTTACAGTAGACATTAAGAGCACCCTTGAGGAGGAAACATATGGGAAAAAAATAACATAGCTTGACATAGTTACATGGCAAGGCAGAGAGATAATCTTACCTTCTTTGCCTTGTTGGCAATGGAGCTTCTGGTGGTTGGGGGACAAGAGACTATGGGATGATTGTGTATACACACACCTACACGTATGTGCATATGTGTGTGTATACAGTCATTCTATAATATATGTGAAAACACAGATGTGTGAACATACATACACACATGTTTATTGCATGTATATATACATATATGCATATACATGTGGGTGACGTCATCATTTGGCAGAGCCAACTTCTCCCTCATCAATTCCTGTACTGACTCATTCATATCCAACTACAGCAACTCAGCCATGCTCCATAGCTTGTAGTCCAGGCAAATGACATCTCCCTTATGTTTGTACTTAGATGTTATGAGTAATGATGCTCTTCCCTTCTGGAGATAAGAGCAGGATGTAATTCAATGTTACACAGCTGGTGTAAAATGAATGCCTTCTTGATGAGTAGCAACATTATCGGCAGAACAGGAGAAGGAAATGGTAAACCATTTCAGTATCTTTGCCAAGAAAACCTCAAATGGGGGCACAAAGAGTTGGATATGATTGAAATGACTGAACAACAAAACTGATAGACTCTTTGTGAAACAAAGGGAGAAATGATGCTTCTATTCTAAGAGAGCCAAATAAATGATTGTTATCCTCCCAATTTTATTTTGATCCTACATTGACACCATGCTTTAAGGTTTGCAAGGTCATTCACATACATACAATTTCTAGATAAAATTAGACCAATTACCAGCAATAATAACATATAGTCCTTTAAGGTTTTAGAAAGCACTTTACATATATTATCTCATTTGACACTCCCCTAAACCTCATATGATTGGTGTTCCCCCAAACTCCATAAGGTTGGTATTATCATCTCCATTTTGCATGTAGATACAGAGGCTGAGATTGGCTAAATGACTTTCTGAGGGTCATACAAGGATCTGAGGCATGATTTTCACTCAAATTCTTCCTGACATGGAATCGAGCCCCCGATCTTCTAAGTCACTTTCTGCCTTTCAGAAGTATTAGTACTTTATACTACATTATAGATGTAGTATATATATACTACATTATAGATGTAGTATAGTACAATACTACATCTCAAGTATTATCCCCATTTTATGTAGGATGAAGCAGTGTCTTAAAGAAGCTATTGACTTGTTCGTGACCACACAACTAACATAAATAATAGAAGTAGAATTCAAACCAAGATCCCATCTGCTTACAAGTCCAGTGTTCTTTCCCCTACACTCTTCTGCCTTCCCACGTTCCTACACTTCACATATTTTCTCCTATATAATAGGCTCATGCCAAACTGTTAGGAAAGAAAGAAACAAGACTTTATTAAGTAGAAACTCTGGGCCAGTCACTGTGCTAAGCTCTTCACAATTACTATCTCCTTTGATCTTCACAATAGCCCTACAGGGTAGGTGCTATTATTATCCTCATTTTACAGGTGAGATAACTGAGGCAGACAGGCTAAGTAACTTACCCAAGGTCTCCTAACTAGTAAATATCTAATGCCATCTGTGAGCTCAGGTCTTCCCGACTCCAGGTCCAGAGTGTATCTACTCCACGACTGGCTGCCTGGTAGATAAAATTCAGGAACATTACCTGCATTCTGATAGAATTGTAAAATCAAATTAACACTAATATCCTTGCAGTACTCCCACAGACTCCATATATGATCCAGTACTACTTGCCTGAAAAGAAAAAAACATTTCTTTTTTCTTCTGGGTTCTCTTTCCTTTGACTTATAATGAAGCACTTCTACTTTTTCCTCTCTAAGTTATTTCTTTCATACTGCTGGCAAAATGTTTAGAACTTTCAAATACACATCTAAACTTCTAATCCTTTCTTTACTAATGCAGGAATCCCAAATCCTCCATTCCTGATTCCACAGCGGACCACCCCCAATGGAGTCAGGCCAAGTGAAGAATTTCAAAATCTAAAACCCTAAGTATTTGCCTTTTGAGATAAATATACTTTTAAAAGGACTTGAGGGTCCACATCAGGTAAGAATTTCATTTCTTTGGTTTAAAAGTTGTTGAAAGACTTCCAGAGCAAAGACTTAATCAGAACCTTGAAACAGGACTATAAACAGCAGGAGAATGGGTTGACAAGGATTGAAAGAATACTTTTTTTCTGAGGATACTCAGTGGTAGAATGTTGCATATCCAGCTTTTAAAAAGAAGAGTCAAATCACACACAAAATATGGTCATACCACATTACATCCCCACATATCACCCCAGTTAAAATCAGCATTATGTCAGGGATTTATTTAAGACAACTTACAAAGGGCAGAAGGAAAAGCAAGCGGGAAGAGAGGTGGGAAGTTCAGCACCACATTCAATCAAATCTCTGTCTCTACATCAGAGACTCAATCTGCTACCTGTGAATTTATTTTTTTAGTTTTGTGACAAATATATTTCAATATAATTACTTTCCCAGAAAATTGGGAAGAAATTTGTGACAAGTATCTATGATAAAGTCCTCATTTCTCAAATATATTGAGAACTGAGTCAAATTATAAAAAAACAATACGTCATTCTCCAATTGATAAATAGCTAAAGGATATGAACAGTTTTCAGACAAAGAAAACAAAGCTATCTATAATGATATGAAAAAATGCTCTAAAAATCACTACTGATAGAGAAATGCAAATTGAGATAATTCTGAGGTACCACATCATACCTATCATATTGGCTAAAATGACAAAAAAGGAAAATGTTGGATGCTGGAGGGAATGTGGGAAAACTGGGATACTAATGCATTGTTGGTGTAGTTGTGAATTTACTCAACCATTCTGGAGAGCAATTTGGAACTATGCCCAAATATGACCCTTTGCTCCAACAATACCACTTCTACTTCTATATCCCAAAGACATCCAAAAGAAGGCAAAAGGACCTATTTGTACAAAAATATTCATAGCAGCTTTTTTTGTGGTAGCTAAGATTCTGAAATCAAAGGGATGTCTATCAATTGAGGAATGGCTAAACAAGCTGTGGTATATGATTATAATGGATTATTGTGGTCTAAGAAATGACAAACAGGATGATTTTAGAGAAACCTGGAAATACTGACATGAACTAATGCCCAGTGAAGGAAACAGAACAAGGAAAATGCTGTACACAGCAGTAGTAATATTGTAATTCAATGAAGAATTGTGAATGACTTAGCTATTCTCAACAATAGTGATTCAAGGTAGGGGCAGCCAGGTGGCAGCAGTGAGTAAGAGCACCGGCCCCAGAGTCGGGATGACCTGGGATCGAATCCGGGCTCAGATACTTTGCACCGCACCCAGAAATAACTGGCCGTGTAACCTTGAGCAAGTTACTTAACCCCAATTGCTTTAAAAAAAATAGTGATTCAAGACAATCCTGAAGGACTAATGATGAAGCATACTATCTGCTTCCAGAGGAAGGACTGATATTGTGTGAATACAGACTAAAGCATACTATTTTCACTTTCTTTCATTCTTTTTCTTTTATTCAAGTCTTCTTGTGCCAAAGGACTGATATGGAAATGTTTTACATAATTTCACATGTATAACCTATATCTGATTGTTTACTATCTCAGAGAGGGGGGAGGAAAAGAAGGGAAGAAGAGATAGAATTTGGAACTTAAAATGGAAAAAGGGTTAAAAATTGTTTTAGCATGTAATTGGGAGGAAAATAAAATATACATTAATCATGTACAGTAGCATTGTAAAGGCAAATAAATTAAAAAATTTAAGGATTCTGATGAATGTAATGACCAATTCTGACTTCTGAGGATTGATGAAGACACCTGTTAATCACCTCTTGACAGGTGATACATCCAGATTCAGAAGGGGATAGTCATTTGAGGCATGACCAATGTTACAAGGGTTTTGTTTTCCCTATTATTTTTTTCTTCCAAGGGTGAGGTCATGGGAGTGGCAGGGAAAGAAAATAAGGCTTTGATAATTTTTTAAAAATTTAATTTAATATTAAGTAGAGAAAATAAAATTAAACTGCTGCTGAAAATAATTACTTTCCTTTGCAATCTTATGTATTTTATGTTATGAATTTTAAAAAATGTTATTCTGAGGAGGGTCCCATAGACTTATCAAACTGCCAGAGTGGTCTGAGACACAAACAAAGGTTAAGAAGACCTGCCCTATATTTTTGTCTCTGGTCTCATTCAATAAGTATTGATTTTCAAAATGATGATGTTGAAATTCCTCAATCATCACAGAATAAATTGTCCTCAATACGTATGATGCCCACAAATCAATGTGGCTCAGTGGAAAGAGTGTTGGGTTTGAAGTCAGAAGATCTTGTTTCGGATTCTGGCACTGTTACTTACCCTATGGCCTTAAAAATTAATTACTTATCTAGGGCCTCAATCACTCTTCCCCCTCCCCCCAATCATTTAAAATAAAGGAATTGGAGCAAATAACCTCCAAAGTTCCTTTCAATTCTAAATCTCTGATGATGATGACCACATTCTTCTTTGACATTCCAATGTTGTGTAGAGGAGCTTCTGGTTTCCAGAAAATGCTCTGCTCTGCTCCCAGAGGTAAAATATGATCTTTAAAATCCTAGAAAGAGGAAAACAGAGGATAGTTAGAGTAAGCTTCTCAGTATAAGAGTATGTATCATTTCCATATTAATTTCCTATAAAGAGCCATCAGCTCAATACATGGTCATTCCATTTCAATTATAATTTCAAAAACATCTTTATTTCTGATTTTAAAGGAAAGGATTGTCAAAAGAAATATTCAAAGTCATAGTTACCTGATATTAGGTAGTATTTCACCTTTTCCAGTATTGTTTTAGAATCTATATGATTCAGAATCTCTAAAGAAGACCTTTAATTTAACTCCAGATGCATTGGACAGAATAAAAGGTAGAAAATCCTGTAGCTTAGGAATTTCATAGGTTTAGGTTTCCTAAGACAGAAGAAACCAGTGGTCTCTTCCTTAAAAGATGGCAGAATGTATAGCTTAGAAATAATGGACAAAGGGATGGATGTATTTTTTAATATGAATTCTTTAAATATTTAGTTTTTAAACAATATAAGAATTTTGCCGTTGGAATATTTTTGACTAATAATGGGACACTCTCATAATCAAATGGATTTCAGTGATGTGAGTATTACCTACAACAATGCAGCCTACAACCCTTCCTATTTAGGTCTAACCTATGCAGTTCTTCTATATGACCCTCCATAAATAAATCACAGGACATCTACCCAATCCACTAGGGGCTTTCTTTCTTTTTTCTTAACATTGCAAGATTATGAATTCAATATGAGTTTCACTTATCCCTACCTCTTGCCACAGGATTGGTTATTTTTTTCTGACTAGACATTTCTTTGATGACTTTCTACTATTTCTGCTTCATATTTACAAGTTCATAATGTGTTGAAGCCAACTCAAACTCAATGTGCAGGCAAAATAATGTAAATCAAAATAAAATACAAATTGGAGAAAAATTTTCTCATGTGATTTTTAACTTCTATATCAACTTTTTTTAATATTAATTTTACCTTTCCGTCCTGAAGGCAATTGTGGTCAGCACCCCTGTGGCGGAATCTGATTTAAAATTTGCATGGCATGCTACCCAGTTTTTTATTATGGCCCTTTAACAAGCTCTCATACTCAGGGCATGTTCTTCCAAATGTTTGACAAATTTATGCCTTTCCTTTGTTTTATGACCCCTCAGAGAGTTTCCAGTATCTTTGACAGTCCTCACACAACACCCATAGCAATTTTGCTTTCCCAAGACACTATCCCCTAAATAAATCAAATTTAATCCAATGCTTCTGCAAGGCTGCCTTTATCTACTCGTCTCAAAATGCTATGACAAAAAGCAATCATGTTTTCTGACATGATTTGTTTCTTTGCAAATCCACACTAATTCTTACTTATAAGCCTAGTGCTTTTTCTCCCCATCTTTACTGTTTATTCCTATTAATAAGTATTTCATCATGTTAGTGGGGGGAGCAGCAGATATACTCCCTTTTGTCTAATTGTCCTGTTACCTATGGGCCTATTCCAGGACTCTAACCTTGGTCTCTTGTATAGAGACAATGGTTCATAAAATATTATTTAGACTGCTACCAAACTAAGGGATTCTATTCTGACCTAGGGAATTTGAAAAACCTGTGCCATACTATGATTCAAGAATGAAGCGATAGCCACTTCTTTAGAATCAAAACAATCAGAAAGCATAATCAACCAGTCTTATTCTTAATGTTGTTGTTGTTGAGTCTTTTCAGTCATGTGTGACTCCTCTTGACCCCATTGAATTCCATTTGGGATTTTCTTAGCAAAGATACTGGAGTAGTTTCCCATTTCCTTCTTCAGCTAATTCTATAAATGAGGAAACCAGGTAAACAGCTCACACAACTAGTAAGTGGCTAAGGCTAGATTTGAACACATATCTTCCTGGTTCCAGGTCCAACAATCTATCCATTGTACCACCTAGCTGCCCTTTATTTTTTATAGTACTGTAAAATGTAAATTTGTGCCAAGTAAAGACATAAACATTGCAAGATCCTGAAGTGATTTCTGAAGCATCTAAGAAAGAATAAAATTACGTTCAGTGCAATTTTAGTATTGCATATTATATCTTACTCCTTTTTCAAGTGGCAGTCTGTGCACGGGATGCATACTATCTATATGCTGACTTCCACCCAACTAAAACTTCCCTTTCCAAAGTTACTACTTCTACACTGTCAAATCCACGGGCTTTTCCTCAGTATTTACTCACCCTCTTAACCTCTTTGCAACATTTTTCCTTGTTGACCATTGTCTCCTCCTGGATGCTCTCTCTTCTCTGGGTTTTTGTGACCCCATGCCCTTAGTTCACCTCCTTCTTCCTTGACCACTCTGTCTCAGTCTTCTTTGCAGTATCATTATCCATATCCTGACCCCTAATTTTTGGGATAGTACAAGGCTCTCTGTCCTACTCATTCTTCTTTTCTACATACTCTCTCACTTGATGACCTCATCAACTCTCATTGGTTCAGTTATGATCTCTGCAAAGGTAACACCCAGATCAAATGCCATAATGTTTGTAAAGCACTTAGCACAGTGATTGGCCCATAGTAGGTGCCATATAAATGCTAGTTATTATTAATAAGTATCATATCATCTATCTCTTGGGCCCCAATCCCACATTACCAGTTGTATATACTGGCCTTCTCTGACTGGACATCCAGGGTCCTAAATTCAACCTGTTGAAAATAGAACTTGTTTTCTTTTCCCTTAAACACTTTCCTTTTCTGAACTTCCCTCTTTCCCTTGAGAGCATTAATAGTGACCCTTCTAGTCACTGATTTTTGCAATTTTAGTCATCCTCAACATTTCCCTCTCCCTGAACCTGAATATCTAATCAATTGTTAGATCCTGTTGTTTTTATTTCCATAACATCCCTATGCCATTTTCTTCTCTCCAGCCACATGCCTAGCAATCTTATCATGTGGATTATTGCAGTGACCCTATAATTGCTTTCTTTGCCTCTAATCTCTGCTTTCTCCAATTTATCCCCCACAGAGCTGCCAAAGTGGTTTTCCTAGTACAGGTATGACCATGTAACTTACCTGTTCAATAAATCCCAGTGTGTCAAATGAAAAACTCCTCTGCTTGGTATTTTAAGCCCTTTACAACCTGACTCCAATCTCTCTTTTCCATCTTTATTAGGCACCACTCACCTTCACATACATTTAGATATAATCTAACAACTTTCTTGTTATTCTTTGCAGAGAGACTATCTTCAGTTTATTCTGGACATAACTTGTTTGCACAGTTGTTTGCATGCCATTCCTCTTTCCCCCACCCCATTGGACTCTGAACTGTTTGATGGCAAAACTTGTTTGCTTGTTTTTTATCTCTCTTTATATCCCCAGTATTATATAGAGTGTCTGGAATATAGAAGACACATAGTCAGCATTTGTTGACATGACTTGATAGGATTCTCTCTCTCTCTCTCTCTCTCTCTGTGGCTTTGTGAAGGCTGTCCTCCATGACCATAATGTGCTCCTGGCTTACCAGCACCACTTAAAATCATGAATTTCTTTTGCAGCTTGGCTAGAAGACCTCTTCCTACAAGATTCTTCCCTCCCAGCCCCTAGGTTCCAATGCCTCCCCAGCAGAATCCCATTATTTTTATATGTATATAGTTACATATGTCTATATCATCTCTCCTTATATAAGGTGGACTCTTTCCTGGCAGAGACTGTTTCATTTTGGTATTTGGATCTTGAGCACTTAGCATAGTGCTTGGTACATAGTAGGAGCTTAATAAGACTTTGTTGACTGATGGATTGGTTGATTGTGTGACCAGGGACAGTTCATTTCATCTCTCAGTGTCTCAGGTCATTTTCTAAGACTATAGGTTATAAATGATTGCCTCTGTAAATCAGCAGAAGAAGCAATCTCAATACTATTCACTCTCTGTGCTAAAGACAGCACAGATCTATACTAAAATAACAATGACAATTATAATCCTCAGCAGCATCATAAAGCAGAACTTTCTATTAATTTGTGCTTATTCAGTTTTTAGGAGAAATATGCAAAATGCATACAAACACACTCACATAGGCACACCCACACCCACACATCACCTCCCCCCAAATTTACAGCTCCTACCAAGCTGAAATCCATGTTGTCCCAGGGATTTTTAAACAAAAACCAACAACTCCCATAAGATGGAAAGTTGGTTGTACAATAGCACAACACACACTATGATTAATGTCCTCTACCTCTACACTATTTTCCATTAAATTCTTGTGTTACAGAATCATAGAGTCACAGAATATTAGGATTAAAAGCCCTCTTGTCATCTCTCCCATCTTTCCTATTCCAGTGCTTGTGACTCTGCCCCCAGGAAGCCCAGGCACTGACCAAGGAGCTTTTGTCTTATCATATCCCAAATGAGACTGCCCTGACAGTTTTCAGCAACCTCCACATGGTGCTGCCTGCCTGGAACCTTGGATTCTACCACTGGGACAATGGAATCCAATAGATGAGCTTTCACTTGCTTGGAGCCAGTCTGTTATTGTTCAGTTGTTTTTGATCATGTCTGACTCTTTGTGACCCTATTTGGATTTTCTTAGAAAGATGCTAGAGTGGTTTGCCACTATATTTATAACACTTTGCTACACATATACCCAGTGGCCATTCCTCCCCATCAGAATATAAATTCCTTTAGGGCAAGGACTATCTTGAATGCTTGTATTTCTACCCCTAGCACTTAGCATAGTTCCTCCTCCTCCTCCTCCTCCTCCTCCTTCTCTCTCTCTCTCTCTCTCTGTCTCTGTCTCTCTCTGTCTCTGTCTCTGTCTCTCTCTTTCTGTCTCCTCCTCCTCTTCCTCTCTCTCCTCTTTCTTTTTCTTCTCTTCAGCTTTCTTTGTGTTGTCTATCTCTACCCCTCCTTTCTCTTCTCTCTCTTTCCTCTCTTTGTCTCTGTCTGTCTGTTTCTCCCTCCCTCACATCATCTAGTCAAACCCAAAACAGAACAAAAATTTCCTCTCTAACAACCTCCAAAAATGACAATTGAACCATTACTTGAAAACCATTAGTAATGCAAGTACACTACTTCCCAAGGCAACTTCTTCCAGTTTTGAGTAGCTACATTTGTTAGGAAGTTTCTAATAGTAACATTAATAACAAGTCATATTTCCGTAGTATTTTATGTATATTTTTTCATTTGATCTTGAGTGAACTCATGATCTTTTCTTCTAAAAGCTTCCCTCTACCACTAACTTCCCTATTTTTGTCAATATCATCGCCATTTTTCCAACCACCAGCTTCATCCTTAGCTAAATCAAGACAAAATTTGCTCCTAGGCAACTTTCATTGCAGAGAAACCATTGTTCTTAGTTCTGTCTGTACTTTTGGGCCACTCAGAACAAATCCAAACTTTCGTCCTTGATATACTTAAAGGTTGCTACCATGCTTTCTCTCCTCTCCAATCAGTTTACTTTACTCCTGGCTAAATTTGCAGTTTCTTCAACTGATCTTCAGATGTCATGTTCTCTAGCTATCCCAGCAACTCATTTTTCATGAATTTCAGCTTGTGTCTAGTATACCTAGAGCTAAATCTAGTTTAGTTCTCTGAACTAATTGCGAACTAATTAGGGCAGAGTACAGAATAATTATTACCTCCTTATTCTGTATAACATGACTTTTTAAATGTAGTCTTAAATAGCATCAGCATTTTTTACTGCCATATCATATCATACTGCTGACTTATCCTGAGCTTGTATTCTACTTAAATCCATATACCTTTCCCCCCTGGGATTGTCTTAACCATTTCTCCAGAATCCTTGTGTGAGTTTGGTGTTCAAAACCAATTGCAACTTCCACCTCTAAGTACTACCCCGAAGGCCAAGCAGAATGTCTAATAGCTGCTGCATATGACAGCTCTTCAAATACTTAAAGGCAGTGTTCACATTCTTTCAATTTCCCAGCCAGTTTTTTTTTCTTTTTCTTCTCCAGGATCAATATTCCCAGTTCCTTCCATTGACCTATTAAATTTCACCTTATTTGTTTTGACCTCTTATTCTAGTCTGCAAGAGATCTTGTCAGATCCAGATTCCTTTCTCCATTTATTAGCTATCCCTTTAGGCTTCCTGGCTCATATCAAACATGAAATGGATTTTTATTTCTGCAATAAAGGAAAGTGAAAAAACTCATACCCTACCCCACAGAGGTCCAGAAGCATGAGGGTTGAGACTTCTTTCTCCAGTTGGTCATTACGTCCACTTAGAACCTTGTACAGTTCCTGTGACTTACAATATTGCCCCATGTAAGGCACCTACAAGGGGAAAACCTTATCTCTTCTCAGTTTTGTGCCTTAATGCTCCCCAGTAGATGTTCTGTTGCTGATACTTTCTTTGCTACAACTCATTGCCATATTACTTCACTGCTCCATTGCTGTTATCCTCCATTCTTAGAACCTATCAGGGGCCCACTTTGCCATGATGGCTACCCTCAGTTCTGCTTCACTATTTTTCACTAGTAGTTCACTCTCCTCCCTAGGTTTGGTGCCATTTCTCAAGTGGCTTCATGTCCCTGGGGAATCTACCAACATGGAAAAGAAAACTGAGGTTTGGAATGATGCCTTGAAAATTATTCAGTTACTGAAGAAAGATTCAATTGTGTCCTACATGATATATTTACTAAACTTTCTTAAGCATTTATTTTGTAATGTTGGTTTTTTCTTGATATAGATACATCCCTATTATTTGAATGTGAAATACTCATTTTCAAAGCCTTCTACCATCTATTCCCATCTCACCTGTCCACATTATCATCAGTACTCCCAACACAAATCTGTCACACCAGCCATGCCTATCTCTTTACTGGTCCATTAAAAACAGGTATTCATTCTCAAATCCAGCTTTCTCTTCGTATTTTCAGTGATAGAAATACCTTTTCCCTCTTCTCTGTGCAGATTCAAATCTTACCTAGACATTAAAGTCTGCATTATATCCTATGTACACCACAAAACTTGAATAAATTCTCCAGGACCCCTTTCCTGCCTGTATGCCTTTGCATAGGCCATTCTGTCTGCTCTGAATGCTTGCTCCCTCCTCTCCATTTACCAAAATTCTCTGCCACTTTCAAGGCTCACTTCAAGTTATATTTCTGTGAAGCCTCCTCTGAGTATACCTCAGAGATGTCACTTGTAATTTCCCTTTTAACAAAGAGAGTATGCTTTGGCCTCTGGGAAATCTGAAGTCAGTCACAGGAGCAGCAATCACCCAGAGGCCAAAGGTCCTAGAGTAGCTAACACCAGGGAACCAGAGGCAATGAATATTCAAAGCCTCCCAGCTTATTTTATTAGATGTGCTCAGGCTACAGTAAACCCCACTTCCTTGAAACTCTTTTAGCACATATGATCTGAATAAACTAGCTGAGGGTAAGGGCTGTGCCTTATAACTTTTCTTAGTTCTAGCCATAAGCTCAGTGATTTGCACATAGAAGGCTCTCAATAAATATTTAATGACTGGTTAATTCTATTTCAGTAAACTAAAAGCCCTAAATAATCTGATTAAAAATGTGTTTAATATCTAATTTGGGGGTTCTTAACCTGGAGTCTGTGAACTTAAAAAAAATGATCTATCCATGTATTTATCATGTATCTGTCTAATCTATTTATCATTTTTTGCTGCAGAAATAGGGAGCCATTATAGCTTTTTAATAAGAGAAGAAAAGACATTGCTTTAGGAAGCTTCATGTTTTAGGTAGCTACATAGCAAATGGGCTAGAACAAGTCAGTGTAGAAGGGAGGTGACCCAAATGTTACAGAAATCCAAATATGAGGTAAGGAGGGTGTGTACTAGAGTTTTGGTTTTATGAAGGGGCCAAGTTCATCTGTGGTACCCCCTTTGCTAAACCACAAATAAATACAAAGGATCTTTCTTTTCCAAACCTTGTTAAACTGACTCTTCATTACTTGAAATCAGCATCATCCTGGAAGATTTGAGATGCTTTCTCTGTGGAGCAAGAATTTAGATTTCTCTCTACTCAGTTTTAAAACATTTGATATAAAAAGAAAAAAAGCAATAATATGACATCACCTAAATGAACTAATGTTGTTCTTTCACTAATCAGAAAATGCAGAAATAAACTATGCTTTGCAGGCAGTCTTTTGGGAGATGTCATGACAGAAGCAAGATTAAATCATCTAAAATAGTGGATGGATTTAGGTCTGTGATCACTGTATGAGAGCAGCATGATTTGTTTTCAATTACTTGATTACACAGGCTTCACAGACTCCTAAACAAGCCTTGGGTAGTTAAGATTGTCCTTTATTTTTTACTTATAGTTTTCCATTGATTTCCAAGCTTGATAAAAATGGTTCTGGGAATAAACATAATAAAAACTTAAACACAAAATAGCTTCAGTCTGGAAGATGTGGGAATGACAGGATCATCCAAAATGTAGGAGAAAAAAAGGAAATTGAAATGTCTACAAACCTGCCAAAAGGGTGAGGTTAGATTTCCACAAGCTATGAAATTATTTAAGTGTTTCTGAGCCAAGAGAGTTGTGTATTTGAAGGAACCTCTACCAAAACCATTCTTGAGCTCTCTAAGAAAATGTTTGATGGGAAAAGTGTGATTCCAAAGAAGCTTTCTAGGGTCAGCGAGAGTATGAGTGTTTGATAGTGTCATGTGAAAATAATCTTTTTAGCAGTATGGGTTACTCTCTTCCTTTTCTATAGATCATAAGGAGACATCTTTTAGTCACTTTTTCTTCAGAGCATTATCTTTGTTGTGTGACCTTGTACAAAATTACCTCTTCAAGCCTCAGATTCTCAATTTGTAAAATGGATATAATCATACTAGTAGCACCTACTTAAAGTAGGTATGCTTGGCAAACTTCAAAGCACTCTAGAAAGCTCAGCCATTATTATTATGACAATGGCTTCCTCCAAATGGTACTACTTCTTCTAAACTTGTGCTTCCTCCAAATTTCATTATATTTAATTATTTTGTGCATAGTTTACACATGTCTTATGCACGCTAGTTGTTTTTCTGGATAGACTATAAGCTTCTTGAAGGGAACTGTTTCATTTTTGTTAATTTTATCCCCAGGCCTTAGCATGCCTGGCACATAGTTGTGCTTTAAATGTTTGTCGACTGATTGATTGACTTATGAATCGATTCTGGAGAATGCCTTATTATTTGTAATTTCTCTTTTAAGAAAAAAGGTATTCTTCTGATTTAGGGCAGTGTGACATAGGAGTAATAACTGTTTAGGCCAAGACTGTTCAATAGCATCACTTGAGTGCTAAAGGCAATGCATATTCAAAATCTCAATCCTGTATTTTTAAAGAAGGGATTCTCTTATGCTGTGTTTTGAGAAAAAAAAAATTAAAACCCATCATTTTATCCCTTGCAAAATTCTCCTGGATTATTTTGTTAGAAGTGCTCAGACTGAAAATGAAGTAGAAATAAGAGTTGCTGTGTCAAAACACCCTGTCTTTTTCTTTATCTTCTGATCTGGACTAGGCAGTAGAATGAGGAGGCCTGCACTTGAACTGGATTTTTACTAGATTTTTTTTTTTACTAGGTTTTTCCCCTCTAGATGGGATTAAGTATTTGTATTGTATAAGGGTGTATAATAATCTTTTAGTGGTCTAAGATGTATTCAATCTAATAAATAATTTTTCCTTTTTTTTTAACTTTTAAATAAGGAATAAAAATTTCCACTGTCTTCAAGTAGTTTATAATCTGATAGGAAAAATAAACCAGACCAACATATAATTAATAGAAATATATGCAGTAGAGAACATCTAGGGATCTGGGAGGGAAACTTAGATGCAGCTAAGTGGCATAATAGATAGAATGCTAGTCCTGGAGTCAGGAAGACTTGAGTTCAAATCTAATCTTAGACATAATCTTACTGGCTGTGTGACTTTGGGCAATTGACTTAGCTTCAGTTTGTCTCAGTTTCCTCAACTATAAAATGGGGATAATAATAACACCTACCGTCCAGGTATCAAATGTGAAGATCAGATGAGATGAATTAATGCATGTTGAATTGAAATCAGTGTGCATGAACTCGGATGGTTGCCTCTAGTACTTTTGATGATTCACATAATTGGTCCAGCTGAAAGCTTCCTATGACCTCAAAACTTATTTGCATAATATCTTGCAGCTTTCTTGTCTGCTGAAGCCTTTCTGCATGAATGCCTCCCTCCCTTCCTTTATTATATTGCCTCTGCCTAGAATTCTCTTTCCCCACCTGCCTGTTGAAATCTTAGTTACTCTTCATAGCCCAACTCAGTTGTCCCACCCTCGCCTGAAGAAGGAATAAAGTTTACAGAATTAAAGATAAAAAGGATCTAAGAGGTCAAGTATCCAAAACTCATCATTTTAGAGAAGAGTAAAGTGAGATTCAGGGAGCTATAATACTAATATTTATACCAATGCTAATACTAATGCCAACGATAACTAGCATTTATATGGTTCTTAAAGGTTTCCAAAAGGCTTTATATATTTTATCTCATTAAATTCTCAAAAAGAGCCTGTGAGGAAGGTGCTATTATTATCCCCATTTTTCTGCTGAGGAAACTGAGCTTAAGAAAAGTTGAACATTTCCAGAATTATCACATACCATGTAAGTTTATAAGGCAGAATTTGGACCAAGGCCTTCCTGACACCAGGTCCAGTATTCTATCTACTGAACCGGTTATCTGCTTAAATGACACCATTACCATCACACAAGTAGTTAGGTAATTAGGATTAGAATCTAATTTCAAATCAAGGACTCTTTCCACGGCATCCTGTTGCCTATTCTCTCTAGGGTAAATTGGAGGGAAATGGGGAAAGCATTCACAGAAGTAAAGATTTGGGAGGGAGGGAGCAGAGGGAAATACAACACAGTACATTTATTTATTTGGTATATACTGTTGAACTCTGTATAAAAAAATGTCTGAGTCATTCTCCACAAAATTCATGTCTTACAAGTCTCATTCTAAGTGAAGTTTGTTTGGGCTGATATATATCCCACTGTATCCTGGGAAAGCAGTGAGTCAAAGGAATGTTGCAGAGCCAAGGACTGAAGATCTTTTGTAGCCTGGAATGGAACGATGCCCATGCCCACAGTTTTCCCCTCCTCCTCTGCTTGCTTCATCAAAGTTCACCAAGGTAGATTCCAAACAAAGCACTGTTGGCAAAATGCTTCACATGCCCAGTACAATCAAACAAGCATTTATTAAGTCCTTTCTTTGTTCCCAGGATTGTGCTGAGCCCTGAAAATACAAAGACATAATGAAAAACATCTCCTGCCCTCAAGAAGTTTGCTTTCTTTTGATGTTTCTCCCGTTCCTTCTTGATCTTAATACATATCTGATTGGATCATTTTGCCACTTTCCAGAACCACAATCCATCATGGCTACCTCCAGAACTATTTTCTCTGGAGCAGTCCAGCTGAGGTCAAAGATAGGAAAGACTGAAGTCAGGATTCCAGGTGAGATCATGCTGATATTTCCTGTACTTATCTCTCTTGACATTTTTCTTATGGTATAAATCACATTCTGTCTTTTGTAGTGTGTGTGGGTATGTGTGTGTGTGTTTGTGTATGTATTTAAACATATCCTATTTCTCTGACAAATTATAAATTCCTTGAGAGGTAGAACACTTTATTTGCACCTCTGTATGTAATATTTACTTAATACAATTGACTTGAACTGAGTAATGACGGAGCCATACTGACTATACTTGGTCATCAAAAGGGCAAAGGGAACACCACCAAAAGATGTTGGCTAGGACTTCACTAAGCAGCAAAGATGGGTCAGATATTAACATGTGTCCCAGTCAACCCCTATAATTTTAGTCAAAGACACATCTAAGTGGTTATTGATTTTTTTTTAGTGGTAGATTTATCATCTCAATGAAAACTATACTGCATATGGGTTCCTTGAGAAATTTGCCCAATCTCCAACAAAAGTGGTTTGACCTGGAAAGGATTCAAATTACATTTCCCTGGAACAGTTTGAGAAATTATTATTGACTTGTTTATTTTTACCATTTCTAGCTTTAGGGTTCTTTGTGTTTCTGAAGGTCATGGATTTATATGAAGCTATTCAATACTGAGCCTGGTTCAGACCTTAAGACCAAGTTGCATTCTATACATATATGTGTATGACCCTGACTTTGTGAGCTTGCAAGTTTGAGTGCTTGCATGCATTTGCACATGTGTGCATTGGCAAAAGGGTATATGTATTCCCACAGAGACCTGAAAAGCAGAGGAGGGAGCTGAAATTATACTTCAGGAAAATGAAGCATTGACCCTTTCAGGATCTTTCTTCCTCTTTCCTTTCTGAATAGAACTGTTAGAGTTTCTGATGCCAATTTTTTATTTTACTTGGAAATTTTTTATTTGATCAGCAGCCTTGAGATCTGAGGAGGATTACTTTTTCCCCCTTTTCTTGTTTCCAGAACCAGCATAAATAATCCACTTAGTGATAATACCCTGTCTCCCAGAGAGCTTGTTTATCATGAGAGGACTCTTGTTTTCTATGGGCTAATGCACTCCCAGGCTTGGCTGAGTTTCTGATGCAAATGTCAGGCAGGAACCACGTCCATTACTTCTCTAGCCAAAATGCTACAGTTTTACAACACTATGTTTGATTTATGTAGATTTTTTGAAATATTGAAATTGTCTCTCCATTAAAAATACAAAGTGTAGGCATTTTAAAAAAGGAATATTGTCAATAATAATTTATAAGAGGAACTACTGCAGTGTTTTTGGAAAGGGTCTCTTTTAACACAATGTGGAGTAACAAGAAACTTGACTTTAAAAATTTGGTTTATACCACAGGGCACCGAGAGTTAATTTCCAGAGACAATCAAGAGGGGGGAAGAGCAGTAGCTGTGTCCTTTGCTTTTTCTTGCAGCATATTTGATCATTTATCATTGGTTAATGACCAGAACCAAGTAGCAGAGATATCAGTATCTTTTGTACCCACCTGGGAGGTCAGCTAGTGACTGTGGGTTATGTCTATAGGAAAAAATTAATAGGACTATGCAGAAACCTTTGAATATAGTCAAACAATTGGTTAAATGGAACAGATATATGTGTATATATATATACATGCATAAAAGTATATATGTGTATAAATATGTGTGTGTAAACACACACACATTTATATATTTTAAATTTTGGAGAGAGTCTAACTGGCCAATTTAAAATGTCATTGCTAGCTAATATATCTATGTCTTTCTATCTCTATCTCTCTATATATCTCACAATTCCCCAGATAGCCTTTTCCCTTCCTCCCCACCATGAAGACACATGTGATCAAGTCAAATAAATTTGACTGATACCGCAAAATTTTCCATCCCCATATGCTATGTAACTTCACTTCTCTCCTCTCCTCCTGCCTTTTCTTTTTTTTTTCCTCCTGCCTTTTCAACTGAGAAAGATGGAGGGTTTCATTTTATTTTCTCTGTAATCCATATTGGTCATTACATTTAAGCTAAATTCAGATGCTTTCTACTGTTGTTTTCATCTACATTACTGTAGTCATTGTGCATGTTTTTCTTCTGGTTTTATGCTTAAAATTGATGTAATTCTACCCACATTTCTTTGAATCCCCTATATTCATTATTTCTTAATGTACAATAATACTCCTTTAAATTCCTGTACCACAGTTTATTTAGTCACATCTAGTATGGTTTCAGGTTGTTTTTTTTTTTTTTTAAGCACAAAAATTGCTGCTCTGACTATTTTGATATATATGGGATCTTTCTTTGGGTCTTTGACTCCTGCAGGATACATGTATTATGGCGGGATCATCGGGCTAAAGGGTATGATTCCTTTTGTAACTATTGTCTCATTATTTCAAATTGTCCTCTAGAATGGGTGGATCGATTGATCCATCAATGCCCACAGTGTGCCAACTGGTTGTTTCATTACTAAGTTTGCTTTCTATATAACTGATTGAGTTAATTCACGTTTTTCTCATTCCCTTCCAACTTTCCTGAACCCTGTTATTTGTGTGTGTTTGTGTTTGTGTGTAGAATTGCTTGTGTTGCTTTGTCTTGATAAATGCAGTGAAGTTCAGTATTTTGCAAAATTGACTGGGCTTTAACAAAAAACAACAACATGAACTGAAAATGGCCACAGCATTTACCCAAATAGACCTAGATCTTTGATAGTTTCCAGAAGAGTGAACATGAATTTCATCTAAGTAGTAGGCTCATCAGAATTGCATGCCTATGTTGTAGATTACACATCTATTTTCCTGGAACAATGCTGTGACTGTCAAATATATTACAATATGACTGCTTGTTCTCAAATGATCTAGGATGGTAAAAGTACTGTACGGTGGCTAGATCATAGGGAATAGGGACCTTTCCTGGAGAAGGTAAGATCTGAGCTGAGTCTCAAGTGAGGGGGCAAAGCATCCTAGGCATGGAGGACAGCCAGTGAAAAGACATAGAGACTGGAGATGCTGTGTTGTGCTTGAGGAACAGTAAGTACACCAATGAGTTATTCTGGAGTGCAAGGAAAGCAGCATGTAGGAAGATTGGAAAGCAGAAATGAATCAGCTTATGAAGAGTTCTAGACCCTTAACAGAGGCATTTGTGTTTGATACTAGAAGTACTAGGGAACCACTGTAGCTCACTAAGCAAGAGAGTGACATGGTCAGACCTTCACTTTAGCAAAATCATCTTGTCAGCTGAGGGGAGGGTGCACTTGAAGCCAGGAAAGCAGTAAAGAGTAATCCAGTTATGAGATAATAGGATCATGAACTAGGGTGGTTGCCATGTAAGTGGAAAAAAGGTGGGCTTGGAGACAATAAAAAGAAGGAATAGTGCATGAAGTGTGAAACCTGGGAAAGAGAAAACTTATGGGGACACGATAACCTTCAAGTACCTGCAGTTATTGTGTATGAGGGGAATCTATTATTTGCTTGACTCTAGTAGGGATAAATAAAATCACTGGCTATGGAAGTTCTAGGAAAGATTTTGCTCTGTGTTGGCAAGAGTACTTTACTATTAAATGGGGACATCGGGAGTCAGACATAACTAAAATGACTGAACAACAACAACAGAAATGGACCATGGATTCCCAGGGGCGCTTCCAAACTTTGACAAGTCCTGCCAGAGGCATTTGTTTTAGTTGTGGTCTGTTAGGAACAAACTCAGGAAGTTCAGGGAAGCTCACCACCTACTTAGTTATCCCATTATCAATCTTGATTGACAGCTTATTTCATAGTCCATCTAGTAGGCTGTTAAAGATCTCCAATACATTGCATGAAAAGTACCAATCTTGACAAAATCAGTGTCCCTCATATACTGAAGTATAATGAATTAATTCCTAAACATTACAAAAATGCAATAGGCTGGTTTAGTATTTCCAGAGCTCCTCAGAATGAAAACCTAAAGCCAGATGACCTCTTGTCAGGGATATTATTGTTGTTTGCTGTTCAATTGTGCCTGACTCTTCATGACCTCATTTGGGGTTTTCTTGGCAAAGACACTGGAGTGATTTACCATTTCCTTCTACAGCTCATTTTACAGATGAGGAAACTAAGGGTTAAGTGAATTGCTTGGAGTCACACAGCTAGTTAGTGTCTGAGGCTGGATTTGAACTCAGGAAGATGAGTTCAGGGATTATTCAGAGCTATATAAATATAAATTCAAGGATATTATAGACAGTATCAATGTCACCATGAAATTGGGTTAGATAATCTTGATTAATCCTTCTGATGTTGATACTATAATATTCAAACTTTTAATATGAGAGGTAGACTGGAGAATGGATAAAGAACTGGCTTCAGAATTTGGAAGGCCTGGGTTCAGGTCCTGCCACTTATAAATACTGGCTGGGTGGTCCTAAACAAGTTACTTAACTTTTCAGTGCCAAAGAAGCTTTTAAAACTATCGGTTGCAGAGCAGGTGCTCACCCTGCTTCCTTAAAGTTCCTCACTAGAGCTTTTTAGACCAATGAAACAATGAGACCAGTCTAAAAACAAAGAAACAAAGTGTAAGTCCATTATACTTGATTGAAAAAAAGAGGAATTGGAGATAACAAGGAATAAGGTAGAAGGTAAGTTTAAGTCCTTTAATAATATTTTACTTCTCCCCTCCTAATGCTACTGATAGATTTTTGGGGGGTTTTGGAAGCGTTATATTTTTACTTATGTTCTTTTTTTATTACCATGAACTTGACAATTATCAGAAAACATAAATATTTCCATACAGAAATAACCAAAAAAGAAGATTACATATGAAACCACAAATATGTATTATGTTCAATTTTCTAAAAAGTATAATAAATTTAACACAATAGTCCTGAAACTTTCCTACTTGTCCATGCCACCTTCTTAATTTCCCTTTACTCATTTCTGTGTGATTTAAAAATATCTCACTGGGGTGGCCAGGTAGCTCAGCGAGTAAGAGCACTGGCTCCAGTGTTGGGATGACCTAGGAATCGAATCCGGGCTCAGACACTTAGCACCCACCCAGAAACACCTGGCCGTGTTACCTTAAGCAAGTTACTTAACCCCAATTGCTTAGGGGCAGCCAGGTGGCTCAGCGAGCACCAACCCCAGTGTCGGGATGACCTGGGGATCGAATCCGTGCTCAGATACTTAGCACCCACCCAGAAACACCTGGCCATGCAACCTTGAGCATGTTACTTAACTTTTTTTTTCTTTTTTTCTTCCTTTTTTTTTTCTTTAGTGGGGGTGTAGGGGTCATTACTATCACTGCTGACTCCCTCAAATTCTTACAATTCACAAAATAAACATTCTGCAGTAACAGATAGGTAGAGTCACCAAATGAAACATATGCACATATTGGCCAGATCTGAAAACGTATTTCTCATTCTGCAACTGTAGCTCATTCCCTGTCTGCCAAGAGGTAGGATACATGTCTTCTGGTCCCCAGGCTTCTGGAGTCATAGTTGTTTGCTGTGTTAATCAGAGTGTTGGTGACCCTTTCCAAAGATGAATCATCTAACATTATGGTAGCCATGATATCTTCTGGAGTTGAGCTTGGTATTAGAAGGAAAATGAAAATATCTTGGGGAAGGGTCTGGAGTACTGTCATATATAAGAGAAATTAGATTTAATGGGCAAAGGTTGCAGAGAGGCTGATTTAGGCTTAATGTATGGAAAAAGCTTTCTAAAAATTAAAGCTTTTAAAAAGTGGAATAAGGGGGCGGCCAGGTAGCACAACAAGTAAGAGCACTGGCTCCACTGTCGGGATGACTTGTGGATAGAATCCAGGCTCAGATACTTAGCACCCACCCAGAAACACCTGGCTGTGTAACCCTGAGCAAGTTACTTAACCCCAATTGCTTAGGGGTGGCCAGGTGGCTCAGCAAGTAAGAGCAACGGCTCCAGTGTCGGAATGACCTGGGGTTCAAATCCGGGCTCAGATACTTAGCACCACACCCAGAAATAACGGGCTGTGTAACCTTGAGCAAGTTACTTGACCCCAATTGCTTTAAAAAATAAATAAATAAATAAAAAGTGGAATAAGTTATTTCAGAATCCCCTTTTGTTCTCCTTCACTGGAACTTTTCCAGGAGAGATAGTTGAATATTTTGGGGGGAATATGGGAGAGGGGTCCCCTTTTCAGGCAAAGGTTGAACTAAATGGCTTCTAGGGCTCCCCCTAATTATGATATTCTGTGAAATTTCTCTACACTGACCTCAAGGAGATGAGATCACAATTTTCCTCTACTCTGGAAATCAGCAAAGAAATCCCCAGGGGGTGGGTAATAGGGAATGCAAGCCCCTATACATCATAATACTTTAAAAGTTCTTGTCTAAAATTCTTTTCTTGCCTAGTGAAATGAAGTTGTTTATAAGTCACATTACTGGTTTAGAGGCACCAATAAAGGAGGTGAAATGGAGTGTTAATCAGAGTAAAGAACAGGGAGGAAAACAACTTATCAGCAAAATAATGTCCCTGACAACTAGTAGGTTCTAATGTAAAAAGAAATAGAATGAAATAAAAAGAAATTTCTTCATAACAATTTTGTTTTGAGAAAGTTAAGCTCTGTATGGAAACTACTAAGATGAAGCTCATCACTTAAACACGTTTCTTAAATACACAGTGCATTTTGGATGCTGAAAATCTGAATTTTTACTAAAGTGGCAGAATTTTAGATGATAACATTTTAAACTGGAGAAAAAAAACTTAGAAAATATCCCATCCTTTTGCCTTAAATTTTAAGATGAAGCAACTAAAATACTGAAATGACTTACTCAAGGTCACGCACATTCTAAGAGCTCAGCTGATATTTGTTTCTATTTACTCCAAATGAATTGCTCTTTTGATGTGACCACATTTTGATTCTATTTCATACCACCAATGTTGAGTAAGGCAACAGCAACAAAAATAAGAGAAAGTTTGCTTCCTGATACTTATACTTGAAAGCATAAACCAAAGCAATCCCCAAGAGAATGAACTATTTCAGCAGGTATATAATTTAACTTATAACACAAAAGAACAAACTAAATTTGAAAGAAAAATAAAACGAAAATTTTCTGTTACAAAAATGAATTTGTCTTTATTTATTTGTATTTATTGATGAATTTGTCTTCCCTGATATTTCCTTCAATATCTTTCCCCAACTATATACCCCAAACCAATTTCTGTGCTCCCCATAGCCAGAAACATGGTTGGATTTAATGGAAAGAAAACTGGATGAGGCATTATTGAAGTCCTAGGATCATTTGCTTCCTAGGTATGTGACCTTGGCCAAATCCCTCAATCTTTTAGAACAGCAGTTTCTTCATTTGTAAAATGGGAACATGAATCAATCAATCGATAACAATTAATCAATCAACATTATTCAATTCATACTTCATTGGAGGTATTATTCATGATCCTTTGGACATGAGGGCAGAAGTGAAACATGGACTTCCTCAATGAGCTTATACTTTATTGAGTAGAATATCTACCCCACTTACCTCACAGAATCGTTACAAGAATCAAAAAAGATCATGTGTATTGATTTTGATTTATAATGATATAGAAATGCAAGATATCACATAACCTGAAGCAAGTTCTGAATTTCAGTCTAATGGTGTTTAGAGAACTCTGTTCTCTACCTAGAATGAGGAGAAAAGCCTTGAGTAAACAAGGTCTCATGGCCCTGAATAACACATCCATGGCCTCTCACTCTCTTATTATGCTTTTTTATTCCTTTGGATCTGGAAGGCTTTTCAGGAGTCCTTTCACATTAAAATGCAAGAACCTTCTGGAAGTAGTGGGAAGAGCATTGGAACCCAGGTTAGGAAGGAGGGTTCTGGGTTCAGCTCTACACTAACTAGCTATGTGGCCTTGGAAAGTCAATTCCCGTGAATGGTTTCTCTGTAAAATGAGTGGTGAGAAATGACTCAACAAACCATAGTATAGAAATATAATGGAACATTGTTGTGCTCTAAGAAATAACAAATATGAAGAATTCAGGGAAACTTGGAAAGACTTGTATGAAGTATCTCAAAGCAAAAATTAATAGTTAGAACAATTTACACAATTTAAAGGAGAATAACTTGAAAAGACATAGGAATTCTGAGTAATGCAGTAAGCAATCAGTATTTTAGAGGACAGACTCTGAAGCATGCTTCCTTCTCTTCCCCAGAGATGTAAGGGACTACAGAGGCAGAGAGTGACATTCATTGTGAGATCAGGCCAATGTGCATATTTGTTTTTTTTTTAACTGTACTTTTTAGTTACAAAAGAAAGTCCTATTGGAGTAGAGGGAGAGAATTTAGGCCTGTGTTTTTTGAAAATTTTTTTTGCTTTTTGGAGGGGCAGTTGGGGTTAAGTGACTTGCCCAAGGTCACACGGCTCGTTTTTTTTGTGTTATGTGTCTGAGGCCACATTTGAATTCAGGTACTCCTGACTCCAGGGCAGGTGCTCTATTCACCGTGCCACCTAGCTGCCCAGACCTAAGTGTTTTTTAAAGGATGTTAAAAATTGTTTTTACATGTATTTTGGGAAAAATAAAATATTTTAAAAAGAAAGTGATAATAAATATTAAGTCTTATTTAAGTTAAATCTTATTATATAACTATTAAAAAATAAAATATTTATTTGGAAAAACAAAATAAGATGAAGAATCTAGGTTAGATGATTGCTTATACTCCCTGTTGGCTGAGATAACTTTCTAGGCTATGGCTCAATGCTCAATTTTGGCAATGGTATGACGTCCTTAGACACCTCCTTATTTTCTACCCAGCTACATTCATTTCTAACTTCTTTGAGTTTGACATTCTGCTTTTCCATTTTCTTTATATGTTGCTTCTCTCATTAAATTATAAACATCTTGAGGGCAGGGGCTATCTTTCTTTTTTATATTTGTGTCTCCAGCCCTTAACATTTTCCCTGGCACCTAGTAGGAGCTTAATACATGTTTGTTGACTTATTGACTGACTGGCAAGGTATTGATAGCACATGTATTCTCTTTATCTACCTAGCAGGTAACTTCTGAGAAATTAAGAATAATATATAGAGTATTTTGGGGAGTGGTCAAATAAAGTGAACTATTTTGGGCATTTTGCTTTAATCCATGGGGGATAAAAGATAGGTATCGAGGAAATGAAAGTTTTTTTAAATATTTGAAAAATCAATGAAGATTGAATAAAACATAATATAAAATAAAATTTAATTTAAAAATCAATAAAGATTTATAGACAATTCAATTCTACAAACATTTATCAAGTCATTCCTGTGTAGCACTCACCATGCTAGGTGCCAGAGATAAAAAACAAGAAATTAAATCATTCCTGCTCCCAAGTATTGTATATTTTATTGGGGGGTGGTGAACATGACGTGTACACAAAAATATTATACACACAGCACACACAAAATATTTTTCTTCTAGCCTGCCTTCAGTGCCAATGGAAATGACTGGTATAAATTCCGAGCTTAAATAGCTCCAGTAGGAAATGAAGTTTTCTCGCCTTATATTAGGAGAAATTGAATAACTGTCAAAATCACTCAATAAACATTTATTATGTGCTTACTATGTGCCAAGCATGGTGCTCAGTACTAGGGATAAAAGAAAAAAAAACCCAGACAACAACAAAAAAATCCCTTCTCTCAGAGGTCACTGTCTATTGGATGAGACAACATGCAAACAGCTATGTGCAAACAAGATATATATATATATATATATATATATGCATTGTGTACATTTGCATACATACTTGTATGAGATCATAAAAGTCACATATGGAACACTAAACGTTCTTGATGAAAGTTAGCAGTGGCTGTGATTCTTCTTCATATTGTGAATAGTAGAAAGAACACTGAATTTGGTATCAAAAGGACCTGGTTCCAAATTCTGGCTCTGCTACTTCTAACCTGTGTGAGCTTGAACAAGTCAATTAACTCATCTGCTCTGTGGTAGTCCCCTCTATAAACTGCAGGATTGGATTATATGTTTGAAATACCTTTGAGCTGTAACATTCTAGGATTCGATTATATTAACTCATGCTGTTTTTCCCTTCTGAAACCTTTTTTCTTTCTTCTCTTTTCCCTCTTCTTTTTGTCTACTTTCTCCTTCCTTCCTTCCTTCCTTCCTTCCTTCCTTCCTTCCTTCCTTCCTTCCTTCCTTCCTTCCTTCCTTCCTTCCTTCCTTCTTCCTCCCTTCCTCCCTTCCTTCCTTCCTTTCCCATTAGCAAATGAATTCTATGCATCACTGAGTAACAAGGGTATATTTTTGGGTCAAGGAATACTTTCTGTCACTCCTGAGATCACCCTGCAGCATCTGCTTACCTTAGTTCTTTAACTATCTGAAATTATTTCAACCCTTCTTTTTGTTTATCTTTTCTTTATCAAGGAAAGGTGTCTTCAGATTAGGAAAGACAGAGCAAACTTTTTTTTAAATGAAATTTGAGATATATATTGAAATCTAAGATACATAAAGTTCAAAGAAAATGAAAATATGTAAATAGCTTTGTAATACGGTTTTCCCTCTTGACGTTCTCCCTCCTACCCTTGTGCCTTTTCACAAGCTGCTCAGGATTCCTGTATAAACTCCTTCCTTGCTTCTTTGGAATCCCTTATTGTCCAGTTGGTTCAGTCATGGATAAGACTTTATGACCCCATTTGGGGTTTTCTTGGCAAAGATACTGAAATGGTTTGCCATTTCCTTCCCCAGCTCATTTTAAAGATGAAGAAAGTGAGGTAAACAGGGTTAAGTGACTTGCTCAGGGTCACACAGCTAGTAAATGTCTGAGGCCAAATTTGAACTCATGTCTTCCTGACACCAGACCCAGCACTCTATCCACTGTGCCACCTAGTTGCGCTTTTGGAATCTCTAAATACATTTAATGCCCAGCTCAGGTGCCACTTCTCTTGTGAGGCTTCTATTAACCCCAAATGGTTAGTGATATTTCTTCTTTTCAAAAGTATTTTGTGTGTACTGTGTATATAATATTTTTCTGTAAATGTCCTGTTCACTGACCCCCCCTAAAATATATAATAGTTGGAAGCAAAAATGATTTAATTTCTTGTTTTTTTTTTTTAATTTTGAGCACCTAGTATAGTGAGTGCTACCTAGGAGCTATTTAATAAATGTCTGTAGAACTGAATTGACTATAATAACAGGAAAAAGAAAGTGGTGTTAAATAGATTACCTAGGGCCAGAGAGTGGGCACAAGTCACCCCATCTGGATGGCTTTCTAATGAACAATACATAGAATCAAAATATTGGAGTATTGAAAGAACTTGCAGTTTTGGATCTCAAGTCACTTTTGGAAAAATGGAAAAATCCTGAGACGGGACCTTTGCTCTCCTGCCCCACCTCTACCCCCTTGATCTGGAGGAGGTTGCTGTACAGTTTTGGAAGAATCTCTGAAATAGTGGGAAAAGAGGAGGTAAACCTGGGGAAAGGATCAGGGAATTTGAGAAAAGCAGAAAGATCAGAAGATCAGAGGAAGAAGCCTGCTTACAATTCTCATTCATATGTAAAGAAACTAACAGAGAACCTGCTAAAGATGAAGAAATACTCAAAGAGAAGCCAGTCGATTATGAAGAAATAACATACTAGGTAGGAAAAGTGCACCAAAATTACCCAGTCAAAAAGGGAATTTTGTGAACTCTCTAGAATAATAGTAGAAAAATCCATAATACTTCAAAAGAGAAAAAAAAATAAAATAAGACATAAGAATGAAATTCGGTCAGAAATCAAAGCACTCAATCAAAAATTTAAAAGGAGCAGTAGAATACAAAATATAGAAGGCACAATGAGAGTTTCCACCAAAGATACAGGGGCGGAGAAAAAGAGACAGAGATGAGAGAAAGAGTGAGAGAGAGAGAATATAAAAGATGGAACACAAAAATCTAGAAGTGAAAAAAAAGTTGTCAGGAGACAAAGGAAACAACTTTGAAAGAACACATTAAATATAGAAGCCAAAGCAGCTGGCTTTCTAGTTTTTGGATATAGGAGAATAAACAACATGATATTGAATGAACAGACCTCTATTAAGTATTATAGGTCTTCTAAAGGCCTATAATACTTAATAACATGACAAATTAAAAACAAACAAAATAAACCTTTAATACCATATCATAAAAAATACAAGAAAAGTATCCAGAATTCTAGAATGTAAACAAAGTACTGATCTCTCAAGTCAACACTAGCGAATTGAACTATGCTTGAAACTCCCAAGATACAGGGAAAATAAAACTCACAGTTTTAATAACAAACAAGACAGAATAAAGACCTTCTACTCTGAAAGACATTCAACTATAGTAACCCAGGAATACACTAAGGTCAGAAAAATTCAAAGACAATATAATAGTACATTCTAAAAAGCAAAAGAACTGGTCCTTTGGACAGTTATGAAAGAAGGAAGGAAGGATGATAGGAAAGAAGGAAGAAAGTTAGAAAGTTATGAGTGGCAGAATAATAATTATTTTTATTAAATTTACAATTGAATAATAATTATTAGTAATGCGAGCTGCTACAATAATAATAGCAATTATTAGCTAAAATAATAGCAGTTAGCATTTATGGAGTATTTTAAAATTCGTAAAACACTTTAAATATGTTTTCTCATTTGATCCTTACAACAGCCCTGAGTGGTAGATAGTATTACAATCCCCATTTAAAGACAAGGAAAACTGAAGCTGAAAGATGTTTAGTGACTTTCCCAGGGCCATGAAGCAAAGTTTTTGAAGAAGAATTTGCACTCAGGTTTTATTGACCATCACTCTATCAGTTGTGCCCCCTAACTACCAATGAAAGAAAAGAGTTTAATATAGTCACATGATAGAATTGCAGAATCATTAAATGTTAATGAAGAAAGGGACCTCAGAGATAAATGAAAAAAAGAGTAATCCTCAATAGAGGAATTCTTGGAAACAAATAAAACAAAGCAAAACTTGTTTTATTTCCAAGTATTAGCAATTTATTTGTCATGTAAATACAATAAAGAAGAAATACAAGAAAGATAAGTAGGATGATTGAAAAAAGATTAAGTAATGGAACAAATTCTCCCATGCCCATAGTCTACTGTTGCTTTTTCAAAGAAATTGAACTGATGGATATAAGAAAACAAAGATGGATCAAGCTCCAAAAAAGGACCTAAGGGGCCAAGGTTTAATTGTAGCTTAAACAGTCAAGAACTGAGTTAATGTACCATGAGCTAAATACTGTAATACCTTGTGAGTGAATCAATATATTTTGTTGGGGGGATAATACCCTCAGAATTTGTGGAAGTGGGAGAGAAGAGGTAAGAGACATAGAGGAACTGGATATATGCCCCCAAAGGATAAACAAAATTATTCCTATGTGCAGAAGACATGACGATTTGTTAGAAAAATCTCAGAGATCAGTAAAGAAACAATTAATAGTTTCTCTGAAGTAACAAAATTCAAAATAAATTCACAAAACCATCAACATTTATACATAATAATAACAAAACAGAGAAAGTAAGAGAAAAAAAGAAATCATATTATATTATATAAAAAGAAATCATAACTATACAATTCATAAAATATCTTGTAGTCAATCTATTACACTGTACGCATGACATAAATACAATAATAAAACCATCTCTAAAGAAATTGTTGCTCATGGTTGGGCTTTGCAAATATAATAAAAATGATTACTCTGCCTAAATTAATTTACAGATTTAGTGCTATGCCAATAAACTAGAAAAGGGGTGCTTTAAAAAAAGTTGGACAAAATCATAACGAAATTCATTTGGAGGTTTAGAATCTCAAAGAAAATAATGAAAAGAAAAAGTAGGAATGAAGGGAGAATAGTATCCCAGAACTCAAATTGGATCACAAGATAGTGATTTAAAAGTTCCATTTTACAAATTAAAAAATAGAAAAGTAGATCAATGGAATAAACTAGATAAGTAAGAATTAGAAAACAATTGAAACTCAATTACCCAGTGCTTCATAAATGCAAAAACAGTTAGTTGGAGAACTCCTTTTTTGATAATAATTTCAGAGAAAATGGGAAAATAGACTGACAAAAAAATACATTTAAACCAGCATTTTACACTATACGCCATTACTAACAAAATCACAAAATTTTAGAATTGAAGGAAAACTCAGTGACCAAAGATCCAATATAAGCCCAGAGAACATCTCCACGGTAACATGCCTGACAAGTGCACATACAATTATTGACTGAAAATCCTTCAAAATGGGAAACTTACTCTCTGTTGAGAAAATGGGAACCCACTATCCCTTCCATTTTTTATGGCTCTAATTATTAGAAAGGTTTTTTTTTTTTTAAATAAATTGAGCCTAATTTTTCTATTTGAAACTTTTAGCTATTGTTCCTTTATGCCTTTTGTGGTAAACCAAGATAAGTCTATTCCTTCCTCTCAAGAGAGCCCTTAAACTACTTGAAGACAACTGTAATGTGTATTCTGAATTTTTTCTTTTTTCGGCTAAACTTTTCTACTTCTTTCAAATGGTAGCCATGTAATATGGACAGTAATACATTCCAAATGGATACTCAGTTTTTTAAATTTTTTTTTTTTAATTTTTAAAGCAATCGGGGTTAAGTAACTTGCTCAAGGTTACACGGCCAGGTGTTTCTGGGTGGGTGCTAAGTATCTGAGCCCAGGATTCGATCCCCAGGTCATCCTAACACTGGAGCCGGTGCTCTTACTCGCTGTGCTACCTGGCCGCCCCATGGATACTCAGTTTTATAATAAAAGGTCACATTATTAAAAAGAAAAACTTGAAGGAAAACAAATGAAAGTATCTATCAATTGTGCTTAGGAGGAGAAATTCTTTTTGGGGCAACTGGGGTTAAGTGACTTACTCAGGGTCACTTAGCTAATAAGTGACTGAGGCCAGTTATGAATTCAGGTCCTCCATCCACTGTGCCACCTACATGCTTCTAGGAATAGAATTTTTAACCAAACAAAAGATAGTAGTAAAATATAAGATGAACTATTTTAAAATAAAATAATTTTGTTTACATGAAAATAAAATGTTTTTTTTAATAAACAAAATCAATGCAGTTAGGATATGAAAGGAAACTCAATTGGGAAAATGTTTTCATCAGCTCTCTTTAAGTGTTAGATATCCAAGATAAATCATTAATACAAATGTCAAAAAGAGAGCAGTTCCCCAATGTGTAAATTGTTAAATAATATAAACCAGCAATTCTCAAAAGAATTTTAAATCTATTAATAAAAACATGAAAGATTGATCCTATTAAAATTTACTAATAATAGAAGTATAAATCAAAACAAAGTTTTGCCTTATGCCATGTAAATTGGTCAGAATTACAAAATGTGGAAATAGTAAATATTGGAAAGATTATGAGAAGGCAAAAACTCCAGTACACTCTTAATGGACCCATAAATTGGTCCAATCATTGTAAAAACCAATCTGCAATTATTCAAAAAACAGTAAGAAAGTGTTCATGTTCCTTTTGACCCAGTGTGATAGTAATGGAATGTGGAGATTCCCCTGTATTGGGCTTGGTTTTCAAATTGATTGTATTAAAACCCAGAGCTTGTTAATCCCACCTGTGGGATGGACTTTTTGATGTGAAAAGAAAGTCCTGACTGGGAGGAGCTGGTGACGTAGATTTGGAGAGACACGAGAGAGAGGCGGAAGTTCTTTTTGGAAGCAGCACCTCGTGGAGAGAGACTAAGAGATTGCTGGTGGCCGCTTTGAATTGCCCTGGACTTTTGAGACCTGCCCCCTGAGCTGCCAAGGACTGAGGAGACATGGCTGTTTTGCTGGTACTTTGTCTGTCTGTTTTGATGTTGTTTTGCCAGATTTGTCCACTGGTGAAAGACTGTCCTGTTGAAGAAGTCCTGGAACCTGGCATTTGGTTAAGAAGGCCTGAGACTGTCCTGCAGACAGAGAGTGAATACTGTCCACTGGTGAGGGACAGTACTGAGAGTGAATACTGTCCACTGGTGAGGGACAGTACTGTTGTTGCAGGGGTCTGGAGACTGTCCGGCAGACAGAATGAATACTGTCCACTGGTGAAGGACAGTGCTGTTGTTGCAGGGGTCTGGGAGCCTTTCTGTTGGTTCAGAAGCCCTGAAGAAGGATTTTCTTGTTGTATGTTTACAGAAATCCTGGGAGAGGGCTTTGCTAATGTGTTCAGGGGTTCTAGGACTGTTCTACAGACAGAGGACAAATTCATGAAGGGACTGGCAATGTATCTTATGGCCTTGCTAAGCCTTGTCTCCCCAGGAACTAAGATTGCTGAGAACTTGCCTTGTGTCAAGATGAAGAAAAGACCTCCATTTGGGTATTAAGTGCTGTGTTTAAACTTGATGTAACTCTGGGGTAGATTCAATTGTGATCCAGGGGTGGGGAACTTTTGACCTTTTTGTGTTCTATGGTTGAGCAAATGAATGTATTTTACTTATGTTTGGAAACTAATCTCCATTTGAGAAGAGGGGCTTTGTGGTGGACTTAATTAAGGTATAGCCTAGGGGTGGAGAAGTATTTGGAACAGAGACTTTGTAATTGATTGAATGATTGGAAAGTCCTGGGGTGGGGTAGGCCTTGGAGATTATTTAATCACACTTAGTAAATGCTGTATTTTGAATGATGTCATGTTTTGATCTTCTCTGTTCTGGGTTTGTTACTGAATAAAATAGAGAGCACCTATGCTGGTATTTCGAACCTGGGAAGTTGCCTTTGCTTGGTATTACATTACACCCAGAGATATCAAAAATAGACATATACTTTAAGGATGTAAAGACAGAAAAGTCTTATATACATCAAAATATTCATAGCATAGAACATGTATTTGGTAGCAAAGAGCTGAAAGTAAAACACTGTTTAATGATCAAATAAATTGTGGTACATGGATAGGCTTTTACTGTCATAAAAAATGATGAATACAAAGAATTCAGAGAAACATGAGAAGATTTATATGAAATGAAGCAAAATAAAGTAAGCAGAACTAGTCAATGATGGATTCAGTGAGTACAATGATGTAAATAGAAAGGACAAGACAAAAATCAACGTAGTGAAATTATAAGGAACAAATATCGTCTTGTTGAAGAGTTGAACCTCTCTTCTTGAAGAAGTGGGGAAAAGAGCTATGGATGTGATTTATTTCATATAGTATCACATGGTCAATGTATTGTTTTGCTGATTTTCCTTCTTTCTTTTTAATTTTTGTATCAAAAGATTACTCTTTGGGTAGGGGATGAAAGAGGACTGTATTACTAAATGAATATAATTTACGGTCAAAAGATAGTGATTAAAATGTAAAAAAAATTGTGAATAATAAAAGATTTATCTCATGATATGAGTTGTGTACATGGGATCCCAGTTTTCTAAAAGGGAACAGATAATTTCTACAAACTAAATTTATCTTTGATTCCTGGCTAAATTCTACAGTGCAATATTAAATGGATTGCTTATAAGCACTGTTAGAAAGGCAAATAGTAATTACTTTGAGCCAGCTCAGATCTATTAAGGACAATGCCAGACTGATCTAATTTTCTTTATAAGTGGGTTTGCTAGATTGGTAGAGCAATGGCATACCATAGACATAGTACACTTGGATTTCAAAAAGACGTTTGACAAAGTGTCTTGTGATGTTTTCATGCATTTTATACATGGATATACATATGACATTTTCATGCATGTTATACATGGATAGTCTATGTAATAGCATAGTTACATGGATTTTGAATTGATCAAATGACCAAACCATACAGGCTATGACAAACAGATCCAAATTGTCTTGGAGGAAGGTCCCTAATAGAGTTCCAAAGTATTCTTTTCTTGGCCCTATTCTTGGATGAAGGCATAAATAACATACTTATTAAATTTGTGGATGTTTGGAAGAAGGTGTTGACTGAAGATAAGATGAACAAACAATAATTTAGATGAGAAAATTAAAATCATAAAAGATTTTATGAGGCTAAAACAATGGGTTGAAACCATAAGATGACATTTGATATCAAATAAATGTAGAGTTGCAAACTTAGGCTCAAAACATTAATTGCTCAAATACATGATTTTGAAAATAGAATTGTCATAGAGACACCTAAGTGAATTGTAGTTCATATCCATCAGGTAAACAACAAAATATTCATATCCTGTTAAGAAAAGGTCATTTTTTAAAAAATGAAGACCATGTTCTTTGTGAGGAATTATCTAGAAGCAGAAAGTACTATTTTTCTCTGGTGCCTCCAAATGAGATAAGAGATAGCCAAAGTTAAGGAAGATTTTAAGACTGTTTGCCTCAGGACAGAGCTTAGATATTATGTGAGGAGTCTATATTTGTCATCCAATAAGGAAGCTCAAAAGGAGTAATAAATATTGCTGGAGAAGCAGGACTATTCGTTCCTCCCTTGGCTTTGTTAATAGGGTCTGTTCAAATGGGAAATATGGCTCTATGGAGAGGAGGATTCATTATCAGGGAGCTTGGATTTGCAGGTGGGTGACTTTCCTTGTCGGTACTTAGAGGCTTTGTAATCTATTCACTCTGGCTTTTATAGCAAGCAGAATGAATGGCTTGCCATTGGAGCTTCACCATTATGGAACCCTCATTAAAAGCTGGAATCTGAGGCTGAAATTATTGTTCAGTGGGAGTTCATCTCAATTAATTCTGATTAAAGTAAACATTTCTTCCCAAATCCACCCTTTGGAGAATAAGTAGGACCCTTATTTAGCTTCAGAAGCACATCAAAGGCAGCTGGACAAAATTGCCTTCAGATACCATAGGCTTTTGTGAAGTCAATATTGTCATGGCTCCCAAAAAGGAAGGCAGACATTGTTTTCTCAGACTGAAATGGTAACATATCTTTTGATCCCAGGGGTCAGTCTTCTTCTTACCTCCAAATGCCCACAACACTCCTTAGAGAGCTCTCAAAGGTAAATGAATTTGACTTGTGGATGAACTCTATTTTAAAAACCTTTATTTTTAAAGTGATAAAATTAATTACAATCATAGTTCATTTGAAAAGTTGAAGTCAAGATGGATGAACACATGACTGGTTTCTTTAATATATTGTCTGTTGGGAGAGAAGTGAGCCTTCCCAGCTGCAGAAATCTGTCACTTTTGCTGACAGATGGAAGGCAATAAATTCTAATCTAGAGTGCAGTACACTCAGCCTCAGATCATCCAGTGAATATCTGTAATGCTTCTTCTCCATGGCCTTTGCAATGACCTGAAGTATAGATTGTTGCACAATCACTGAATTTCCAATGGAAGCAATCATGCTGTTAATCTTCTTTGGAGTAGAGTAGCAATGAGAAATTGGGGAGGGGTTGGGGAATATGGTCTAGTGTCTTTGCTAGCCTTAAAGCTTCTCTTTATACCTGGATGGAGGTCAAGCAGGAAAGTTCCACACCTGACAGTACCAACTACTGTCAGAGTATGGAAAGCTAGACTCCTGTTCTTAACCTTTCATAAAAATAATACAATATGCTGGCAATTGTTTGCAATGCAAAGTGGGATGGTGAAAAGACCATTGCACCTGGACTGCACAAACAGGGGCTCAAACCTAATGTGTGATTCAAAGAGAAAATTGGAACTTACTAGTTTTGTGACTTTGGCCAAGACATTACTTTGGGTTTCAGTTTACTCACCTCAGCTGTGTGAGTGTAAAGGTTAGAACACTAGACCTGGAGACAAGAAGACCTGAGTTCAAATGTGACATCATACATTTATTAGTTGTGGGAATCTAAGCAGAACACTTAACTTCTCTGCCTCTGTTTCCTCATCTGTAAAGTGAAGAAAGTACTAACATCTACCTCACAGAGTTTTTCTATCAAATGAGATCACATGTGTAAAGTGTTTTGCAGACTTTAAATCATCATACAAATATTAATTTTCATAGTAGATATCATTACTAGTACTACTAACAATGGCTGGGAGGTCTCAATGATTTATAATATCTCTCTAGATCTAAGTGCTTTGATTTTACAAGAGCTTCCCAAAGATTCCATTCATGATGTTTGGTTTGTTTAGAATTCAGCGTTAGATCGCATGGTTCCAGCCCACAGTGAAAGGTAAAACTGACAAGGGAATATTTGCATATTGACATTAGAATTCTGAACTTGCACTGATACTTCAATAAATTTATGATGTCGATATTTGTGAGAGCTCTCTGCTTCCACAGATCGTCTTGTATTTACTTCTCTGTGCAAATGTTGTATTGCCCCAACAAAACTGCATTTCTAGAGTGAAGATAGTCAACTAGCATTTAACAGTGTACCATATGTCAGTCACTGTGCTAAGTACTAGAAATACAACATGGACAGAGAAAGATAGCCCTTACCCTCGAGGAAAGGGACTGTTTCATTGTTGTCTCTGTGTCCCGATCACCCAGCATAGTGCCTAACACACTGTAGGTGTTTAATAAATAGTTATTGATTTGTAGAATTACATCCAGTGGTACAGATTGAAACTTAATCCTTCATTTCATTCTGCATGATTGCTTTCCATTTCCAGGAACATAATATGACTCATAAAATAGAAGATTTGAATAAGATTACCTCTAAGGAGGTAAGTGGCAGCTAGCTGGGCCCAGTGGATGCACCACTGACTCCTCTTAATAAGTTCAAATCCAGCTTCAGACACTTACAAGTTGTGTGACCCTGGGCAAGTCCTTTCATTCTGTTTGCCTCAGTTTCTTCATCTATAAAATGAGCTGGAGAAGGAAATGGTAAACCACTCTAGTATCTGCCAAAAATCCCAAATGGGATCATGAATGGTTGGATAAACCTGAAATGCCTCAACAGCAATGCGTCTAAGGAGAAAGCATGGAAGAATTAGAAGCATCTCCAGACTTGGACTCTAACCTGCATTTATATTCTACTTGTACCAGCTGGAACTTATGGGACACTAGACAAGTCACTTCACGGCAGTGCTTTTGGGCTCCCTCATCAGTAAAATGAAAATGTCAAACTATCTGACCTCCTCAAGAGCTAACATTTGTTGAGATTTTTTCCTTCAGTTTTGAGAGTCCACTATTCTATTAGATGATGTTATTATTCCCATTCTCTGCATGGTGGAATTCCTTTCTAAAGCTGGAGTCGGGGGACAGGATTGCTTTTCAGGTTACAAGCTATGTTATCGAAGCTTTTGCCAAATGTAATTACTGAGTTTCAGGGGATGCAACTTGACCTATGGCATAATCAAATTCATATACTCATGAGCCATGTTATAATTGCATTCTGCTCTATGACCCTAAATAACACGAACACTGTAACTATACTAGGTACAATAAGAACTGTTATCCAGTATAAAAATAATGGTAGCAATAACAAGTTGCATTTTTTATAGTAGTGCTTCATTATTTATTTATTTTATTTGTTTGTTTATCTAGCAGGGCTTGTTCATCTATTTTTTTTTTCTCTTTGAATCCCGCATTAGGAGAAACAGAGTTGCTGTTCAGTCAGGTTTTCTGGTCAATAAGAGGTGATAGGCAGTTAGAGGGCCTAGTGCCATTTAGCCTGGCACTGGAAGGATGGGGGATACCCAGAGAATAGCAGGAAAGTTGGGACAGCTCAGTTGTGTCCAGTACTGGCACAAGAACCAACACACAGTCATGCTACCTTAGCTGAAAAACATCTGTTTCCACGAAGCTGTCAAACTGATGTTCCTAAAGCATAGACCCAGTCATTTCACTCACCCCCCTGATCAAAAAGCTCCAGCATCTATTTTTCTTGTATAAAATGGAAATTTCTGTCATTTAAAGTCCTTCACAAGCTGACTGTACCCTCTCCAGATTTATTTCTCATTACTCTCTGTACACTTTATATTCAAGTCACATTGGCTTACTTGCTGTCCCCTAAGATGTTATGTCCCCCACCTTCTTGCTTTGCATACACTTTCTCCCATGCTGGGAATGATCTCCCTTATCAGCAGCAGTTGCTTGGAATCCCTACCTTCATTCAGTGCTACTTTTTGGAAGAGGCTTTTTCTTGGGTGTTTATTTGAGCTGAAGTGATCTAGCAAAGCAGATCAGCAACTGTTCTGAAATTTGTGTATTATTTTAGGGAATTGCTTCAGGCCATGGAGAGATTAAGTGATTACCCAGGGTCATTGAGTCAAATTAAATCCATTTCTTCCTGTCTCAGAGGCCTGCTCACCCTCCAATAAGCCATAGTTTCTCAAATATATACTCTGATGTACAGATATTTAGCAATCTAGAAATCTAACTGCCTACCATTCCCCTACCTACTCAAGTCTTAATGATTCCCCTTTCCCAGGGTAAATCAATTTGTCTTTACTTATCTGTTTATATGTTGTAATATATGTAGAATGTAAGCTCCACGAGGGCAGGGATTGAGAAGCCTCTGTAGGACTAGAAATCAGTGAACTTCTCTTCTTAAATTTTCTAGGGCCAAGCTTTGAAGAGGGATGTGTACTCTGTTATTTGCCTTAAAACACCTTTCTCAGATAGAAAACATGAAGCTAGTAGCATAGTATTCTCCCTGATTCTCTTTCCCTTCTGAAATAGGGCCATTAAATGAATGACTGATTGAATATGCAGCAAGTAAGTTGCTCTATGGGATTTACATTACGAACATTAAAAAAAAGAGCAGAATAAAAAGAGGTTAGAAAGGAGACAATAACAACAAGTTGAAATTATTTTGTTTACATAAAAAATGAACCTGAGAAGACCTAGGGCCTCTAGGTCATTGCAGTGATCATGGGATCAGAGATTTTGAGCTGAAATGAGGCAGAGAGGTTATCCAGTTCAATATCCTAATTTAATGTATTTCTGAGGTCAAGAGAAGGTGTCTTACCCAAGGTAACACAGACAGTAAAGATAGTAAAGAGCTGGAATAGGAATCCAGATCTGATCCCTAGGTAAAAAAGGCTGGGATTTAAGCCCTGACACCTACATATGCTACCTGTATGACCTAGGACTTTTCCCTTGATGTTTCTAGTGCTATACTCTACTGACCCTAAGTAACTGACCATAGATCAGTTGCTGATCTAGGTCAATAGACTTTCCACATTAGCAGTTCACTGAACCAATGAAATCACAGGTGTTAAGGAAAGAGAAAAAGTACATGTGGCCTCCATGAGAAAGTAAGTTCCTTGAGGGCAGGAAGTGCTGTTTTTCATTTTTATTTCATAAGTTACACTATATCAGGGTTTCTTTTTGGGATATGGGTTGGAAACAATACCCACTGAAATACCTCCCAACCCTAACATTTTGTAGTTGGTCAATGTCCCCAGAGGCTGACTGGAAGCCAGGACCATCCTTGATTAATCTTTTTGCTGAATTTGAGTTTTCTCCATGTCTTGGAAGGGCCCAAATGATTTGTCATTAATGAGAACCTAAGGAAGTTGGGGAGGGCTTGTGTGTTGATCTCATCAGTCATTTCTGCTTTAGGAGCTAGAGGATCCCTTTGGAAAAGACCTAGTTAACAGGGTGAGTAGAGATGCTGACTAAACATGAGATAGTCAAAGTTCAGGGCACAGTAAAACCAGATTTACCTTACAGATAGTAAATATGCTTCAGACAACTCAAACAGGTATGAGAGGAATGAATTGTTTAGATATAGGGAACTTCTAATGAGGAAAGGTCTTCTAGCAAAGCAGATCAACAACTATTCTGAAATGTATATATTATTTTAGGGAATTGTTTCAGGGCGTGGAGAAATTAAGTGATTACCCAGGGTCACTGAGCAGCATTAAATTCAGGTCTTCCTGTCTAAGAGGCCTGCTTGCCATCCAATAAGCCACACAGTTTCTCAAACATATACTTTGATATACAGATATTTAGTGATCTAGAAAGGTGTTTGATTATCACCATTGACTTGCCAGTGAGCTGATGGTCAGATAGTCACTCTTCTTCCCATCTGCAATAACCACTGCCTTCTCTTTTTCCCTTATACAATTTCTACTTATCCTTCCAGGTTTATGCTACCCCAACTCTTGTAGCCCAGACTTTTTCCCTTCTCTGACCTTCTGTAATTTTTTTATATTATTCATTCAGGTCCATCACCACATGTTTGCCAGAACAGAGTTCAAATCTTGCCTTAGATGTTTTTAGTTTCAGCTTCCTCATTTGTAAAATAAGAATAATTAAAATACCTACCTCATAGGGATTGTTGTGGGATTTAAATGAGATAACATTTGTAAAGCACTTTGCATATTTTAGAACACTATACAGAGGCTAGCCATTATTAATATTATTATTACACATCTTATCTCTTTAAATATTCTGTAATTTCATCAATTTGGAAACTGTTCTCCCCTAGATTCACCAAAGGGAATTTAGCCTATATTGTTGAAATCTTCTATTTCTCCTGACTTCTCAAGGACATCTGTGGATAACTATGACTGTGTACCTGTAATCCCTTTGCCATCTCCACATGAGTACAACTTGGAGGTGATCCTGGCTCTTTAAAGGCTATATCAATGCAGTGTAAGATCTAGAGGGTTATGAAGACATTGAGTATGAGCCTGACAGGCAACTGTTTTTATTTTCTGAAGAGCAACATAGCTTAGTATAAAGAAACACATTCCCATTAGGCTGGTCGCTTGCTGATGAATATTTTGACCTACGCAAACGACATTTCCTCAGTTCATCTCTAAAATCCTTGAATCAAGAGACAGTACAAATACCGCCCATTAATCCCTTTATGTTTCTTTTCACTCAGTAAATACTTAAGACAGGTGTGTCGATTGGGCAACTAAATGTTCTTGTTGAGTTGTATTGAATTGAACTGAGACTATCACAGTAGCCACCAAGTGCCTGAATTAACTAGGCTCTTTAATGACTGGGGTCTGCAGGTAAGAAATTCAGGGCAATTCTGCCATTTTGTCAGCAGTGGGGACTATAAAGAAAATCCTGATTCTATTTTTCTGGTTGTATTGGAAATGGGGATGGTTGTATCACCATTTCCAAAAGGTCAGGGATCTGTCCAATTTCCAGCTCAGTTTTAATTCATTTGGGGAGTAACAATTCACTCATTCTGTGCCTGAATTATTGTCTTGGACATACAATTTGCTCTAGCACTTTCCAGTTTCTTAACTAATCACGAAACAGGGTCCTGCTGAACAAAGCAGGCATAACATCAATGATAACTCATGATCTATTTGAAGTTTCTCTTGTGACCTTTGAGACACAAATTTAATACAGCTTGGGTGGTTTGTTTTAAAAGAATTAACTGATTGCAGCTGCTTGTCATTGGCTAGGAATCCCATCTTACTCTGTGAGAAAAATACACTAATCTCAAAAAACTTTCTTCAGCTTTATCACTGGACCTAATTAGGAGCTCCGATATAATTCATCTATCATAAGTTGGGGCAACTGATTACTGTAATTTTTACCCTACTCAGAAGCTAAGTCCTAGATCAGAACCTACCATAAAATGAAAGCAACACAGTTAGTTATAAAAAGTCAACATTTTCCCATGTGACTTTGGGCAAGTCACTTAACCCCAACTGCCCTCCAAAAAAGCAAAAAAAAAAATAAAAGTCAAGATTTTCATTACAGAATTCTTATTTTTTTGTTTTTTATAAAAGACTAGAACTACAGTAAATGTTGCAATTCAGAGAAAGCTGGATGGTGGTATCTCCGACAAGAAATGTGTTAGATTTGAAGCAAAAGGTCTTGGGTTTGAATCTGCCACTTATTACCTCAGTAACCCTGGCTCTGTTTGCCTCAGTTTCCTCATCTGTAAAATGAGGATAATAGTAACACCTACTTCCCAGGGTTGTTGTGAGAATCAAGTAAGGTGATAATTGTAAAGTGCTTAGCAAGGTACCTGGAACATAGCAAGCACTAGATAAATGTGAGTTTCCATCACCACTGCCATCATCATCTTCACCACCCTCCTTATCATCATCATCATCATCATTATCATGTGACCTCTCTGATTATCAGGTTCCTCAGATATAACATGTAGGGTTCCTTCTGGCTCTAAATTTCTGATTCTACCTTCTATAATAAAAATGACCTTGTAAAGGAACTTGCTACTTCTAAATCAGGTCATAATGTTAGTATTTTAAAACAATCATATGTGCTTTTATTATTGAATCATTATGTTCTTCTTATAACCGGAATGGAATGGTTGCTTCCCCCCCCCTCCCCCCCCGATCTAGGCTAATAGGTTTGATTAACAATTTTCAGTGTAGGAAAGCATAACTGATATGATCTCAAGATCTCTGCTTGACTCATATTGCTGAGTAAACAGATGTGATGATAGGGAGAATATGTGACCTTGGGACCTCTGGCTAAATTATTTTTCTTATGGAATCCAAGCTCTCCTCTTTCCCACATAATTTGGGGAAACCTTTGAAATAGTGATTTTTGATGTCTGTCTCTGTTCTCCTTCCCCCTCCCTTCACCCCACACAAAATATTAGTTTAACAAGCCATATAGCCAGAGTTTGACAATTTCTACAGAGTAGTACAACTTTACCCTCATAATAGCTGCATTAGTTCTGATCTATGAGAATATCGTTTTTAGAAAATAAAAAAGAAACTTTTTGAGTTGGCTGTTATTTAGATTTCCCAGTGGAGTTCCTTATCAAAAGAGCTGGTTAAAGCCTTGTGATGGCTACTGAGGGGAGAGACTTCCATTAATAAATGACATTCTTGCTATTGGGTCATTTTGACATGCTCTTTCCAATGTGTCTCTCCCCCTCATCTTGGATCCTTTCATTCATTCATGAGTGCTGCCTAATGTACCAGAAAATTATATTAAGAGGCTATCTAGATATCCTCATGAGATTTAAAATAAGAGAGACATCAGGATGGAGAAGAATTGAAAGAATATTCCTTTCTGTAAAAATGCTTTCCAAAGGTTCGGCATCATTCCAAAGAAATGTAAACAATTTTTTAGTGGACTTCAGCCTCCTGCCTCTGTTTGTATTAAAAGTCTTTCCTTGGGACCCTGGCAATACATCCCAATAGTGAATATACTGCCAGGATTCTAATATTCAAAATGGCATTTGGTTATATATTGAAATTAACCAAACAGTTTCTGTTGCAATGACAATGATCCTGAAAATAGAACTTTTAATTTATTCCTATTATCAGAACAAGCCTGTCAAAGATAGAAGATGTATGTCTTCTTTAGGGACCCACACCATTACCATTTTCTTATTTATTACATAGGTTTGGACCAATATATCAAGAATTTCCACTTAGGAAAGAAATAAATAGTCCTGAAGAACAAACCTGTCTGAGCAATCCTTAGTACCTATGGAAAAGGAAAAATTTCTGACAGCTAAGGAGGCTTCTGGAAATTTAGAAATGATTGAAAACAGAGGATGACAGATTGTTAGAGCTGTAAGGGACCTTGGACATCTTATAATTCAGCTTCTTCCTGCACTTCCCATTTTACAGATAAGAAAATAGAGTCTCAGAAACACAAAGAGCTGTGCTGAATATCTCATAACTAGTCAATGTCAGAGCCATACCTAGGCCTTTTGTCTTTAAGCCTAAGGTTCTTTCCAATGTTATCAAAAAAGAAACAAAAAAAACTTTGGAGAAAGGCTAACATCTACAAAGCTATAAAAAGTCTCTTTATTCTTTTGTCTCTTTCTTTACACGCAAGTGTGTGCGCATATGCAGTACAGATATATACATATGCATTATGAATTATTAAAGGCTATGCTGATGGAGTGATGAGAATCCTGACAGGTTCATGTGAGTTGGAAAGACTTTCAGAATGGACATGACACAATGATAAACTGTGGCTTAATATGAACATATTGAGTCATACCATTAGTAGGTTGGCCATGAACTAAATTTCACTCTCTTTTACAGATGAGGAACCTGTGGCAGGCCGAAATTAAATGACTTGTCCAAAGTCCTATAATTAGTAAGTGTCTGAAGTTACATTTGACATCATGTCTTTCTGACTTCAAGTCTAAAGCTCTATCTACTGTGCTACCTAACTGCCTTCCTAGTAGGGCTTAGGAAAAAGACATAGTAGAAATCATAAGAATTGGGTTCAGATATAAACTCTTCCATTTACCATTCATGCAAAGGAGGCTAGACTAGTTGATCTCTCAAATAACTTCCAACTATAAACTTCTTTGAATTTGAACCAGTTTAACTGATAAAAATCATAATTTACTCTTCTATAGCACTTAATGGTTTATTTATTAAGCATTTCCTCAAAAACAAACAAACAAAACAACACCCTCAAGGAATTTAGAGCATTTTATATAGAGAGAAACTGAGGACTAGGTTTCTGATTTGAAATCTAAGACTGCCTTCACAATGTCAGACTGACTCAATGATATGTCAAACTCGGACTCTGCGTTTTATAGCACTACGGTCAGTTTGGCTGGACTTGTGGCCACAGTTCACATCTGAGTAACATGTTTAAAGCAATCAACTAAACTGCCTCTTTATTATTTTTCTAAGAACAGAGCAAAAAGAGAAGATATACATAGCCCTGGGTCCCACAGCTGTATGTTCTCCAGTCCTGGACTACACACATGCTATCGCTCATGCATTCTTTTATTATCTTGCTCTTGGAAGATTTTTATATGTATTCCTGATTTTAGGCAATGTATTTCTATTATTTATTTTTAATACCCGTTCAGTAATCATATTTTCATTATTTAAAAGTATGCCTATTTGAGGGAAATATGCAAAAGGAGGGGTTGGCTAGAGCTCCTGGGGATCTTTCAGAGATACTGTGCACATTTCTGGAAGGGGAGATGGAGTCCTGGCCCATGCTTATTTTTGTGGTTTAGATCGATGGGATCCGGTTCAGTGCATATTTCCTGACAGTGTCCTGTCTCTCTTTAATAGCTTTTTCCCTTGCTTTTGCTGTATGTGTGCCTCTATGGGCTTGTCTGGAAGAATGTCTTCCCTAAGCATTTGGAAGCCTGCCTAAAATGAAACCCCTTTATCAAATCCCTTGCACGGCAGGCCCCCTGGGGGAAATGCCCAAATGGGAACTTGAAAGTCTGATATGAAAACCCCCATAGGCTTAGAGAATTAATACATTCTGATTCTGTGGACAAGGATCTCTGAAAGCCAAGATATATGGGGCCTACACATTACAGTTTACAGATCGTCAAATTGAAATTTGATTCAGCACACTTTTCATTAAGTACCAGGAAGAGAATAAAGCCAGATTTTCCTAGAATTCAGACTAATCTGTCTCTAACTGGATGCTGTGTAACTAAAAGGGTTTTATATTATTAAAGCATAATCTTGGATCTGTGACATCGCCACAGTACAAGGGGTTACACTGCGGCTGTCTTAAATCATACATGGCATCTTAAAGATAAATGACCCTCTATCATGGGCCAGGAGGAAAAGTTTCATCTTTGGGAGGGAGAGACTTAATTTTGAACAGGTTTGAGGTTATATTTTAAAGGTTAGACTTTGGCAAAACAGCTTCTATTTTCTGCTTTGGTTATCCAATGTGTAGAGTGATGCATTGCATTATTGCATGAATTCATTTCCCCCAGTCATCAAAGTGTTCAGGCTTTCTTTGTAACCTGATTTGATATTTTGACCCTAATTGTATATTATTAGCACCATGGTGGACTGAATATCAAATTCTCTTTTTATTTTTGTTATCTTTTGTTTTTACATTGACTAAATTATCTTCTATATCCCCCCTCTTCATTACACTGTCAGAGAGCTGTCCTATATAACAAAGTTGCTTTTTTTTAAGAAAAAAAAAGAGAAAAAAATCAGCAAAACCAATCAAGACAACAATTCAAAAAGGCTGACAATTTATATATTATTTCACATGTGTGTACTGCTCCTACTCAAAGGAAGGTGAGGAGGTGTCTTCTCATAGCTCTTTTTCCAGACTAAGAATGGTCTTGGTCTAGTGTACTTGGGAAAGTACTGGACATACAAAGAAAGGCAAAAACAAGACTTTTGATCTCAAGAAGTTCACATTCTAATATGGAAGAAAATTAGTGTAGTGAAGTCCAGAATGGTTGTTTCAAAAGACTTATCATTAGGGAGCTGGCCACCAGATGATAAATTGTTGTGACCACCACAATTCACAAGGTCTATCAGAAATCATAGATTATTTTTATGTTGTCATTTTCTATCAGCTTTTTTTGATATTGACTGAACTCCATGAATTTCACCAGAGAAACTTATTCAAAACATGCCTAGGAATTCAAGGAAGAAAGAAACTAATATTATTCAAATCAGTTCTCAAATGAATACAGGAAAACTATACTATCTTCTACACCTTGCTCAGATGTAATGACTTATTAAAGTTCTCCCCTGCTCATTATTCCCTGCTTCTCTGCTTGATTGATTATCTAACTCTCATGTGAATCTGGGTATCTTCACTTTTTTCATGAAGCATTTTGTCATGAAACTGATAGACCCCTTTCTCAGAGTAATATTTTTCAGTGCATACAATAAAATATATAAGCCTATACAGGGAATAAATTAAGTTGTAATATAGCTATTGATTTAAAAAGTGACTTCATAGATCTCAGGTTAGGAACCTCCACAGACAGACTATTCATTTTGATCAAATGTCATATATGATTGAAAATCGTGAAGCTATATATGAACTGATGCTGAGTGAGAAGAGTAGAGCCAGGAGAAATTTGTACACAATTACAGACACAACGTATGTGTGATGACCAACTTTGATAGAATGGACTCTTCTCAGCAATGCAGTGATATAAGTCAATCTCAAAAGATTCATGATGGAGAGAGATGTCTACATCCAGAGAAAGAACTAGAAAGAACTGAGTATGAATCCAGATTGAAGCAAACTACCTGATCTTTTTCTTTTTCTTATTTGGTTTTGTTTCCTCTTTACCATTTTCATTCCATCTGATACAATCCGTCCTTATAACATGACTAATGTCTAATGTGAAAGTATTTGCAGATCCTATACTTGATTGTATACCGTCATGGGGGGGAAGGGAGGGAGGGAGAGAAAATTTCAAACTCAATGAATTGTGGAATCGAATCTTGTAAACTAAAAGTAAACAAACAAATTAATAAAGACCAAAAAAAAAAAAGAAAATCATGAAGCTACGACACAAGTTGAATTTGTGGCTTGGTTTGCCAAGCTGAAATAAAATGGCAGAAGATAAAAAATATTCCAAGGAGCATATATTCCTCATTGTTCAATGGACTGTCATTTGAATTCATACCAAATAGATTCCTACAGTTTCCCAATCCTATTCTGACTTTTCCTCACTTGATCCAGAGCCTGTAACACAGTCCCTCTTAATCTCAGCCAATTGAAATTCTTTTCCTTCAAGTCCTTGGTCAGGTGTTCCAGGGAGCTTTCTTGAATCCCTGAGATAAAAATGATTTCTCCAACCTCAAATTTTCCTTGACCACTTAGTATCTATTTTCACCCCTATCTTTGGCCCATCCCATATATCACACTGATTCATATACCCTTCTATGAGATTGTAAGCTATCTGAGATCAGGGACAATATCATTTTTCATCTCTGTATCCCTAGTGTCCAGGACAGTGACATGCACATATTGGGTTTTTGAAAAAAAGTTTGATGAACTGAAAAACTGAATTGGGTACAAACAGATTGCACCTTGGGTAAGTCATTTAACTTTGTGGACCTTAATCTCTTCACCTGTAGAAACAAGGAATGAAATAAGATAACTTCAGAGATTCCTTTTATAGAGATAAAGGAAAAATGTATTAGCCTTATGATGTGACCTAGAAAACAATATCTTCTATAATAAAACTGGAAATATAGACTAAAGGAAACAAATGGAAACCACTTCAGAGCTCCAGTGGTGGTCATTGATGAATCATGACCTATTCGCGTGAATATGAATAAGTATGAATTAAGACTAAGAGCCAGGCCCTTTGGAAAACATTTAACCTAACACCATGCTCTTAAGGCATATTTTAAAATACTTGTTCTGACATGCTACCTCACTTCCTCTGCAGACTATCACATTAATATATAAAGATGATAATAGCAAGGCTAATAAAATGTTAGAACTGGAAGGGACTTCCAGTTCCCTTATTCTGGAAGGAATACCTCCAGGATCATCTTATTCAACTTCCTAATTTTACAAGTGAGAAAATTGAGAACCAAGGTCACAAGGTAGTAAGTAGCAGAGAGAAGATTCAAACCCAGATAATCTAACATCAAATTTAGTGCCCTCCCCACCCACCAGCCTTGTCACTTGTATTTGTCTAATGGTCTGGTTTTTATTCATCTATAAAATCAGGATAATATGAGCATCTACCTCAGAGTTATTGTAAAGATCAAATGGTATAATATATGTAAGTTGTGCAAACATTAAAATGCTACATAAATGATAGCTATTTTTTTTTTTACTATTGTGTTCTGCATGATTCACTTTCCTATGGCTTGTGAGCAGTGAAAAAATAGCCGATCGTCACTGCTACCCATTTGTACCTATGGGGATTCTCATCTGGGAAGGACTGATGCCCCATAACTGCCCCCTGGTGAGTGACATGCACTCAGTCATCCTTTTCCCACTCTCACTCCCTACCCTAATGGGTGACTGTGAGGTTTCAGGGAAAGCAAAAGTAAATTTTCATCTGGAAAAGTTTAGCAAGCTCTGTTTTAGATAACAAATTGCTGTAAAACCATATATCTGTATTTGGTTTCTTCAATTCCATCAAAAGATTAAGTCTCCCTTAGTCAATTTTAGCACTCATCCCTGAATTCCTTCCCATCTGTAATCCTGTCCTCATTCTGAGATACCTGGAATATTCTAGCAGAGTTTTTCCCAGATTTCTGCATAAATCTTTTTTTTTTTTGCTCTTGGCATTCTCATGATGCCCTTTTAAAAATAGCACAGAGGAATAATGCATAAACATATAATCCTTACAGATGCATAATATTTGCTAACTATTGTCAACCTCCTGAAACTTTTTGGCAAGAATACTTTTTCCAGATCTCTTTCACCAATTGGTCCTTTCCCACCTTCCCCCATAGTATTACTCATTTGAATGTTTTGATGATTCTTATTTCTTTAATCTATTTGTTTTTCTTCTTTATCTTCCCAGGCATTCCCAGCAGCTCTCAATAGGTCCTCGGTAAATTTCATTGTCCTGCTATTTACTCCTGTTCTGGGCTAATAAAAATGTTAAATCACCATGACTCACCCTTATTCTTATTTTAGAGTTGCCTTTTCTCTACCACCAGATAGTTGACTTCTCAATTTATTTTCCAATCCAGAAGACTGCATTAAAATCCAAACTGGTATACCTATTGTTCCTATAGCAAACATTCATTTTGTTTCTGAAATGAAAGTTACACTTTCTTTTCAAACTCCAGTTGGTAGTTCATCCATATTTCTCCAGGATTCATTAAATGTTCAGACTATGAAAATGGAATGTCATTGAATACATTGCATTTATATTACATTACCACATGCAGATGAAATATATGGTGACTTCACTATGCTTTTTATTTCTTTTGGAGGTCATCTGCAGCTGCTTCTGAAATTCTCCAAAAGAGACTCACAAGGAATATCCCCTAATAGGGCTTCCTACATTACAGACAACTTGGAGGTTTAAGAAATCAACTTAGACTCAACACCAAAGTCATATATTGACACAAGAGCAAACCAGTGTTTTGGTAAAGGATAAGCTGGTGTCAATGAGGGGTCAGTTGCCATTTCCTTCTCCATCTTCCTTCTTGTGTTACCCCCTTCCCCCAAATGTCCTTTATGCAGCTTTCTAAGAACTTGTCCCTGCCAGATATAGAGATGAGTGTCATGGAATAGGGGAATTCTGTTATCCTACTCTCTAGGAGACCTGGGTAGGATTATTGTAAAAGGTCATGGTGGGAACTGAAAAGGGTTCCACCTATGCTGGATCAGCTCAGGGAATTGAGGGTACTAAGGCTCACTTGGGGGTAGGAATGGTCCTTGTTCTACAGGACCTTTCTTTCAGGGAGTTTAGGGACTGAGGAAAATTGCAAACTCATTAACATTTTTAAAATTATATATTTTACAGGTAATACATAATTATTGAAATAATTACTATATATATATACATATATCTGAAATAAGGTTAAAATAAACATGAAGAACAGAGGGGAGAGGGGAAGATGGTTGAGTTGACAAGGTGAAGGGAGAAGATGACTACAGATATAGAAGGATGAATGCCTTGCCTTTGTTGCCTTGGTGATAGTGGAAAGATGAAAGATGAGGTTCCTTCATTTACTAATAAACTAGAAAAAAACATTTATTAAGCATCTACTAAGTGTTAGGTAGTTAGTGATGAATGCAATGAGGAGGATACAAAAATAAAATAAGATATAACTTCTTTCCAAGGGAGCTTAAGAGAACAAGAGAAGAATACATTAATTACAAAACAAATTAGAATGCACAAAGGAGGTATGATGAAATCATCAGAAGCTACTGAAGGAGAAAAGGGTTGCTTTCAGGTGGAAGGAACCAGGGAAGCTTCCTGGAAGGCATGGCATCTCCAATGGGTCTTAATGGAAGAGAAAGATTTTAATAGGTGAAGATGGGTTGGGGGTGGGTGAGGTAGTACATATCAAATTACTTGCCAACACATTGTATTTGTTAATTGTGTTTTGTTTTATTCCTTCAGCCTTATCTGTCTTTTGCCAAACTCATTAATTCCAATGGAAACATGAACTATATCCCTGAAGTAAGAGTGTCTGGATAGTCTTCCTAGTTTGCTGTATCCTAGGAAAGCTCTAAGCTGGGTATACCTTTGCTCTTAGTATTTGGTTTTCTTATCATAGACCATGGTGTGAAAATGAAAAGAAACAACTGTTCGCCTACAATCACGGATGTTTAGAGGTTGGTGATGAAAATGAACCTAAAATGTTGTCTTAGAACAGGGCTAGATTGTCCAATAATCACTCTTGGCAGATGACTGGCTACACCTAAGGTTAGCATAAGGGAAGATACGGGCAAGTGGAAACTTTTTTGATTTCTATTCATTGACTTCTATTCTATTGTGCAGTATAGCTGCCCAATCAGTGGTTGCCATTATAGTTGTCCATTGCTTCCCCCAGTACAATCCTCCTGCCAAAGTATTAGAACTTTGGCCTCTGTTTTCTGTGCCAATATAGTGAGTAGAAAGTATCCTCAGCCGTTAAAACCTCCATAGCCTCCCCAGCTATCTTTAAGCCTGAACCTACTGCCATTCCATGGATTCTAGACTCAGTCCTTATCTCTGCATAAGTCTCCTGTTCTGTTTATTCTACTACCACAAGTAACCTCCTAGAGTGGGAGTGGCGCAAACCACCCATATTATCATTAACATGAACTATGGTTGTTTTTGTTCAGTCATTTCTAATTCTATGTGACCCCATAGACTTGTCCAAGGGTTTTTCTTTTTCTTTTTTTTGGGGGGGGGAGGCAGGGCAATTGGGGTTAAGTGACTTGCCCAAGGTCACACAGCTAGTAAGTGTTAAGTGTCTGAGGCTGGATTTGAACTTAGGACCTCCTGTCTCGAGGGCTGGTGCTCTATTCACTGTGCCACCTAGCTGCCCCCAAGGGAATTCTTGGCAAAGATACTATAGTGACTTGGCATTTCTTTCCCTAGTGTGCCCCATTTTTACAGATGAGAAACTGAGGCAAATAAGGCTTAAGTGAGTTACCCAGAATCACACAACTAGTAAGAGTCTGAGGTCACATTTTAACTCAGATATTCTTGACTCAAGCCCTTGTGCTCCATCTACTGTACTACCTAGCAGCCCCAACATGGGCTATTAGCTTTTCTCAAATTCAATCTCTTAAATATGTTAGAATTTTATTCAGTTTGTAGTAGAAATTAGTTTGATACTTTCTGAATACAGTTTTCCTTTTACAACCCTTTAAGTTCTTGTGTTCTAACATTAAAAAAATCAAGTATAATAAATGGTTTATATGTTTTAGTCTAAAATATAAACAAAATGTTACAAACAACTTAAAAATGACTGCTTTCCATCTTAATGTTATATTAAAAGTATTTAGAGAGTAGCAGCATGGTGTCATAGATCACTTGGTCTTGGGAGTTTAGGAGATATGGGTTCAAGTCCCACCCATGACACATATTAGCTGTGCCTACCTGGTCAAATCACTTAACTTCACAGTGACCCAGGCAATCCTCTACGAGTATAGATAGCAGAGAAAGCTGTCTGCATAGTTGAGAGTCTTTCACCCATAGCTCCCTACCTCAATGAAATAGTATTTCCAATATTTTTTAAAATTATTTTCCTTCTTTTCTTTCCTCTTGCTCTATCTCTCTCTCTTATTCTTCCTTCCTTCCTTCCTTCCTTCCTTCCTTCCCCCCTTCCTTCCTTCCTCCCTCCCTTCCTCCCTTCCTCCGTCCCTCCCTCCCTCCCTTCCTCCCTCCCTCCTTCTTTCCCAATGAAGAAGGATTTTTAAATTAGCTTGTATAGTTCAGAAAATATTATAGCTTAAAAAATCATTCTCTGTCAATCAATTCAGTTGTTTTAGTCCTGTCCAACTCTTCATGGTGCCATTTGTGGTTGGCAAAGTTACTGGGCTGATTTGCCATTTCTTTTTCCAGTTCATTTTGTAGATGGGGAATAGTGTGTATATGTATGTACACCTATGTAGTATATATATGCATATTATATATAGTATATATGTGTGCATATATTTTATATAGTGTTTATGTATATTATATATAATATATAGTGTGTATGTATATTGTATATAATATATAGTGTGTATATATTATATAGGATATGTTATATATAGTGTATATGTATGTTGTATATAATGTATATAGTGTGTTATGTATAGTGCATATATCATATATAGTGTATGTGTATATTATATATGTTATATTGTGTGTGTTTGTTTATTCTGTCTACAGGATCATGAACTCAAAGCTGGAAAGGAAATTTAGAGACAATCAAATTCAACCTCCTCTTTTTACCAGAGAGGAAACTGAGACACAGATAACTTCAATTAACTTGCCTATGATCATAGAACTAGTGTCTAAGGCAGGATTTGAAGCCAGATCTCAGTGACTCCAAATCCAGCGCCCTGTCCACTATGCTCAGTGCCTTTCTCATGACAGAATGTTGTCTCTTTTCCTAGAAGGCAAGATACAGGAGAGTATGGATTATTTCATTTTTTTTTTTGGTCTTTGTATCCCTAGCAGTTAGCAAAGCTCTTGGCAAGTGATAGGTACTTAATAAATTCTTGTTGACTGATTGATTAATTGCAGGAATAGTTGTATGTTCCAGGTTCCTAGTGCCAATGCCCACAGATCAGTATCAGTATTTGTGGAGCTATAATGACAATGTGCTGATAAATGCTAGGCTGTTGGATTGGCACAGTTTTGAGTTCCCAGGAGAATCTGCTGGAGAAAAGTGAGAGCCTGGAGTGCTATAAGCAGATCCAGAGCCAAGTCATGAGTGTATTCTGTGAGTGAGTCAGTATCCATGTGGCACCTATGAACACGATATGCTACATCTGACAATCAGGGCAGATTATAGCATAGGACTCTCTTGTTTTTCCTAGACAATATACCTCACTAAACCTGTAACTTTTGTGCCTTCCTTGTCACACTCTTTTTCCCTTCTATTGGAAACTCTCACTACTTCATTATTTTTTTTTTGCAATTGTGTGAAACAGTCCTGTATTATTCATTTTGTATGAGAAGACTTAAATAAAAGGAAAGAATGAAAGAAAGTGAAAAATAGCATGCTTCAGTCTGTATTCAATCAATATCAATTCTTCCTCTGATAGGCAGATAGAACACTTCAGTAGTCCTTGGGATCATTGTATTGCTGAGAAAAGCTAAGTAAGTCATTTACAATTCTTCATCAAACAATATTACTGTTACTGTGTACAATGTTCTCCTGGTTCTGTTCACTTCACTATGCATCAGTTCATGTAAATCTTTCCAGGTTTTTCTGAAAATATCTTGCTTGTCATTTCTTGTAGCACAATATTATTCCATTACAATCATCTACCATAGCTTGTTTAACCATTCCGCAGTTGATGAGCATCTCTTTGATTTCCAATGCTTTTCCACCACAAAAAGAGCTGCTATAAATGATTTTGTACGTGTAGGTCCTTTTTCCTTTTGGGGGGATGTTTTTGGAATATAGACCTAGCAATGGTATTGCTGGATCAAAGAGTATGCACAAATTGATAGCCCTTTGGTCATAGTACCAAATTGCTCTCCAGAATGGTTGGATCAGTTCACAGTTCCAACAGTGTATTATTTCAGTTTTCCCACATCCATTCTAACATCCACCATTTTCCTTTTTTGTTATATTGACCACTCTAATAAGTGTGAGGTGATACCTGAGAGTTATTTTAATTCACATTTCTCTGATCAATAGTGATTTAGAGCATTTTTTATATTTGACTATGGATAGCTTTGATTTCTTTGTCTGAAAACTGCCTGTTCAGATCCTTTGGCCATTTATCAATTGAAGAATGACTTATATTTTAAAAATTTGACTGAGTTCTCTATTTGAAAAATGAGGGCTTTATCAGAGATACCTGTTGGCAAACATTTTCTCCTAGTTTTCTGGTTTCCTTATAATTTTGGTTGCATTGGTTTGGTTTATGCTAAAACTTTTAAATTTTATGTAATCATCTATCTTAAATTTTGTAATGTATATTGTATTTTCTTTGGTCTTAAAATTCTTCCCTTATCCATAAACCTGATAAACTATTCCATGTTCTCTTAATTTGCTTAGATAAACTATTCCATGTTCTCTTAATTTGCTTATGGTTATCATCCTTTATGTGTAGATCCTGTAGCCATTTTGTCCTTATCTTGATATTCAGTGTGAGTTGTTGGTCATACCTGGTTTCTGCCATTGTGTTTTCCAGTGTTCTCACTGGCTTTTGTCAAATAATGAGTTTTTGTTCCAAAAGCTTGGATTTTTGAGTTTATCATATACTATATTACTATGATTATTTATTAAAACGTAATTTGTGTTTAATTTATTCCACTGATTCGCCACTCTATTTCTTAGCTAGTACCAGATTGTTTAATGACTACTGCTTTACATTACAGTTTTAGATCTGGTATAGATAGCCCACATTCTTTCACTTTTTTTTCATCAATTCCCTTGAAATTCCTGAGATTTTGTTCTTTCAGATGAATTTTGTTATTTTTTTCTAGCTCTATAAAATAATTTTGATGGTTTGATTGATATGACACTGTATAAATAGATTAATTTAGGTAGAATTGTCATTTTTATTATGTTGGCTCAGGCTACCCATGAGCAATTTATCCAATTGTTTAGATCTGACTATTTGTGTGAAAAGTGTCTTATGGTTGTGTTCATATAGTTCCTGGGTTTTTCTTGGCAGGTACCCTACCTATCACACTCTTGATTCATATGCTTATAGTTAGTTACATGGAAGTTCCTTGAAAGTAAGTACTATTTCATTCTTTTTATTTGTATTTCTAACACCTACGACAGTATCTCGCACACAATAGGCATATGCTTTGTTAATTGATTTAAAAAACAGACCTATTGTCTTTTCCTCTCTCTTCTATCCTGTCCTAGTACAATGGCTTTTTGAACTTCAGTGGTACCTTGCATTGATATCTATTAAATTTCATCTGATTAGATTCAGCCCACTATTCTAGCTTGTGGAGATAATTTTAGCTATCCATCTCCACAATTTTTCATCTGTATAATTTTTGTGACTTCCCTTAAGCCACCAGTTCTGTTATAAGACTTTAAGTCATAGGATCATAGATTAATAGCTGAAAGGGACCTTTTAAGTCATTTAGTCTACTTTTATTCTCCTCCCCATTTTATTGATAAGGAAACTCATTCCCAGAGAAATTAAGTGGCTTGCACAAGGTTATACAGGTAACATGTAGAAGAGCTGGGATTTGGATTCTAAATCTCATGCCAGTGTTCTCCAGTCTTACTCAAACCTGCCTTAGTCATCTAAAGTTTAAGCCCTTGGCTACCATAATTGAAACAGTTTCTTGACTCTCATTTCTCTTTTTACCAGACCACAACTAACTGGGGTAGCTTAAAGCATAATTGTATTTGTTCACTTAAATTTGAAATAACTGTTATTTTTGACTAGTAATTTTCTTTTTATTGATCAATGAGAGGGTCAAAACTTTTGGCCATGACCAAAACTTACCTCTAGATTTTCAAAGGCAATTTCCACCCCCACTCAGTCCAGAAACTAGTAGGACCCTAAAAAGCAAATGCTGTTATTTATATAAACTGGATTAAATATGGCACCAAACCATAAAGGAAGTCCTGGGAACAAAATCTGCAAGGCAAATAAAGAATATCAAATAACAGGTTTAGGGTCATTCCTCACTTAGTAATAAAACACTGATCCCCTAAGGAAATAAAAATTAAGAATGTAGCTTCTGGTCAAAACATTAAATGGAAATTTAATAAAAATAAATTTGTCATGTGTTGCAAAATGGAGGCAAAATGCTTGGAGATTACTCAGTTATAGCAAGGAAGTATTTATTGTGCATGGCCTACCTCTTAATGAAACTGTAGGAAAGTGCTTTTTTGCATTCATCTCAAATTAGAATATTTAGAAATGTCAGTTTTGATTTGAAACTGTCATACTTCAGTCTCTAAAACCTGAAGACTTGGCCATATATGTTAACTAGCCAACATCTGTTTACTGGACTTTGTCGTTTGTGTTTTACTGGTAGAAGTATGCACAGGATGATAATAATAGTATTCATAAATTAAGGTTTTCAAAGTGCTTTACACATATTTTCTCATTTGTTCTTTACAACAACTCTGTGATATTATATATATATGTATATATATGTATATATATATATATATATTACTCTCTCCATTTTACAGATGAGAAAATAGGTTAAGAGGTTAAGTCAATTGTCCAGGGTCACATAGTTAATAAGTGTTTGAAGCAGAATTTGAACTAGGGTCTTCCTGTCCAGAATTCAATCATTGTGCCATTTAATTTCAAAAATCTGAAGGAAGATGTTAACTGCATCCAGAGAAAGAATTGATGAATAGAAGTATGTATAGAATGGTTTTACACACACACACACACACACACACACACACACACACACACACACACACATTGTTGTCTATTGATAACCTTGAAGTGGGGGAGAGAAGAAATGTACATGATAACTTTATTACATATTTAAAAGGGACAGCAAGTTGTACCTAACAGATTTACAGATTCCTTTGTAATAATCATTTTTTTAATTATAAAAAAATTTGGGGAACAGAAACCCATTCTCACTATAGTGTAAATGACTGATAAAGTATTATCCCTTTTAACGATATTTACCATTTCAACTAGTCAATAAGGTCTGTGGCTAAGTAGGGTTTCTTAATCTGGGGTCTGTTAATTTTGGAAAAATATTTTGATAAGATAACCATTTCAATATAATAATTTCCTTTGTGATCATATGTATTGTTTCTATATATTTACAAATAGTATTCTGAGAAGGGGATTTTAGGCTTCATCAGACAGCCAAAAGAGTCAATGACACAGAAAAGGATAAAAACCTCTGGCAAAAGCAATTAGTAATTTAAACAGTAGAATTCCAGGCTATCACTGATGGGGCACAGAGATTTTCCCGGTGTCCCTACCTTCTTGCCTTCTTTGCCTATTTATGAGGTCAGTCCTACTCATTTTTGTCCTATTCTCCTTCAATTCTCCACTTCTTCTTACTTTGAAGTACTATATGAATATATAACGTTATTGCTATTGCTGCTCATATTTGAATGGGAAGTGTATAGAGGGACAAAGGGAAGTCAGTGGAGACATTTGAATGGAATATATATGTGAATTTTAAAGTTGGATTCCCATGAAACATGTGGTTAACATACACATGCCCTATAATAGCATATTAATCTAAATCCCATGTTTCTACCTGGAAAAATATTTGTCCCAAATGTACTTGATGTAATTAGTGGAAATTCTAAGCTCAATTATTAATCCAAGCCTTCATTTTTTCATGTCCAGGTGGACCAGATTTCTGGGTTTTACCTACAGTTGCCCAAACAACAATGCCCATTTTCTTATCTTCCTTACTGGCAGGTGGTTTTGAATGGAATAACTTTTGAGCATGGAAGCATGTCAGAAGGAGGGGGAGGGGGTAAATGCTCCTAAGACTCTGTGCTTATTGGTAACCTAAATATTGAGAAACTGATTAACTGTACAGTTCTAAACATAGCTGCGTTTGGTAGAACTAATCATGTTTTGTCAGATTAATATCCCCTGAAAGAGTTCACTCAGATGCAGATGCTTACCACTTAATCTGATTAATGTAAGACTTTGACTACATCTACATAGAGATGGAAATTGGAAATTCAGGGAAACATCTGGATGGTTTGTTTAGGTGATGCTAGACAGCAGAACTCTTGTCAATATACAGATGTGAAATATTTCATTTTCCTCTGGCTATTGGGTATTTTGTTTGGGCAGCCTGTGCCTCTATGTTATTATATAATAATCTTAGTTTAATAATAGTGTATGCATATATTGTATATTTGTGATGATTAAACTTCTTCCTCACCTCTCAGCTCCATAATATCACAGGAACTTCAGAAAAGTTATTCTACTTCTGGACTACCCACTTTCTTTCCTTAGCCCTTGGAAATCGGGAGTTTCACTTCCACAATACCCATTCTCTTTCCTTAATCCTTTGTACATTGGGGTTCTACTTCTGTACTAACTCCTTGTTTGCTTGGGCATATTATAATGCCTCGAATAGTTCTGACATCAATTCTCTCTCTGTTCCCATATCCTGATATTGGTCTCCATTTAGGATATTAGCTCAACTTTCTCATCAGTCTTTCTGCCTCCAGGTGCTTCACTCCAATTTATCTCTTCTACCACTGCCAGAATAATCATCATTATCATATGCAGGTATTTTTGTGGGGCAGGCTACACTGAAACTCTGGTAGATTTTTTAACAAACCACATATTACACCCTGTATAGGGGTTACAATTTAAATCCCTCCACAGGGTTCCACTGTTCTGTATCTTAGTACCCCCCTCCCCAGACACTTTTATGGAAGAACCTGGCTATGATTTACTCTACTCCCTGACCATCTTTTCATTTGCTTTTCCACTTTGTATGTCCCTCTTCATCAAATCAATCCTGTTATTTCTCCTGAATAAGATGTGTCAATCTACTTCCCTTTGGTTCTACTCACTCACCCAGTAACATTTTTTGCTTTTTTTTTTGGAGGGCAATTGGGATTAAGTGATTTGCCCAAAGTCACATGGCTAGTAATTGTGTCAAGTGTCTGAGACCACATTTGAACTCAGGTCCTCCTGACTCCAGGGCTGGTGATCTATTCACTGCACCACCTAGGTGCCCCCTGGTAACTTTTAAAATCAAAATATACCTTTCTCTGACTTGTATATGCTTGTATATACCGTCTTCCACTATTAGAATTACCTTCTCCAAGGCAGAGACTATCTTTGCTTTTGTTTTTCTAGACCAGAGCTTGGCACTTAGTAAGCATTCATTTTTTAAAATTCATTCATTCATTCTGAGATAACCATACAGGTAAAAGCATGGCTCCTCTAAGGACTGAAGTTTATGTAGGTGTGGTTATGCTACTCCTCAAAAAATCTTCAATGACTCCTTATTTCATTGAGTAAAGTTTTACTAATTTTACCTGGCATTTGAGGCTTTTCATCTTTTGGTATCACCCTACCTTTCCAGTTTTATGCCTTATTCCCCCTCTCTCTGGATTCTCTACTCTAATTGAATTGTCCAGTTCACACTTCACCTTCTCCCATCATTTTGAATCCAACAAACCCTTCTTAAGCAAGTACTTTGTATAAAGCATTATATTAGATGCTGGTGATAAAGACAAAACCCAGGGGTTCCCTGACCTCAATAAGTTTAGATTCTGCTATGGAAATATCAGATACATAATCTCTTCTCCCCTCCAATTGACAGACTGGAGGTGGAGTACCAAACTCCTCCTAAAGCCTTTCTTTATGAAGGGCAGAAACTAAACTCTTTTACTGCCTCCTTTTATGTGTTGTCTTCCCCATTAGATAGTAAGCTCCATGAAGGCAGGCACTCTCTTTTTTTAAATTTCTAACCTCAGTACTTAACATAGTGCCTGGCACATAGTAGACATTTAACAAATATTTATTGAATTGAATTATTGAATTAAAAAAATAAAGTATTATCGCAATTCCTGCTTTGAGTTCTTTCCTCACTCCAGTAAAGAGTGGTATAGTTGATAGAACACAGGACTTGAAATCAGTCAGAGTCTGGTTCAAATTCTTCCTTGTGCATTTAGTCTCTGTGCGCACAGGTGGATCAGCTGCACTCTCCCCCCAAACCCCACTCCTGTTCTACCACAGCAGGGCTGTCTCACTATTTGTGTTTGGGCAGAGGTATGACAAACTATGTGACCTTGAGCAAGCTTTGTATCTCCCTCAGGCTTAATTGCTTCCTCTCTAAGGGGAGGAGGTGTCAACAGAGGATCTCTTAGATCCCTTCAGGGTCAAAGATTTAATGATTTTTTTTGGACCTAGGTTGGGGGAAGATGACATTGCTTTACCATAAACCTTGGCTTTTCCCACACCTGTTCTGTAATCAACAGGCTTGCCACATTTTGGAGAAATGGTTCTGACCGATGGACTTTCTGACCCCAGAAACTAGCCCTTTGGTGTTCTCCTTCACTTTATCATGAGCTGTCTAAACTTGGAAGCTTTCAAGGACATGCATTCACTTTAGATATGTATAAACTTAATGTCTAATCACCTATGAAAACATGTATCAGTTTACATTAGAACATAAAAGTTCCAATAGAAAAATCAGTAGATATCTCAACTACTGTGGAGGAGTTAAATACCCACAGGTAATTTTGTCCTGTAGTTGTTCATGACCTTCCCTTTCTCCAGATTGGGCATCAAATGGAATATTTGATCTTTTTTTTTCCCAGGCAGGAAATTTGCCTCATGCATTTTAAGCAGCCTAATCCTCAGAACTATTAGTAAGTCTCTAGTACATGTAAAAGTAATTCCGATAAGGTTGAGATTTGTTAGCACAATAATGAGGTAATAGTTTGTCTAATTTAATCTTGACATAGTGATATGTGACACTTGAATAATAGACTAAGGTGACCTTAAAGGTTAATGATGATATTGCTCAGCTGAAGACAGGCTTGTCTAGACCCTGTTGCAGTCAATCTCACATCTTTTTTTTTAATAATTAGGTTACTTGCACAATGACAAAGCTATGACATACTATTTTCTAGAACTGCAAACTCAGGCAAATTGGCTCCAAAAGATGCAGGATTTGACAATCCATTCTTTAGAACCTCGCTATCCTGTCAGCAGAAAAAAAGAATACTCTGTTTCTCTGTTAAGTACAGAGAAATGCTAAATTAGCCAAGATGCCACTGGGGGGTGTCTCTGGCTTTCTTAATCATCCTGATATAGTATTTCTAAATCATTGTCAAGTTTTTCTACAGGGTGTCCCTAAAGTCTGGACACATAGGAAATCTCATTTATGCATATTTTCAAGAAATGAAATGAATGAAATTTTCAACAACATTTTATTCAATTAGCATAAATTTTAGCCAATGCAATTTCATTTGGAATAAAAGCTTTCATTAGATGCTGGGGACTATTTTCCATATTAATGAGATTAATTTAATTAATGATATTTCCTATGTGTCTCCTATGTCTTCCTATGAAATCTCGTTTATGTTAATTAAATAAAATGTTGTTGAAAATTTCATTCATTAATTGTTAATGAGATTTCCTATGTATCCAGACTTTAGGGACACGCTGTATTTTCTAGGGAGCTCACACATCCATGCAAATCCAACTTGCTTTGGTTGAGAAAAAAAATAATGAAATGAAAAGAGACATAGATTTGGAATCAGAAAATCTTGATTTCAGATTTGGCTCTTGAGAAAATATTTTTGAGAACTACAGCTATGCTACAGTCCAGAATTTTCAGTTAGAATCAAAATAGTTCTTTACTACCTTGGGCATTATTATCAAGTTATTGAGGCCTCAGTTTCCTCATGTGTAAAATGTGAAGATTGCACTAAAAGGCTTATTAGGTACTTCTTCACTCTAAATTTATGATCCTGTGAAGAGGCTGGACTAGATCATCTCTTAAGGTCCCTTACAGGGTCTAAAATTCCTCCTTCAACCTCCTCATTCTTTGCAGCTGCCATTGGGCCCTTTAGCTTTGTGTACAAAGTCCTCTATCCAGTTGCTTTGGTCTCCAACTTTTGGCTACATGGCTACCATTGTGAGCTGGAACCAGCAGAAAGAGGAAAAATTTCCCCCTCTGTTTCTTTTTACTTTTGACCACAGTGAAAATATTGTGTTGTGGGGAAAATGGGTGCTATCACCTGGAGAAACTCAATGGAGTCCAAATTGTTGCAAATAATGAGAGATCACTTATCATGAAAACTTGTTACAATGTGACATCTCACTACACTGGTTTGGTTATGGTACAAATCTGGTAATATCCCCATGAATACTTTAAGTACATTCCATTTAGGCCTTGAAAATAGAGCTTGTAAGGTGAGTATACTGATGCAAGTTTTATAAAGAGGTTTCATTTCTTTCAAGTCATTGAATGAAGTCAATGTTAGCACAGATAAATTTCGCCCTTTCATTTTTTTTCCACTCTTAAACTCTTTCAAACAATTTTGTAATCATATGCATAATGAAATCTTGAATTGTCCCACAATTGCCTTGGTTGGGATGCTCGTGAATGACTCAGTTTGGCTCTGTGAGACATAATTTAGGAACAACATAGGCAAATTGCAGTATGTCCAAAAAACCACCATTAGGATGGCGAGGAGATTGGAAAGTGTAGCATAAGGGGATCTAGTTAGAGGAATTGGAGAGATTTATTCTGGAGAAGAAAAGATTTCAGAAAGATAGGACTGATTTCTTCACCTGTCTGAAGGGTCTTCAGGAGGAAGTGGGATAAGGTTGTTTAGCCTTTCCCTCCAGAAAGAACTTTTCCATTGAGAGGAATGTAAGGGGGAAGTAGATTTAAGGTATATATAATTGAAATGAGGGCAGCCAGTGGATAGAGTGCTGGGCCTTGAGTCTTACTGAGTTAATATCTGGCCTCACACACTAGTTATGTTTCTAGGCAAGTAACTTAATACTGTTTGCCTCCGTTTCCTCATCTGTAAAATGAACTGGAGAAGAAATGGAAAACCACTCCAGTATCTCTACCAAGAAAACTCCAAAGGGATCAGGAAGAGTCAGACATGATTGAAAAATTACTGAAAAACAACTGAAACTGATTTAAATAAACCTCTCCCAAAATGAAATGGATGGACTCCTAGGTAACATGGTCACTGTCACTAGAAATCTTTGAGCAGAGGCTGGAAACTTACTTCTCAGGGATATTGTGGAGAACAGTCATGCAGGTAGAGATTGGACTAAATGCCCTTTGGAAATCCTTCCAACTCTATAATATCTTCATTTTCTTTATCTCTTGTTTGTTAGGGCTCTAGTAATGTCTATTACTTTATGGCTATTAGGTAGCCCTAGGAATGTGCCTTGGACTTAAGAGTCAGATAGACCCAGGTTTGAATCCTGCCCTAGAGACTTACTAATCCCTAGGCAAGTCATTCTTTTAGCTTTTGCAAGGATTAAATGAGTTAACACATGTAAAGCACTTTTGCACACATTAAAGTGATATTTCAAGCTGAATATAACTTAAATTGACCTTCGTATTTTAATGAAATCTTTATATACTGCACTCTACTCCTGAACTCATCTACCTTGTTTATAAGCATTTAAATATTTTTTTCTCCAACCCTTCATTACATTCATCATCAAAGCCCATTCTTTTATGAGTAGATATAATTTATCTAGAACTATCTTTTCTTCCAAGTCACTGGATTGCATCATCTAAATTATATTCAAGAACTACTCTATTTGCTTTTATAATACCAAAACATTTGACTGGAAAGTGAAATATGTCATTCAAATGGTCATGTGGTATGCTTCAAAGGAAAATAAAACAAAACTCACTCATTATGTTCATAGGTTTAACCTTTTAGAAATTTAATTTAGTGAACCAATTTTGATAGATACGACCAATATCAATACAATGATAATGAAATGAATAGCCAAATACCATAGTTGAATTAAAGTTGTTTGCTCTTTTTTTTGGGGGGGGATAATAGAACTTTCCTTTTATTGGTATGGGGGCAATCTCACCATGGAAACTCCCTTCACTGATGGCATTCATTCATCTATTTATTATCTTATAGTGTTAACAACTTGCCTGGGGAGCCAAGAAGTTAATTAACTTGTCCAGGGTCTCAGCACCAATGTGTGTTAGAGGTAGGGTTTTACTTAGGTCTTCCTGACAAGGTCTCCTGTCTATGACTCCACAATGATTTTTATAAGCTTCATCATTATTGCTATTAATGCATTTTTTTGCATTGACAGTGCAGAAACTAGATGAAATAATATGTTCTTTTCTTTGTAATTAGAAAGACAAAAACAAATTGCTATTGCTTGTTCATCCTTTTCCAAAATTCTTTGCTTCCTTATTTGTTTTTTATCAGTAGTAGTACTAGTAATAGTAATGATAATTTTGCTTTATTTGTGTTATTTTAATTTAGAACTTATCTTAGGACAACAGTTTGAGGAAAGTCTCAGGTATTCAGAGACTTACCCCCTGATACAGCAATTAAGGTCTGGCAGGTAGTTAAACTAAAAGGAAACAGGTTTAAGATCTGACCAAAAACATTTCACTGGGTATACAACTACATTTCCTCTGAACTGACTGACTTTGAAAGGAGCTCACAGAGGTAAGTGGGTGAGGGAATTTGTAACAGAGTATGATCAAAAGCAAAATGGTAAGGAGAGGGAAAGCAATTACATGGCAAGCCTATTAATTGGCTAGCTTATCTGTTCATTGAGTTTGGAATTCGAGAGCCCCAGTGTTGTGAATTAAAGTCTAGGGGGTTGTATTGTTTGAAAATAGCTAGCTGTGTGGGGGAGGTGCTGAGTGATTTGCTAAGTGCTGTAAGAACACCCGTAATCAAAAAGCCACTGAATGAAGGTTGGGCAGCATGGGCTAAGGTGAATTGGGAGGCTTGCTAAAATGCTGAGAAAGTAAAACACATAATAAAGGGTGGTAAAGAGAAAGGAAAAATGGAAGTGATTGGAAAAGACCTTGCTAAGACCATCCTTCATCAATCATATTCAGACTCTTTCTGAAGAAAATGTAATGTGGTCCACCTGGGACAGCGACTGAAGGCTGCCCCAAGTTTATAATGCTTGCAATCTGTGCTTGAGAGGGATTCCAGAAATACATAAATACATTGGAAATTCAATGAAAGGCCACTTTAATGCTAAAAGTACCTAATCCTCACATAAGAAGCCAGAAAACTAGATGTACCGTATTCCCTTTTAATTTTTTTAACAGCATCTATATCTATGAATATTAATTGCCTGTGTTTTTGCAAATAAAGTGCCCTATAAATAATAGATGATAATCATAAATAAATCATGCTTATCTGAGGTCATTTGAAGATGCCTATAACTTTGTCAAGGTCCTCTGAGGACCAACTTTTGCATTAACTCTTTCCTCTAATTCATCATTGATCCAGTCAAAGTATTTGGTACTTTGAGTATCTGAAGGATGTCAACACGATAAGTCAATCCAGTCAAATCTGTGAAATTAAGCGATCCATTGACTAACAGATCAATAGATAGAACAGTGTTTATGAAGAGGCGATAGATTAATACTTGAATTGGATACAGGGGACCTGGACTCAAATTGTGGCTCTGCTGTGGATTGCTGTGGTCACCAAGGGGGAGTCACTTAAGTTCTCTGGACCTCACTTTCTGCATCTGTAAAATGAGGAGGGAATGCATATGAGAGAGAGAGACAGAGAGAGAGAGAGAGAGAGAGAGAGAGAGAGAGAGAGAGAGAGAGA